>NC_136943.1:22838049-23165549 GCF_949987615.1 Pollachius pollachius
AACAGAAATATTCACTTTTCTAGTTTTTATGTGTGCAAAATGCTTTTCAGAGCGAGAGAAGCACTTTTTGACCAACAATTTGATTCCGACCATACAATGTTGATGTTGCTCAAAACTAATGGAATTCACTCCCAAATGGTGGTTTATGCTTAAATAACCCTTTTGCAGGCATTATAACACGTTTGCATTTGAAAGGAACAGAAATATTCACTTTTCTAGTTTTTATGCGTGCAAAATGCTTTTCAGAGCTAGAAAAGCACTTTTTGACCAACAATGTGATTCTGACCTTACAATGTTGATATTGCTCAAAACTAATGGAATCCACTCCCAAATGGTGGTTTATGCTTAAATAACCCTTTTGTAAGCATAATAACACGTTTGAATTGAAAGGAACAGAAATATTCACTTGTCAAGTTTTTATGCGTGCAAAATGCTTTTAAGAGCTAGAGAAGCACTTTTTGACCAACAATGCGATTCTAACCTTACAATGTTGATATTGCTCAAAACTAATGGAATTCACTCCAAATGGTGGTTTATGCTTAAATAACCCTTTTGTAAGCATATTAACACGTTTCCATTGAAAGTAACAGAAATATTCACTTTTCTAGTTTTTATGTGTGCAAAATGCTTTTCAGAGCGAGAGAAGCACTTTTTGACCAACAATGTGATTCCGACCATACAATGTTGATGTTGCTCAAAACTAATGGAATTCACTCCCAAATTGGTGGTTTATGCTTAAATAACCCTTTTGTAAGCATATTAACACGTTTCATTGAACGTAACAGAAATATTCACTTTTCTAGTTTTTATGTGTGCAAAATGCTTTTCAGAGCGAGAGAAGCACTTTTTGACCAACAATGTGATTCCGACCATACAATGTTGATGTTGCTCAAAACTAATGGAATTCACTCCCAAATGGTGGTTTATGCTTAAATAACACTTTTGTAAGCATAATAACACGTTTGAATTGAAAGGAACAGAACTATTCACTTTTCTAGTTGTTATTTGTGCAAAATGCTTTTCAGAGGGAGAGAAGCACTTTTTGACCAACAATGTGATTCTGACCATACAATGTTGATATTGCTCAAAACTAATGGAATTTCACTCCCAAATGGTGGTTTATGCTTAAATAACCCTTTTGTATGCATAATAACACGTTTGAATTGAAAGGAACAGAACTATTCACTTTTCTAGTTTTTATGTGTGCAAAATGCTTTTCAGAGCGAGAGAAGCACTTTTTGACCAACAATGTGATTCTGACCTTACAATGTTGATATTGCTCAAAACGAATGGAATTCACTCCCAAATGGTGGTTTATGCTTAAATAACCCATTTGTAACCATAAAAAACACGTTTGAATTGAAAGAAACAGAAATATTCACTTGTCAAGTTTTTATGCGTGCAAAATGCTTTTCAGAGCGAGAGAAGCACTTTTTGACCAACAATGCGATTCTAACCTTACAATGTTGATATTGCTCAAAACTAATGGAATTCACTCCCAAATGGTGGTTTATGCTTAAATAACCCATTTGTAACCATCAAAACACTTTTGAATTGAAAGAAACAGAAATATTCACTTGTCAAGTTTTTATGCGTGCAAAATGCTTTTCAGAGCGAGAGAAGCACTTTTTGACCAACAATGCTATTCTAACCTTACAATGTTGATATTGCTCAAAAACTAATGGAATTCACTCCCAAAATGGTTGTTTATGCTTAAATAACCCATTTGTAACCATCAAAACACGTTTGAATTGAAAGAAACAGAAATATTCACTTGTCAAGTTTTTATGCGTGCAAAATGCTTTACAGAGCGAGAGAAGCACTTTTTGACCAACAATGCTATTCTTACCTTACAATGTTGATATTGCTCAAAACTAATGGAATTCACTCCCAAATGGTGGTTTATGCTTAAATAACCCTTTTGTAAGCATAATAACACGTTTCCATTGAAAGTTACAGAAATATTCACTTGTCAAGTTTTTATTCGTGCAAAATGCTTTTCAGAGCGAGAGAAGCACTTTTTAACCAACAATGCTATTCTAACCTTACAATGTTGATATTGCTCAAAACTAATGGAATTCACTCCCAAATGGTGGTTTATGCTTAAATAACCCTTTTGTAAGCATAATAACACGTTTGCATTGAAAGGAACAGAAATATTCACTTGTCATGTTTTTATGCGTGCAAAATGCTTTTCAGAGCGAGAGAAGCACTTTTTGACCAACAATGTGATTCCGACCATACAATGTTGATATTGCTCAAAACTAATGGAATTCACTCCCAAATAGTGGTTTATGCTTAAATAACCTTTTGCAAGCAGTATAACACGTTTGCATTGAAAGGAACAGAAATATTCACTTTTCTAGTTTTTATGTGTGCAAAATGCTTTTCAGAGCGAGAGAAGCACTTTTTGACCAACAATGTGATTCTGACCTTACAATGTTGATATTGCTCAAAACTAATGAAATCCACTCCCAAATGGTGGTTTATGCTTAAATAACCCTTTTGTAAGCATAATAACACGTTTGAATTGAAAGGAACAGAAATATTCACTTGTCAAGTTTTTATGCGTGCAAAATGCTTTTCAGAGCGAGAGAAGCACTTTTTGACCAACAATGTGATTCTGACCTTACAATGTTGATATTGCTCAAAACTAATGGAATCCACTCCCAAATGGTGGTTTATGCTTAAATAACCCTTTTGTAAGCATAATAACACGTTTGAATTGAAATGAACAGAAATATTCACTTGTCAAGTTTTTATGCGTGCAAAATGCTTTTCAGAGCGAGAGAAGCACTTTTTGACCAACAATGCGATTCTGACCTTACAATGTTGATATTGCTCAAAAACTAATGGAATTCACTCCCAAATGGTGGTTTATGCTTAAATAACCCTTTTGTAAGCATATTAACACGTTTCCATTGAACGTAACAGAAATATTCAACTTTTCTAGTTTTTATGTGTGCAAAATGCTTTTCAGAGCGAGAGAAGCACTTTTTGACCAACAATGTGATTCCGACCATACAATGTTGATGTTGCTCAAAACTAATGGAATTCACTCCCAAATGGTGGTTTATGCTTAAATAACCCTTTGCAAGCATTATAACACGTTTGCATTGAAAGGAACAGAAATATTCACTTTTCTAGTTTTTATGCGTGCAAAATGCTTTTCAGAGCTAGAGAAGCACTTTTTGACCAACAATGTGATTCTGACCTTACAATGTTGATATTGCTCAAAACTAATGAATCCACTCCCAAATGGTGGTTTATGCTTAAATAACCCTTTTGTAAGCATAATAACACGTTTGAATTGAAAGGAACAGAAATATTCACTTGTCAAGTTTTTATGCGTGCAAAATGCTTTTCAGAGCGAGAGAAGCACTTTTTGACCAACAATGCGATTCTAAACCTTACAATGTTGATATTGCTCAAAACTAATGGAATTCACTCCCAAATGGTGGTTTATGCTTAAATAACCCTTTTGTAAGCATATTAACACGTTTCCATTGAAAGTAACAGAAATATTCACTTTTCTAGTTTTTATGTGTGCAAAATGCTTTTCAGAGCGAGAGAAGCACTTTTTGACCAACAATGTGATTCCGACCATACAATGTTGATGTTGCTCAAAACTAAAGGAATTCACTCCCAAATGGTGGTTTATGCTTAAATAACCCTTTTGTAGGCATAATAACACGTTTGAATTGAAAGGAACAGAAATATTCACTTGTCATGTTTTTATGCGTGCAAAATGCTTTTCAGAGCGAGAGAAGCACTTTTTGACCAACAATGTGATTCCGACATTTCAATGTTGATATTGCTCAAAACTAATGGAATTCACTCCCAAATGGTGTTTATGCTTAAATAACCCTTTTGCAAGCATTATAACACGTTTGCATTGAAAGGAACAGAAATATTCACTTTTTTAGTTTTTATGTGTGCAAAATGCTTTTCAGAGCGAGAGAAGCACTTTTTTGACCAACAATGTGATTCTGACCTTACAATGTTGATATTACTCAAAACGAATGGAATTCACTCCCAAATGGTGGTTTATGCTTAAATAACCCATTTGTAACCATAAAAACACGTTTGAATTGAAAGAAACAGAAATATTCACTTGTCAAGTTTTTATGCGTGCAAAATGCTTTTCAGAGCGAGAGAAGCACTTTTTGACCAACAATGCTATTCTAACCTTACAATGTTGATATTGCTCAAAACTAATGGAATTCACTCCCAAATGGTGGTTTATGCTTAAATAACCCATTTGTAACCATCAAAACACTTTTGAATTGAAAGAAACAGAAATATTCACTTGTCAAGTTTTTATGCGTGCAAAATGCTTTTCAGAGCGAGAGAAGCACTTTTTGACCAACAATGCTATTCTAACCTTACAATGTTGATATTGCTCAAAACTAATGGAATTCACTCCCAAATGGTGGTTTATGCTTAAATAACCCTTTTGTAAGCATAATAACACGTTTCCATTGAAAGAAACAGAAATATTCACTTGTCAAGTTTTTATGCGTGCAAAATGCTTTTCAGAGCGAGAGAAGCACTTTTTGACCAACAATGCTATTCTAACCTTACAATGTTGATATTGCTCAAAACTAATGGAATTGACTCCCAAATGGTGGTTTCTGCTTAAATAACCATTTTGTAAGCATAATAACACGTTTGCATTGAAAGGAACAGAAATATTCACTTGTCATGTTTTTATGCGTGCAAAATGCTTTTCAGAGCGAGAGAAGCACTTTTTGACCAACAATGTGATTCTGACATTTCAATGTTGATATTGCTTAAAACTAATGGAATTCACTCCCAAATGGTGGTTTATGCTTAAATAACCCTTTTGCAAGCAGTATAACACGTTTGCATTGAAAGGAACAGAAATATTCACTTTTCTAGTTTTTATGTGTGCAAAATGCTTTTCAGAGCGAGAGAAGCACTTTTTGACCAACAATGTGATTCTGACCTTACAATGTTGATATTGCTCAAAACTAATGAAATCCACTCCCAAATGGTGGTTTATGCTTAAATAACCCTTTTGTAAGCATAATAACACGTTTGAATTGAAAGGAACAGAAATATTCACTTGTCAAGTTTTTATGCGTGCAAAATGCTTTTCAGAGCGAGAGAAGCACTTTTTGACCAACAATGTGATTCTGACCTTACAATGTTGATATTCCTCAAAACTAATGGAATCCACTCCCAAATGGTGGTTTATGCTTAAATAACCCTTTTGTAAGCATAATAACACGTTTGAATTGAAATGAACAGAAATATTCACTTGTCAAGTTTTTATGCGTGCAAAATGCTTTTCAGAGCGAGAGAAGCACTTTTTGACCAACAATGCGATTCTGACCTTACAATGTTGATATTGCTCAAAACTAATGGAATTCACTCCCAAATGGTGGTTTATGCTTAAATAACCCTTTTGTAAGCATATTAAGACGTTTCCATTGAACGTAACAGAAATATTCACTTTTCTAGTTTTTATGTGTGCAAAATGCTTTTCAGAGCGAGAGAAGCACTTTTTGACCAACAATTTGATTCCGACCATACAATGTTGATGTTGCTCAAAACTAATGGAATTCACTCCCAAATGGTGGTTTATGCTTAAATAACCCTTTTGCAGGCATTATAACACGTTTGCATTGAAAGGAACAGAAATATTCACTTTTCTAGTTTTTATGCGTGCAAAATGCTTTTCAGAGCTAGAAAAGCACTTTTTGACCAACAATGTGATTCTGACCTTACAATGTTGATATTGCTCAAAACTAATGGAATCCACTCCCAAATGGTGGTTTATGCTTAAATAACCCTTTTGTAAGCATAATAACACGTTTGAATTGAAAGGAACAGAAATATTCACTTGTCAAGTTTTTATGCGTGCAAAATGCTTTTAAGAGCTAGAGAAGCACTTTTTGACCAACAATGCGATTCTAACCTTACAATGTTGATATTGCTCAAAACTAATGGAATTCACTCCCAAATGGTGGTTTATGCTTAAATAACCCTTTTGTAAGCATATTAACACGTTTCCATTGAAAGTAACAGAAATATTCACTTTTCTAGTTTTTATGTGTGCAAAATGCTTTTCAGAGCGAGAGAAGCACTTTTTGACCAACAATGTGATTCCGACCATACAATGTTGATGTTGCTCAAAACTAATGGAATTCACTCCCAAATGGTGGTTTATGCTTAAATAACCCTTTTGTAAGCATATTAACACGTTTCCATTGAACGTAACAGAAATATTCACTTTTCTAGTTTTTATGTGTGCAAAATGCTTTTCAGAGCGAGAGAAGCACTTTTTGACCAACAATGTGATTCTGACCTTACAATGTTGATATTACTCAAAACGAATGGAATTCACTCCCAAATGGTGGTTTATGCTTAAATAACCCTTTTGCAAGCATTATAACACGTTTGAATTGAAAGGAACAGAAATATTCACTTGTCAAGTTTTTATGCGTGCAAAATGCTTTTCAGAGCGAGAGAAGCACTTTTTGACCAACAATGCGATTCTAACCTTACAATGTTGATATTGCTCAAAACTAATGGAATTCACTCCCAAATGGTGGTTTATGCTTAAATAACCCTTTTGTAAGCATATTAACACGTTTCCATTGAAAGTAACAGAAATATTCACTTTTCTAGTTTTTATGTGTGCAAAATGCTTTTCAGAGCGAGAGAAGCACTTTTTGACCAACAATGTGATTCCGACCATACAATGTTGATGTTGCTCAAAACTAAAGGAATTCACTCCCAAATGGTGGTTTATGCTTAAATAACCCTTTTGTAGGCATAATAACACGTTTGAATTGAAAGGAACAGAAATATTCACTTGTCATGTTTTTATGCGTGCAAAATGCTTTTCAGAGCGAGAGAAGCACTTTTTGACCAACAATGTGATTCCGACATTTCAATGTTGATATTGCTCAAAACTAATGGAATTCACTCCCAAATGGTGGTTTATGCTTAAATAACCCTTTTGCAGGCATTATAACACGTTTGCATTGAAAGGAACAGAAATATACACTTTTCTAGTTTTTATGCGTGCAAAATGCTTTTCAGAGCTAGAAAAGCACTTTTTGACCAACAATGTGATTCTGACCTTACAATGTTGATATTGCTCAAAACTAATGGAATCCACTCCCAAATGGTGGTTTATGCTTAAATAACCCTTTTGTAAGCATAATAACACGTTTGAATTGAAAGGAACAGAAATATTCACTTGTCAAGTTTTTATGCGTGCAAAATGCTTTTAAGAGCTAGAGAAGCACTTTTTGACCAACAATGCGATTCTAACCTTACAATGTTGATATTGCTCAAAACTAATGGAATTCACTCCCAAATGGTGGTTTATGCTTAAATAACCCTTTTGTAAGCATATTAACACGTTTCCATTGAAAGTAACAGAAATATTCACTTTTCTAGTTTTTATGTGTGCAAAATGCTTTTCAGAGCGAGAGAAGCACTTTTTGACCAACAATGTGATTCCGACCATACAATGTTGATGTTGCTCAAAACTAATGGAATTTACTCCCAAATGGTGGTTTATGCTTAAATAACCCTTTTGTAAGCATATTAACACGTTTCCATTGAACGTAACAGAAATATTCACTTTTCTAGTTTTTATGTGTGCAAAATGCTTTTCAGAGCGAGAGAAGCACTTTTTGACCAACAATGTGATTCTGACCTTACAATGTTGATATTACTCAAAACGAATGGAATTCACTCCCAAATGGTGGTTTATGCTTAAATAACCCTTTTGCAAGCATTATAACACGTTTGAATTGAAAGGAACAGAAATATTCACTTGTCAAGTTTTTATGCGTGCAAAATGCTTTTCAGAGCGAGAGAAGCACTTTTTGACCAACAATGTGATTCCGACCATACAATGTTGATGTTGCTCAAAACTAAAGGAATTCACTCCCAAATGGTGGTTTATGCTTAAATAACCCTTTTGTAGGCATAATAACACGTTTGAATTGAAAGGAACAGAAATATTCACTTGTCATGTTTTTATGCGTGCAAAATGCTTTTCAGAGCGAGAGAAGCACTTTTTGACCAACAATGTGATTCCGACATTTCAATGTTGATATTGCTCAAAACTAATGGAATTCACTCCCAAATGGTGTTTATGCTTAAATAACCCTTTTGCAAGCATTATAACACGTTTGCATTGAAAGGAACAGAAATATTCACTTTTTTAGTTTTTATGTGTGCAAAATGCTTTTCTGAGCGAGAGAAGCACTTTTTGACCAACAATGTGATTCTGACCTTACAATGTTGATATTACTCAAAACGAATGGAATTCACTCCCAAATGGTGGTTTATGCTTAAATAACCCATTTGTAACCATAAAAACACGTTTGAATTGAAAGAAACAGAAATATTCACTTGTCAAGTTTTTATGCGTGCAAAATGCTTTTCAGAGCGAGAGAAGCACTTTTTGACCAACAATGCTATTCTAACCTTACAATGTTGATATTGCTCAAAACTAATGGAATTCACTCCCAAATGGTGGTTTATGCTTAAATAACCCATTTGTAACCATCAAAACACTTTTGAATTGAAAGAAACAGAAATATTCACTTGTCAAGTTTTTATGCGTGCAAAATGCTTTTCAGAGCGAGAGAAGCACTTTTTGACCAACAATGCTATTCTAACCTTACAATGTTGATATTGCTCAAAACTAATGGAATTCACTCCCAAATGTTGGTTTATGCTTAAATAACCCTTTTGTAAGCATAATAACACGTTTCCATTGAAAGAAACAGAAATATTCACTTGTCAAGTTTTTATGCGTGCAAAATGCTTTTCAGAGCGAGAGAAGCACTTTTTGACCAACAATGCTATTCTAACCTTACAATGTTGATATTGCTCAAAACTAATGGAATTGACTCCCAAATGGTGGTTTCTGCTTAAATAACCCTTTTGTAAGCATAATAACACGTTTGCATTGAAAGGAACAGAAATATTCACTTGTCATGTTTTTATGCGTGCAAAATGCTTTTCAGAGCGAGAGAAGCACTTTTTGACCAACAATGTGATTCTGACATTTCAATGTTGATATTGCTTAAAACTAATGGAATTCACTCCCAAATGGTGGTTTATGCTTAAATAACCCTTTTGCAAGCAGTATAACACGTTTGCATTGAAAGGAACAGAAATATTCACTTTTCTAGTTTTTATGTGTGCAAAATGCTTTTCAGAGCGAGAGAAGCACTTTTTGACCAACAATGTGATTCTGACCTTACAATGTTGATATTGCTCAAAACTAATGAAATCCACTCCCAAATGGTGGTTTATGCTTAAATAACCCTTTTGTAAGCATAATAACACGTTTGAATTGAAAGGAACAGAAATATTCACTTTTCTAGTTTTTATGTGTGCAAAATGCTTTTCAGAGCGAGAGAAGCACTTTTTGACCAACAATTTGATTCCGACCATACAATGTTGATGTTGCTCAAAACTAATGGAATTCACTCCCAAATGGTGGTTTATGATTAAATAACCCTTTTGTAAGCATAATAACACGTTTGAATTGAAATGAACAGAAATATTCACTTGTCAAGTTTTTATGCGTGCAAAATGCTTTTCAGAGCGAGAGAAGCACTTTTTGACCAACAATGTGATTCTGACCTTACAATGTTGATATTCCTCAAAACTAATGGAATCCACTCCCAAATGGTGGTTTATGCTTAAATAACCCTTTTGTAAGCATAATAACACGTTTGAATTGAAATGAACAGAAATATTCACTTGTCAAGTTTTTATGCGTGCAAAATGCTTTTCAGAGCGAGAGAAGCACTTTTTGACCAACAATGCGATTCTGACCTTACAATGTTGATATTGCTCAAAACTAATGGAATTCACTCCCAAATGGTGGTTTATGCTTAAATAACCCTTTTGTAAGCATATTAAGACGTTTCCATTGAACGTAACAGAAATATTCACTTTTCTAGTTTTTATGTGTGCAAAATGCTTTTCAGAGCGAGAGAAGCACTTTTTGACCAACAATTTGATTCCGACCATACAATGTTGATGTTGCTCAAAACTAATGGAATTCACTCCCAAATGGTGGTTTATGCTTAAATAACCCTTTTGCAGGCATTATAACACGTTTGCATTGAAAGGAACAGAAATATTCACTTTTCTAGTTTTTATGCGTGCAAAATGCTTTTCAGAGCTAGAAAAGCACTTTTTGACCAACAATGTGATTCTGACCTTACAATGTTGATATTGCTCAAAACTAATGGAATCCACTCCCAAATGGTGGTTTATGCTTAAATAACCCTTTTGTAAGCATAATAACACGTTTGAATTGAAAGGAACAGAAATATTCACTTGTCAAGTTTTTATGCGTGCAAAATGCTTTTAAGAGCTAGAGAAGCACTTTTTGACCAACAATGCGATTCTAACCTTACAATGTTGATATTGCTCAAAACTAATGGAATTCACTCCCAAATGGTGGTTTATGCTTAAATAACCCTTTTGTAAGCATATTAACACGTTTCCATTGAACGTAACAGAAATATTCACTTTTCTAGTTTTTATGTGTGCAAAATGCTTTTCAGAGCGAGAGAAGCACTTTTTGACCAACAATGTGATTCTGACCTTACAATGTTGATATTACTCAAAACGAATGGAATTCACTCCCAAATGGTGGTTTATGCTTAAATAACCCTTTTGCAAGCATTATAACACGTTTGCATTGAAAGGAACAGAAATATTCACTTTTCTAGTTTTTATGCGTGCAAAATGCTTTTCAGAGCTAGAGAAGCACTTTTTGACCAACAATGTGATTCTGACCTTACAATGTTGATATTGCTCAAAACTAATGGAATCCACTCCCAAATGGTGGTTTATGCTTAAATAACCCTTTTGTAAGCATAATAACACGTTTGAATTGAAAGGAACAGAAATATTCACTTGTCAAGTTTTTATGCGTGCAAAATGCTTTTCAGAGCGAGAGAAGCACTTTTTGACCAACAATGCGATTCTAACCTTACAATGTTGATATTGCTCAAAACTAATGGAATTCACTCCCAAATGGTGGTTTATGCTTAAATAACCCTTTTGTAAGCATATTAACACGTTTCCATTGAAAGTAACAGAAATATTCACTTTTCTAGTTTTTATGTGTGCAAAATGCTTTTCAGAGCGAGAGAAGCACTTTTTGACCAACAATGTGATTCCGACCATACAATGTTGATGTTGCTCAAAACTAAAGGAATTCACTCCCAAATGGTGGTTTATGCTTAAATAACCCTTTTGTAGGCATAATAACACGTTTGAATTGAAAGGAACAGAAATATTCACTTGTCATGTTTTTATGCGTGCAAAATGCTTTTCAGAGCGAGAGAAGCACTTTTTGACCAACAATGTGATTCTGACATTTCAATGTTGATATTGCTCAAAACTAATGGAATTCACTCCCAAATGGTGTTTATGCTTAAATAACCCTTTTGCAAGCATTATAACACGTTTGCATTGAAAGGAACAGAAATATTCACTTTTTTAGTTTTTATGTGTGCAAAATGCTTTTCAGAGCGAGAGAAGCACTTTTTGACCAACAATGTGATTCTGACCTTACAATGTTGATATTACTCAAAACGAATGGAATTCACTCCTAAATGGTGGTTTATGCTTAAATAACCCATTTGTAACCATCAAAACACTTTTGAATTGAAAGAAACAGAAATATTCACTTGTCAAGTTTTTATGCGTGCAAAATGCTTTTCAGAGCGAGAGAAGCACTTTTTGACCAACAATGCGATTCTAACCTTACAATGTTGATATTGCTCAAAACTAATGGAATTCACTCCCAAATGGTGGTTTATGCTTAAATAACCCATTTGTAACCATCAAAACACTTTTGAATTGAAAGAAACAGAAATATTCACTTGTCAAGTTTTTATGCGTGCAAAATGCTTTTCAGAGCGAGAGAAGCACTTTTTGACCAACAATGCTATTCTAACCTTACAATGTTGATATTGCTCAAAACTAATGGAATTCACTCCCAAGTGGTGGTTTATGCTTAAATAACCCATTTGTAACCATCAAAACACGTTTGAATTGAAAGAAACAGAAATATTCACTTGTCAAGTTTTTATGTGTGCAAAATGCTTTACAGAGCGAGAGAAGCACTTTTTGACCAACAATGCTATTCTAACCTTACAATGTTGATATTGCTCAAAACTAATGGAATTCACTCCCAAATGGTGGTTTATGCTTAAATAACCCTTTTGTAAGCATAATAACACGTTTCCATTGAAAGTAACAGAAATATTCACTTGTCAAGTTTTTATGCGTGCAAAATGCTTTTCAGAGCGAGAGAAGCACTTTTTGACCAACAATGCAATTCTAACCTTACAATGTTGATATTGCTCAAAACTAATGGAATTGACTCCCAAATGGTGGTTTATGCTTAAATAACCCTTTTGTAAGCATAATAACACGTTTGCATTGAAAGGAACAGAAATATTCACTTGTCATGTTTTTATGCGTGCAAAATGCTTTTCAGAGCGAGAGAAGCACTTTTTGACCAACAATGTGATTCTGACATTTCAATGTTGATATTGCTCAAAACTAATGGAATTCACTCCCAAATGGTGGTTTATGCTTAAATAACCATTTTGCAAGCAGTATAACACGTTTGCATTGAAAGGAACAGAAATATTCACTTTTCTAGTTTTTATGTGTACAAAATGCTTTTCAGAGCGAGAGAAGCACTTTTTGACCAACAATGTGATTCTGACCTTACAATGTTGATATTGCTCAAAACTAATGAAATCCACTCCCAAATGGTGGTTTATGCTTAAATAACCCTTTTGTAAGCATAATAACACGTTTGAATTGAAAGGAACAGAAATATTCACTTGTCAAGTTTTTATGCGTGCAAAATGCTTTTCAGAGCGAGAGAAGCACTTTTTGACCAACAATGTGATTCTGACCTTACAATGTTGATATTGCTCAAAACTAATGGAATCCACTCCCAAATGGTGGTTTATGCTTAAATAACCCTTTTGTAAGCATAATAACACGTTTGAATTGAAATGAACAGAAATATTCACTTGTCAAGTTTTTATGCGTGCAAAATGCTTTTCAGAGCGAGAGAAGCACTTTTTGACCAACAATCCTATTCTAACCTTACAATGTTGATATTGCTTAAAACTAATGGAATTCACTCCCAAATGGTGGTTTATGCTTAAATAACCCTTTTGCAAGCAGTATAACACGTTTGCATTGAAAGGAACAGAAATATTCACTTTTCTAGTTTTTATGTGTGCAAAATGCTTTTCAGAGCGAGAGAAGCACTTTTTGACCAACAATGTGATTCTGACCTTACAATGTTGATATTGCTCAAAACTAATGAAATCCACTCCCAAATGGTGGTTTATGCTTAAATAACCCTTTTGTAAGCATAATAACACGTTTGAATTGAAAGGAACAGAAATATTCACTTGTCAAGTTTTTATGCGTGCAAAATGCTTTTCAGAGCGAGAGAAGCACTTTTTGACCAACAATGTGATTCTGACCTTACAATGTTGATATTCCTCAAAACTAATGGAATTCACTCCCAAATGGTGGTTTATGCTTAAATAACCCTTTTGTAAGCATATTAACACGTTTCCATTGAAAGTAACAGAAATATTCACTTTTCTAGTTTTTATGCGTGCAAAATGCTTTTCAGAGCTAGAGAAGCACTTTTTGACCAACAATGTGATTCTGACCTTACAATGTTGATATTGCTCAAAACTAATGGAATCCACTCCCAAATGGTGGTTTATGCTTAAATAACCCTTTTGTAAGCATAATAACACGTTTGAATTGAAAGGAACAGAAATATTCACTTGTCAAGTTTTTATGCGTGCAAAATGCTTTTCAGAGCGAGAGAAGCACTTTTTGACCAACAATGCGATTCTAACCTTACAATGTTGATATTGCTCAAAACTAATGGAATTCACTCCCAAATGGTGGTTTATGCTTAAATAACCCTTTTGTAAGCATATTAACACGTTTCCATTGAAAGTAACAGAAATATTCACTTTTCTAGTTTTTATGTGTGCAAAATGCTTTTCAGAGCGAGAGAAGCACTTTTTGACCAACAATGTGATTCCGACCATACAATGTTGATGATGCTCAAAACTAAAGGAATTCACTCCCAAATGGTGGTTTATGCTTAAATAACCCTTTTGTAGGCATAATAACACGTTTGAATTGAAAGGAACAGAAATATTCACTTGTCATGTTTTTATGCGTGCAAAATGCTTTTCAGAGCGAGAGAAGCACTTTTTGACCAACAATGTGATTCTGACATTTCAATGTTGATATTGCTCAAAACTAATGGAATTCACTCCCAAATGGTGTTTATGCTTAAATAACCCTTTTGCAAGCATTATAACACGTTTGCATTGAAAGGAACAGAAATATTCACTTTTTTAGTTTTTATGTGTGCAAAATGCTTTTCAGAGCGAGAGAAGCACTTTTTGACCAACAATGTGATTCTGACCTTACAATGTTGATATTACTCAAAACGAATGGAATTCACTCCCAAATGGTGGTTTATGCTTAAATAACCCATTTGTAACCATCAAAACACTTTTGAATTGAAAGAAACAGAAATATTCACTTGTCAAGTTTTTATGCGTGCAAAATGCTTTTCAGAGCGAGAGAAGCACTTTTTGACCAACAATGCGATTCTAACCTTACAATGTTGATATTGCTCAAAACTAATGGAATTCACTCCCAAATGGTGGTTTATGCTTAAATAACCCATTTGTAACCATCAAAACACTTTTGAATTGAAAGAAACAGAAATATTCACTTGTCAAGTTTTTATGCGTGCAAAATGCTTTTCAGAGCGAGAGAAGCACTTTTTGACCAACAATGCTATTCTAACCTTACAATGTTGATATTGCTCAAAACTAATGGAATTCACTCCCAAGTGGTGGTTTATGCTTAAATAACCCATTTGTAACCATCAAAACACGTTTGAATTGAAAGAAACAGAAATATTCACTTGTCAAGTTTTTATGCGTGCAAAATGCTTTACAGAGCGAGAGAAGCACTTTTTGACCAACAATGCTATTCTAACCTTACAATGTTGATATTGCTCAAAACTAATGGAATTCACTCCCAAATGGTGGTTTATGCTTAAATAACCCTTTTGTAAGCATAATAACACGTTTCCATTGAAAGTAACAGAAATATTCACTTGTCAAGTTTTTATGCGTGCAAAATGCTTTTCAGAGCGAGAGAAGCACTTTTTGACCAACAATGCTATTCTAACCTTACAATGTTGATATTGCTCAAAACTAATGGAATTGACTCCCAAATGGTGGTTTATGCTTAAATAACCCTTTTGTAAGCATAATAACACGTTTGCATTGAAAGGAACAGAAATATTCACTTGTCATGTTTTTATGCGTGCAAAATGCTTTTCAGAGCGAGAGAAGCACTTTTTGACCAACAATGTGATTCTGACATTTCAATGTTGATATTGCTCAAAACTAATGGAATTCACTCCCAAATGGTGGTTTATGCTTAAATAACCATTTTGCAAGCAGTATAACACGTTTGCATTGAAAGGAACAGAAATATTCACTTTTCTAGTTTTTATGTGTACAAAATGCTTTTCAGAGCGAGAGAAGCACTTTTTGACCAACAATGTGATTCTGACCTTACAATGTTGATATTGCTCAAAACTAATGAAATCCACTCCCAAATGGTGGTTTATGCTTAAATAACCCTTTTGTAAGCATAATAACACGTTTGAATTGAAAGGAACAGAAATATTCACTTGTCAAGTTTTTATGCGTGCAAAATGCTTTTCAGAGCGAGAGAAGCACTTTTTGACCAACAATGTGATTCTGACCTTACAATGTTGATATTGCTCAAAACTAATGGAATCCACTCCCAAATGGTGGTTTATGCTTAAATAACCCTTTTGTAAGCATAATAACACGTTTGAATTGAAATGAACAGAAATATTCACTTGTCAAGTTTTTATGCGTGCAAAATGCTTTTCAGAGCGAGAGAAGCACTTTTTGACCAACAATGCTATTCTAACCTTACAATGTTGATATTGCTCAAAACTAATGGAATTCACTCCCAAATGGTGGTTTTTGCTTAAATAACCCATTTGTAACCATCAAAACACGTTTGAATTGAAAGAAACAGAAATATTCACTTGTCAAGTTTTTATGCGTGCAAAATGCTTTACAGAGCGAGAGAAGCACTTTTTGACCAACAATGCTATTCTAACCTTACAATGTTGATATTGCTCAAAACTAATGGAATTCACTCCCAAATGGTGGTTTATGCTTAAATAACCCTTTTGTAAGCATAATAACACGTTTCCATTGAAAGTAACAGAAATATTCACTTGTCAAGTTTTTATGCGTGCAAAATGCTTTTCAGAGCGAGAGAAGCACTTTTTGACCAACAATCCTATTCTAACCTTACAATGTTGATATTGCTCAAAACTAATGGAATTGACTCCCAAATGGTGGTTTCTGCTTAAATAACCCTTTTGTAAGCATATTAAGACGTTTCCATTGAACGTAACAGAAATATTCACTTTTCTAGTTTTTATGTGTGCAAAATGCTTTTCAGAGCAAGAGAAGCACTTTTTGACCAACAATTTGATTCCGACCATACAATGTTGATGTTGCTCAAAACTAATGGAATTCACTCCCAAATGGTGGTTTATGCTTAAATAACCCTTTTGCAGGCATTATAACACGTTTGCATTGAAAGGAACAGAAATATTCACTTTTCTAGTTTTTATGCGTGCAAAATGCTTTTCAGAGCTAGAAAAGCACTTTTTGATCAACAATGTGATTCTGACCTTACAATGTTGATATTGCTCAAAACTAATGGAATCCACTCCCAAATGGTGGTTTATGCTTAAATAACCCTTTTGTAAGCATAATAACACGTTTGAATTGAAAGGAACAGAAATATTCACTTGTCAAGTTTTTATGCGTGCAAAATGCTTTTAAGAGCTAGAGAAGCACTTTTTGACCAACAATGCGATTCTAACCTTACAATGTTGATATTGCTCAAAACTAATGGAATTCACTCCCAAATGGTGGTTTATGCTTAAATAACCCTTTTGTAAGCATATTAACACGTTTCCATTGAAAGTAACAGAAATATTCACTTTTCTAGTTTTTATGTGTGCAAAATGCTTTTCAGAGCGAGAGAAGCACTTTTTGACCAACAATGTGATTCCGACCATACAATGTTGATGTTGCTCAAAACTAAAGGAATTCACTCCCAAATGGTGGTTTATGCTTAAATAACCCTTTTGTAAGCATATTAACACGTTTCCATTGAACGTAACAGAAATATTCACTTTTCTAGTTTTTATGTGTGCAAAATGCTTTTCAGAGCGAGAGAAGCACTTTTTGACCAACAATGTGATTCTGACCTTACAATGTTGATATTACTCAAAACGAATGTAATTCACTCCCAAATGGTGGTTTATGCTTAAATAACCCATTTGTAACCATAAAAACACGTTTGAATTGAAAGAAACAGAAATATTCACTTGTCAAGTTTTTATGCGTGCAAAATGCTTTTCAGAGCGAGAGAAGCACTTTTTGACCAACAATGCGATTCTAACCTTACAATGTTGATATTGCTCAAAACTAATGGAATTCACTCCCAAATGGTGGTTTATGCTTAAATAACCCATTTGTAACCATCAAAACACTTTTGAATTGAAAGAAACAGAAATATTCACTTGTCAAGTTTTTATGCGTGCAAAATGCTTTTCAGAGCGAGAGAAGCACTTTTTGACCAACAATGCGATTCTAACCTTACAATGTTGATATTGCTCAAAACTAATGGAATTCACTCCCAAATGGTGGTTTATGCTTAAATAACCCATTTGTAACCATCAAAACACTTTTGAATTGAAAGAAACAGAAATATTCACTTGTCAAGTTTTTATGCGTGCAAAATGCTTTTCAGAGCGAGAGAAGCACTTTTTGACCAACAATGCTATTCTAACCTTACAATGTTGATATTGCTCAAAACTAATGGAATTCACTCCCAAGTGGTGGTTTATGCTTAAATAACCCATTTGTAACCATCAAAACACGTTTGAATTGAAAGAAACAGAAATATTCACTTGTCAAGTTTTTATGCGTGCAAAATGCTTTACAGAGCGAGAGAAGCACTTTTTGACCAACAATGCTATTCTAACCTTACAATGTTGATATTGCTCAAAACTAATGGAATTCACTCCCAAATGGTGGTTTATGCTTAAATAACCCTTTTGTAAGCATAATAACACGTTTCCATTGAAAGTAACAAAAATATTCACTTGTCAAGTTTTTATGCGTGCAAAATGCTTTTCAGAGCGAGAGAAGCACTTTTTGACCAACAATGCTATTCTAACCTTACAATGTTGATATTGCTCAAAACTAATGGAATTGACTCCCAAATGGTGGTTTATGCTTAAATAACCCTTTTGTAAGCATAATAACACGTTTGCATTGAAAGGAACAGAAATATTCACTTGTCATGTTTTTATGCGTGCAAAATGCTTTTCAGAGCGAGAGAAGCACTTTTTGACCAACAATGTGATTCTGACATTTCAATGTTGATATTGCTCAAAACTAATGGAATTCACTCCCAAATGGTGGTTTATGCTTAAATAACCATTTTGCAAGCAGTATAACACGTTTGCATTGAAAGGAACAGAAATATTCACTTTTCTAGTTTTTATGTGTACAAAATGCTTTTCAGAGCGAGAGAAGCACTTTTTGACCAACAATGTGATTCTGACCTTACAATGTTGATATTGCTCAAAACTAATGAAATCCACTCCCAAATGGTGGTTTATGCTTAAATAACCCTTTTGTAAGCATAATAACACGTTTGAATTGAAAGGAACAGAAATATTCACTTGTCAAGTTTTTATGCGTGCAAAATGCTTTTCAGAGCGAGAGAAGCACTTTTTGACCAACAATGTGATTCTGACCTTACAATGTTGATATTGCTCAAAACTAATGGAATCCACTCCCAAATGGTGGTTTATGCTTAAATAACCCTTTTGTAAGCATAATAACACGTTTGAATTGAAATGAACAGAAATATTCACTTGTCAAGTTTTTATGCGTGCAAAATGCTTTTCAGAGCGAGAGAAGCACTTTTTGACCAACAATGCGATTCTGACCTTACAATGTTGATATTGCTCAAAAGTAATGGAATTCACTCCCAAATGGTGGTTTATGCTTAAATAAACCATTTGTAACCATCAAAACACTTTTGAATTGAAAGAAACAGAAATATTCACTTGTCAAGTTTTTATGCGTGCAAAATGCTTTTCAGAGCGAGAGAAGCACTTTTTGACCAACAATGCTATTCTAACCTTACAATGTTGATATTGCTCAAAACTAATGGAATTCACTCCCAAATGGTGGTTTTTGCTTAAATAACCCATTTGTAACCATCAAAACACGTTTGAATTGAAAGAAACAGAAATATTCACTTGTCAAGTTTTTATGCGTGCAAAATGCTTTACAGAGCGAGAGAAGCAATTTTTGACCAACAATGCTATTCTAACCTTACAATGTTGATATTGCTCAA
The DNA here is from genome assembly GCF_949987615.1 of Pollachius pollachius. Taxonomy (NCBI): domain Eukaryota; kingdom Metazoa; phylum Chordata; class Actinopteri; order Gadiformes; family Gadidae; genus Pollachius; species Pollachius pollachius. The sequence continues at coordinate 22,857,664 of NC_136943.1, forward strand.
AACTAATGGAATTGACTCCCAAATGGTGGTTTCTGCTTAAATAACCCTTTTGTAAGCATAATAACACGTTTGCATTGAAAGGAACAGAAATATTCACTTGTCATGTTTTTATGCGTGCAAAATGCTTTTCAGAGCGAGAGAAGCACTTTTTGACCAACAATGTGATTCTGACATTTCAATGTTGATATTGCTTAAAACTAATGGAATTCACTCCCAAATGGTGGTTTATGCTTAAATAACCCTTTTGCAAGCAGTATAACACGTTTGCATTGAAAGGAACAGAAATATTCACTTTTCTAGTTTTTATGTGTGCAAAATGCTTTTCAGAGCGAGAGAAGCACTTTTTGACCAACAATGTGATTCTGACCTTACAATGTTGATATTGCTCAAAACTAATGAAATCCACTCCCAAATGGTGGTTTATGCTTAAATAACCCTTTTGTAAGCATAATAACACGTTTGAATTGAAAGGAACAGAAATATTCACTTGTCAAGTTTTTATGCGTGCAAAATGCTTTTCAGAGCAAGAGAAGCACTTTTTGACCAACAATGTGATTCTGACCTTACAATGTTGATATTCCTCAAAACTAATGGAATCCACTCCCAAATGGTGGTTTATGCTTAAATAACCCTTTTGTAAGCATAATAACACGTTTGAATTGAAATGAACAGAAATATTCACTTGTCAAGTTTTTATGCGTGCAAAATGCTTTTCAGAGCGAGAGAAGCACTTTTTGACCAACAATGCGATTCTGACCTTACAATGTTGATATTGCTCAAAACTAATGGAATTCACTCCCAAATGGTGGTTTATGCTTAAATAACCCTTTTGTAAGCATATTAAGACGTTTCCATTGAACGTAACAGAAATATTCACTTTTCTAGTTTTTATGTGTGCAAAATGCTTTTCAGAGCAAGAGAAGCACTTTTTGACCAACAATTTGATTCCGACCATACAATGTTGATGTTGCTCAAAACTAATGGAATTCACTCCCAAATGGTGGTTTATGCTTAAATAACCCTTTTGTAAGCATAATAACACGTTTGAATTGAAAGGAACAGAAATATTCACTTGTCAAGTTTTTATGCGTGCAAAATGCTTTTAAGAGCTAGAGAAGCACTTTTTGACCAACAATGCGATTCTAACCTTACAATGTTGATATTGCTCAAAACTAATGGAATTCACTCCCAAATGGTGGTTTATGCTTAAATAACCCTTTTGTAAGCATATTAACACGTTTCCATTGAAAGTAACAGAAATATTCACTTTTCTAGTTTTTATGTGTGCAAAATGCTTTTCAGAGCGAGAGAAGCACTTTTTGACCAACAATGTGATTCCGACCATACAATGTTGATGTTGCTCAAAACTAAAGGAATTCACTCCCAAATGGTGGTTTATGCTTAAATAACCCTTTTGTAAGCATATTAACACGTTTCCATTGAACGTAACAGAAATATTCACTTTTCTAGTTTTTATGTGTGCAAAATGCTTTTCAGAGCGAGAGAAGCACTTTTTGACCAACAATGTGATTCTGACCTTACAATGTTGATATTACTCAAAACGAATGGAATTCACTCCCAAATGGTGGTTTATGCTTAAATAACCCATTTGTAACCATAAAAACACGTTTGAATTGAAAGAAACAGAAATATTCACTTGTCAAGTTTTTATGCGTGCAAAATGCTTTTCAGAGCGAGAGAAGCACTTTTTGACCAACAATGCGATTCTAACCTTACAATGTTGATATTGCTCAAAACTAATGGAATTCACTCCCAAATGGTGGTTTATGCTTAAATAACCCATTTGTAACCATCAAAACACTTTTGAATTGAAAGAAACAGAAATATTCACTTGTCAAGTTTTTATGCGTGCAAAATGCTTTTCAGAGCGAGAGAAGCACTTTTTGACCAACAATGCGATTCTAACCTTACAATGTTGATATTGCTCAAAACTAATGGAATTCACTCCCAAATGGTGGTTTATGCTTAAATAACCCATTTGTAACCATCAAAACACTTTTGAATTGAAAGAAACAGAAATATTCACTTGTCAAGTTTTTATGCGTGCAAAATGCTTTTCAGAGCGAGAGAAGCACTTTTTGACCAACAATGCTATTCTAACCTTACAATGTTGATATTGCTCAAAACTAATGGAATTCACTCCCAAGTGGTGGTTTATGCTTAAATAACCCATTTGTAACCATCAAAACACGTTTGAATTGAAAGAAAAAGAAATATTCACTTGTCAAGTTTTTATGCGTGCAAAATGCTTTACAAAGCGAGAGAAGCACTTTTTGACCAACAATGCTATTCTAACCTTACAATGTTGATATTGCTCAAAACTAATGGAATTCACTCCCAAATGGTGGTTTATGCTTAAATAACCCTTTTGTAAGCATAATAACACGTTTCCATTGAAAGTAACAGAAATATTCACTTGTCAAGTTTTTATGCGTGCAAAATGCTTTTCAGAGCGAGAGAAGCACTTTTTGACCAACAATGCTATTCTAACCTTACAATGTTGATATTGCTCAAAACTAATGGAATTGACTCCCAAATGGTGGTTTATGCTTAAATAACCCTTTTGTAAGCATAATAACACGTTTGCATTGAAAGGAACAGAAATATTCACTTGTCATGTTTTTATGCGTGCAAAATGCTTTTCAGAGCGAGAGAAGCACTTTTTGACCAACAATGTGATTCTGACATTTCAATGTTGATATTGCTCAAAACTAATGGAATTCACTCCCAAATGGTGGTTTATGCTTAAATAACCATTTTGCAAGCAGTATAACACGTTTGCATTGAAAGGAACAGAAATATTCACTTTTCTAGTTTTTATGTGTACAAAATGCTTTTCAGAGCGAGAGAAGCACTTTTTGACCAACAATGTGATTCTGACCTTACAATGTTGATATTGCTCAAAACTAATGAAATCCACTCCCAAATGGTGGTTTATGCTTAAATAACCCTTTTGTAAGCATAATAACACGTTTGAATTGAAAGGAACAGAAATATTCACTTGTCAAGTTTTTATGCGTGCAAAATGCTTTTCAGAGCGAGAGAAGCACTTTTTGACCAACAATGTGATTCTGACCTTACAATGTTGATATTGCTCAAAACTAATGGAATCCACTCCCAAATGGTGGTTTATGCTTAAATAACCCTTTTGTAAGCATAATAACACGTTTGAATTGAAATGAACAGAAATATTCACTTGTCAAGTTTTTATGCGTGCAAAATGCTTTTCAGAGCGAGAGAAGCACTTTTTGACCAACAATGCTATTCTAACCTTACAATGTTGATATTGCTCAAAACTAATGGAATTCACTCCCAAATGGTGGTTTTTGCTTAAATAACCCATTTGTAACCATCAAAACACGTTTGAATTGAAAGAAACAGAAATATTCACTTGTGAAGTTTTTATGCGTGCAAAATGCTTTACAGAGCGAGAGAAGCACTTTTTGACCAACAATGCTATTCTAACCTTACAATGTTGATATTGCTCAAAACTAATGGAATTGACTCCCAAATGGTGGTTTCTGCTTAAATAACCGTTTTGTAAGCATAATAACACGTTTGCATTGAAAGGAACAGAAATATTCACTTGTCATGTTTTTATGCGTGCAAAATGCTTTTCAGAGCGAGAGAAGCACTTTTTGACCAACAATGTGATTCTGACATTTCAATGTTGATATTGCTTAAAACTAATGGAATTCACTCCCAAATGGTGGTTTATGCTTAAATAACCCTTTTGCAAGCAGTATAACACGTTTGCATTGAAAGGAACAGAAATATTCACTTTTCTAGTTTTTATGTGTGCAAAATGCTTTTCAGAGCGAGAGAAGCAACTTTTTGACCAACAATGTGATTCTGACCTTACAATGTTGATATTGCTCAAAACTAATGAAATCCACTCCCAAATGGTGGTTTATGCTTAAATAACCCTTTTGTAAGCATAATAACACGTTTGAATTGAAAGGAACAGAAATATTCACTTGTCAAGTTTTTATGCGTGTAAAATGCTTTTCAGAGCGAGAGAAGCACTTTTTGACCAACAATGTGATTCTGACCTTACAATGTTGATATTCCTCAAAACTAATGGAATCCACTCCCAAATGGTGGTTTATGCTTAAATAACCCTTTTGTAAGCATAATAACACGTTTGAATTGAAATGAACAGAAATATTCACTTGTCAAGTTTTTATGCGTGCAAAATGCTTTTCAGAGCGAGAGAAGCACTTTTTGACCAACAATGCGATTCTGACCTTACAATGTTGATATTGCTCAAAACTAATGGAATTCACTCCCAAATGGTGGTTTATGCTTAAATAACCCTTTTGTAAGCATATTAAGACGTTTCCATTGAACGTAACAGAAATATTCACTTTTCTAGTTTTTATGTGTGCAAAATGCTTTTCAGAGCGAGAGAAGCACTTTTTGACCAACAATTTGATTCCGACCATACAATGTTGATGTTGCTCAAAACTAATGGAATTCACTCCCAAATGGTGGTTTATGCTTAAATAACCCTTTTGCAGGCATTATAACACGTTTGCATTGAAAGGAACAGAAATATTAACTTTTCTAGTTTTTATGCTTGCAAAATGCTTTTCAGAGCTAGAAAAGCACTTTTTGACCAACAATGTGATTCTGACCTTACAATGTTGATATTGCTCAAAACTAATGGAATCCACTCCCAAATGGTGGTTTATGCTTAAATAACCCTTTTGTAAGCATAATAACACGTTTGAATTGAAAGGAACAGAAATATTCACTTGTCAAGTTTTTATGCGTGCAAAATGCTTTTAAGAGCTAGAGAAGCACTTTTTGACCAACAATGCGATTCTAACCTTACAATGTTGATATTGCTCAAAACTAATGGAATTCACTCCCAAATGGTGGTTTATGCTTAAATAACCCTTTTGTAAGCATATTAACACGTTTCCATTGAAAGTAACAGAAATATTCACTTTTCTAGTTTTTATGTGTGCAAAATGCTTTTCAGAGCGAGAGAAGCACTTTTTGACCAACAATGTGATTCCGACCATACAATGTTGATGTTGCTCAAAACTAATGGAATTCACTCCCAAATGGTGGTTTATGCTTAAATAACCCTTTTGTAAGCATATTAACACGTTTCCATTGAACGTAACAGAAATATTCACTTTTCTAGTTTTTATGTGTGCAAAATGCTTTTCAGAGCGAGAGAAGCACTTTTTGACCAACAATGTGATTCCGACCATACAATGTTGATGTTGCTCAAAACTAATGGAATTCACTCCCAAATGGTGGTTTATGCTTAAATAACCCTTTTGTAAGCATAATAACACGTTTGAATTGAAAGGAACAGAACTATTCACTTTTCTAGTTGTTATTTGTGCAAAATGCTTTTCAGAGGGAGAGAAGCACTTTTTGACCAACAATGTGATTCTGACCATACAATGTTGATATTGCTCAAAACTAATGGAATTCACTCCCAAATGGTGGTTTATGCTTAAATAACCCTTTTGTATGCATAATAACACGTTTGAATTGAAAGGAACAGAACTATTCACTTTTCTAGTTTTTATGTGTGCAAAATGCTTTTCAGAGCGAGAGAAGCACTTTTTGACCAACAATGTGATTCTGACCTTACAATGTTGATATTGCTCAAAACGAATGGAATTCACTCCCAAATGGTGGTTTATGCTTAAATAACCCATTTGTAACCATAAAAACACGTTTGAATTGAAAGAAACAGAAATATTCACTTGTCAAGTTTTTATGCGTGCAAAATGCTTTTCAGAGCGAGAGAAGCACTTTTTGACCAACAATGCGATTCTAACCTTACAATGTTGATATTGCTCAAAACTAATGGAATTCACTCCCAAATGGTGGTTTATGCTTAAATAACCCATTTGTAACCATCAAAACACTTTTGAATTGAAAGAAACAGAAATATTCACTTGTCAAGTTTTTATGCGTGCAAAATGCTTTTCAGAGCGAGAGAAGCACTTTTTGACCAACAATGCTATTCTAACCTTACAATGTTGATATTGCTCAAAACTAATGGAATTCACTCCCAAATGGTTGTTTATGCTTAAATAACCCATTTGTAACCATCAAAACACGTTTGAATTGAAAGAAACAGAAATATTCACTTGTCAAGTTTTTATGCGTGCAAAATGCTTTACAGAGCGAGAGAAGCACTTTTTGACCAACAATGCTATTCTTACCTTACAATGTTGAAATTGCTCAAAACTAATGGAATTCACTCCCAAATGGTGGTTTATGCTTAAATAACCCTTTTGTAAGCATAATAACACGTTTCCATTGAAAGTTACAGAAATATTCACTTGTCAAGTTTTTATTCGTGCAAAATGCTTTTCAGAGCGAGAGAAGCACTTTTTAACCAACAACGCTATTCTAACCTTACAATGTTGATATTGCTCAAAACTAATGGAATTGACTCCCAAATGGTGGTTTATGCTTAAATAACCCTTTTGTAAGCATAATAACACGTTTGCATTGAAAGGAACAGAAATATTCACTTGTCATGTTTTTATGCGTGCAAAATGCTTTTCAGAGCGAGAGAAGCACTTTTTGACCAACAATGTGATTCCGACCATACAATGTTGATATTGCTCAAAACTAATGGAATTCACTCCCAAATAGTGGTTTATGCTTAAATAACCCTTTTGCAAGCAGTATAACACGTTTGCATTGAAAGGAACAGAAATATTCACTTTTCTAGTTTTTATGTGTGCAAAATGCTTTTCAGAGCGAGAGAAGCACTTTTTGACCAACAATGTGATTCTGACCTTACAATGTTGATATTGCTCAAAACTAATGAAATCCACTCCCAAATGGTGGTTTATGCTTAAATAACCCTTTTGTAAGCATAATAACACGTTTGAATTGAAAGGAACAGAAATATTCACTTGTCAAGTTTTTATGCGTGCAAAATGCTTTTCAGAGCGAGAGAAGCACTTTTTGACCAACAATGTGATTCTGACCTTACAATGTTGATATTGCTCAAAACTAATGGAATCCACTCCCAAATGGTGGTTTATGCTTAAATAACCCTTTTGTAAGCATAATAACACGTTTGAATTGAAATGAACAGAAATATTCACTTGTCAAGTTTTTATGCGTGCAAAATGCTTTTCAGAGCGAGAGAAGCACTTTTTGACCAACAATGCGATTCTGACCTTACAATGTTGATATTGCTCAAAACTAATGGAATTCACTCCCAAATGGTGGTTTATGCTTAAATAACCCTTTTGTAAGCATATTAACACGTTTCCATTGAACGTAACAGAAATATTCACTTTTCTAGTTTTTATGTGTGCAAAATGCTTTTCAGAGCGAGAGAAGCACTTTTTGACCAACAATGTGATTCCGACCATACAATGTTGATGTTGCTCAAAACTAATGGAATTCACTCCCAAATGGTGGTTTATGCTTAAATAACCCTTTTGCAAGCATTATAACACGTTTGCATTGAAAGGAACAGAAATATTCACTTTTCTAGTTTTTATGCGTGCAAAATGCTTTTCAGAGCTAGAGAAGCACTTTTTGACCAAAAATGTGATTCTGACCTTACAATGTTGATATTGCTCAAAACTAATGGAATCCACTCCCAAATGGTGGTTTATGCTTAAATAACCCTTTTGTAAGCATAATAACACGTTTGAATTGAAAGGAACAGAAATATTCACTTGTCAAGTTTTTATGCGTGCAAAATGCTTTTCAGAGCGAGAGAAGCACTTTTTGACCAACAATGCGATTCTAACCTTACAATGTTGATATTGCTCAAAACTAATGGAATTCACTCCCAAATGGTGGTTTATGCTTAAATAACCCTTTTGTAAGCATATTAACACGTTTCCATTGAAAGTAACAGAAATATTCACTTTTCTAGTTTTTATGTGTGCAAAATGCTTTTCAGAGCGAGAGAAGCACTTTTTGACCAACAATGTGATTCCGACCATACAATGTTGATGTTGCTCAAAACTAAAGGAATTCACTCCCAAATGGTGGTTTATGGTTAAATAACCCTTTTGTAGGCATAATAACACGTTTGAATTGAAAGGAACAGAAATATTCACTTGTCATGTTTTTATGCGTGCAAAATGCTTTTCAGAGCGAGAGAAGCACTTTTTGACCAACAATGTGATTCCGACATTTCAATGTTGATATTGCTCAAAACTAATGGAATTCACTCCCAAATGGTGGTTTATGCTTAAATAACCATTTTGCAAGCAGTATAACACGTTTGCATTGAAAGGAACAGAAATATTCACTTTTCTAGTTTTTATGTGTACAAAATGCTTTTCAGAGCGAGAGAAGCACTTTTTGACCAACAATGTGATTCTGACCTTACAATGTTGATATTGCTCAAAACTAATGGAATCCACTCCCAAATGGTGGTTTATGCTTAAATAACCCTTTTGTAAGCATAATAACACGTTTGAATTGAAATGAACAGAAATATTCACTTGTCAAGTTTTTATGCGTGCAAAATGCTTTTCAGAGCGAGAGAAGCACTTTTTGACCAACAATGCGATTCTGACCTTACAATGTTGATATTGCTCAAAAGTAATGGAATTCACTCCCAAATGGTGGTTTATGCTTAAATAAACCATTTGTAACCATCAAAACACTTTTGAATTGAAAGAAACAGAAATATTCACTTGTCAAGTTTTTATGCGTGCAAAATGCTTTTCAGAGCGAGAGAAGCACTTTTTGACCAACAATGCTATTCTAACCTTACAATGTTGATATTGCTCAAAACTAATGGAATTCACTCCCAAATGGTGGTTTTTGCTTAAATAACCCATTTGTAACCATCAAAACACGTTTGAATTGAAAGAAACAGAAATATTCACTTGTCAAGTTTTTATGCGTGCAAAATGCTTTACAGAGCGAGAGAAGCACTTTTTGACCAACAATGCTATTCTAACCTTACAATGTTGATATTGCTCAAAACTAATGGAATTGACTCCCAAATGGTGGTTTCTGCTTAAATAACCGTTTTGTAAGCATAATAACACGTTTGCATTGAAAGGAACAGAAATATTCACTTGTCATGTTTTTATGCGTGCAAAATGCTTTTCAGAGCGAGAGAAGCACTTTTTGACCAACAATGTGATTCTGACATTTCAATGTTGATATTGCTAAAAACTAATGGAATTCACTCCCAAATGGTCGTTTATGCTTAAATAACCCTTTTGCAAGCAGTATAACACGTTTGCATTGAAAGGAACAGAAATATTCACTTTTCTAGTTTTTATGTGTGCAAAATGCTTTTCAGAGCGAGAGAAGCAACTTTTTGACCAACAATGTGATTCTGACCTTACAATGTTGATATTGCTCAAAACTAATGAAATCCACTCCCAAATGGTGGTTTATGCTTAAATAACCCTTTTGTAAGCATAATAACACGTTTGAATTGAAAGGAACAGAAATATTCACTTGTCAAGTTTTTATGCGTGTAAAATGCTTTTCAGAGCGAGAGAAGCACTTTTTGACCAACAATGTGATTCTGACCTTACAATGTTGATATTCCTCAAAACTAATGGAATCCACTCCCAAATGGTGGTTTATGCTTAAATAACCCTTTTGTAAGCATAATAACACGTTTGAATTGAAATGAACAGAAATATTCACTTGTCAAGTTTTTATGCGTGCAAAATGCTTTTCAGAGCGAGAGAAGCACTTTTTGACCAACAATGCGATTCTGACCTTACAATGTTGATATTGCTCAAAACTAATGGAATTCACTCCCAAATGGTGGTTTATGCTTAAATAACCCTTTTGTAAGCATATTAAGACGTTTCCATTGAACGTAACAGAAATATTCACTTTTCTAGTTTTTATGTGTGCAAAATGCTTTTCAGAGCGAGAGAAGCACTTTTTGACCAACAATTTGATTCCGACCATACAATGTTGATGTTGCTCAAAACTAATGGAATTCACTCCCAAATGGTGGTTTATGCTTAAATAACCCTTTTGCAGGCATTATAACACGTTTGCATTGAAAGGAACAGAAATATTCACTTTTCTAGTTTTTATGCTTGCAAAATGCTTTTCAGAGCTAGAAAAGCACTTTTTGACCAACAATGTGATTCTGACCTTACAATGTTGATATTGCTCAAAACTAATGGAATCCACTCCCAAATGGTGGTTTATGCTTAAATAACCCTTTTGTAAGCATAATAACACGTTTGAATTGAAAGGAACAGAAATATTCACTTGTCAAGTTTTTATGCGTGCAAAATGCTTTTAAGAGCTAGAGAAGCACTTTTTGACCAACAATGCGATTCTAACCTTACAATGTTGATATTGCTCAAAACTAATGGAATTCACTCCCAAATGGTGGTTTATGCTTAAATAACCCTTTTGTAAGCATATTAACACGTTTCCATTGAAAGTAACAGAAATATTCACTTTTCTAGTTTTTATGTGTGCAAAATGCTTTTCAGAGCGAGAGAAGCACTTTTTGACCAACAATGTGATTCCGACCATACAATGTTGATGTTGCTCAAAACTAATGGAATTCACTCCCAAATGGTGGTTTATGCTTAAATAACCCTTTTGTAAGCATATTAACACGTTTCCATTGAACGTAACAGAAATATTCACTTTTCTAGTTTTTATGTGTGCAAAATGCTTTTCAGAGCGAGAGAAGCACTTTTTGACCAACAATGTGATTCCGACCATACAATGTTGATGTTGCTCAAAACTAATGGAATTCACTCCCAAATGGTGGTTTATGCTTAAATAACCCTTTTGTAAGCATAATAACACGTTTGAATTGAAAGGAACAGAACTATTCACTTTTCTAGTTGTTATTTGTGCAAAATGCTTTTCAGAGCGAGAGAAGCACTTTTTGACCAACAATGTGATTCTGACCATACAATGTTGATATTGCTCAAAACTAATGGAATTCACTCCCAAATGGTGGTTTATGCTTAAATAACCCTTTTGTATGCATAATAACACGTTTGAATTGAAAGGAACAGAACTATTCACTTTTCTAGTTTTTATGTGTGCAAAATGCTTTTCAGAGCGAGAGAAGCACTTTTTGACCAACAATGTGATTCTGACCTTACAATGTTGATATTGCTCAAAACGAATGGAATTCACTCCCAAATGGTGGTTTATGCTTAAATAACCCATTTGTAACCATAAAAACACGTTTGAATTGAAAGAAACAGAAATATTCACTTGTCAAGTTTTTATGCGTGCAAAATGCTTTTCAGAGCGAGAGAAGCACTTTTTGACCAACAATGCGATTCTAACCTTACAATGTTGATATTGCTCAAAACTAATGGAATTCACTCCCAAATGGTGGTTTATGCTTAAATAACCCATTTGTAACCATCAAAACACTTTTGAATTGAAAGAAACAGAAATATTCACTTGTCAAGTTTTTATGCGTGCAAAATGCTTTTCAGAGCGAGAGAAGCACTTTTTGACCAACAATGCTATTCTAACCTTACAATGTTGATATTGCTCAAAACTAATGGAATTCACTCCCAAATGGTTGTTTATGCTTAAATAACCCATTTGTAACCATCAAAACACGTTTGAATTGAAAGAAACAGAAATATTCACTTGTCAAGTTTTTATGCGTGCAAAATGCTTTACAGAGCGAGAGAAGCACTTTTTGACCAACAATGCTATTCTTACCTTACAATGTTGAAATTGCTCAAAACTAAAGGAATTCACTCCCAAATGGTGGTTTATGCTTAAATAACCCTTTTGTAAGCATAATAACACGTTTCCATTGAAAGTTACAGAAATATTCACTTGTCAAGTTTTTATTCGTGCAAAATGCTTTTCAGAGCGAGAGAAGCACTTTTTAACCAACAATGCTATTCTAACCTTACAATGTTGATATTGCTCAAAACTAATGGAATTGACTCCCAAATGGTGGTTTATGCTTAAATAACCCTTTTGTAAGCATAATAACACGTTTGCATTGAAAGGAACAGAAATATTCACTTGTCATGTTTTTATGCGTGCAAAATGCTTTTCAGAGCGAGAGAAGCACTTTTTGACCAACAATGTGATTCCGACCATACAATGTTGATATTGCTCAAAACTAATGGAATTCACTCCCAAATAGTGGTTTATGCTTAAATAACCCTTTTGCAAGCAGTATAACACGTTTGCATTGAAAGGAACAGAAATATTCACTTTTCTAGTTTTTATGTGTGCAAAATGCTTTTCAGAGCGAGAGAAGCACTTTTTGACCAACAATGTGATTCTGACCTTACAATGTTGATATTGCTCAAAACTAATGAAATCCACTCCCAAATGGTGGTTTATGCTTAAATAACCCTTTTGTAAGCATAATAACACGTTTGAATTGAAAGGAACAGAAATATTCACTTGTCAAGTTTTTATGCGTGCAAAATGCTTTTCAGAGCGAGAGAAGCACTTTTTGACCAACAATGTGATTCTGACCTTACAATGTTGATATTGCTCAAAACTAATGGAATCCACTCCCAAATGGTGGTTTATGCTTAAATAACCCTTTTGTAAGCATAATAACACGTTTGAATTGAAATGAACAGAAATATTCACTTGTCAAGTTTTTATGCGTGCAAAATGCTTTTCAGAGCGAGAGAAGCACTTTTTGACCAACAATGCGATTCTGACCTTACAATGTTGATATTGCTCAAAACTAATGGAATTCACTCCCAAATGGTGGTTTATGCTTAAATAACCCTTTTGTAAGCATATTAACACGTTTCCATTGAACGTAACAGAAATATTCACTTTTCTAGTTTTTATGTGTGTAAAAATGCTTTTCAGAGCGAGAGAAGCACTTTTTGACCAACAATGTGATTCCGACCATACAATGTTGATGTTGCTCAAAACTAATGGAATTCACTCCCAAATGGTGGTTTATGCTTAAATAACCCTTTTGCAAGCATTATAACACGTTTGCATTGAAAGGAACAGAAATATTCACTTGTCAAGTTTTTATGCGTGCAAAATGCTTTTCAGAGCGAGAGAAGCACTTTTTGACCAACAATGCGATTCTAACCTTACAATGTTGATATTGCTCAAAACTAATGGAATTCACTCCCAAATGGTGGTTTATGCTTAAATAACCCTTTTGTAAGCATATTAACACGTTTCCATTGAAAGTAACAGAAATATTCACTTTTCTAGTTTTTATGTGTGCAAAATGCTTTTCAGAGCGAGAGAAGCACTTTTTGACCAACAATGTGATTCCGACCATACAATGTTGATGTTGCTCAAAACTAAAGGAATTCACTCCCAAATGGTGGTTTATGGTTAAATAACCCTTTTGTAGGCATAATAACACGTTTGAATTGAAAGGAACAGAAATATTCACTTGTCATGTTTTTATGCGTGCAAAATGCTTTTCAGAGCGAGAGAAGCACTTTTTGACCAACAATGTGATTCCGACATTTCAATGTTGATATTGCTCAAAACTAATGGAATTCACTCCCAAATGGTGTTTATGCTTAAATAACCCTTTTGCAAGCATTATAACACGTTTGCATTGAAAGGAACAGAAATATTCACTTTTTTAGTTTTTATGTGTGCAAAATGCTTTTCAGAGCGAGAGAAGCACTTTTTGACCAACAATGTGATTCTGACCTTACAATGTTGATATTACTCAAAACGAATGGAATTCACTCCCAAATGGTGGTTTATGCTTAAATAACCCATTTGTAACCATAAAAACACGTTTGAATTGAAAGAAACAGAAATATTCACTTGTCAAGATTTTATGCGTGCAAAATGCTTTTCAGAGCGAGAGAAGCACTTTTTGACCAACAATGCTATTCTAACCTTACAATGTTGATATTGCTCAAAACTAATGGAATTCACTCCCAAATGGTGGTTTATGCTTAAATAACCCATTTGTAACCATCAAAACACTTTTGAATTGAAAGAAACAGAAATATTCACTTGTCAAGTTTTTATGCGTGCAAAATGCTTTTCAGAGCGAGAGAAGCACTTTTTGACCAACAATGCTATTCTAACCTTACAATGTTGATATTGCTCAAAACTAATGGAATTCACTCCCAAATGGTGGTTTATGCTTAAATAACCCATTTGTAACCATCAAAACACGTTTGAATTGAAAGAAACAGAAATATTCACTTGTCAAGTTTTTATGCGTGCAAAATGCTTTACAGAGCGAGAGAAGCACTTTTTGACCAACAATGCTATTCTAACCTTACAATGTTGATATTGCTCAAAACTAATGGAATTCACTCCCAAATGGTGGTTTATGCTTAAATAACCCTTTTGTAAGCATACTAACACGTTTCCATTGAAAGTAACAGAAATATTCACTTGTCAAGTTTTTATGCGTGCAAAATGCTTTTCAGAGCGAGAGAAGCACTTTTTGACCAACAATGCTATTCTAACCTTACAATGTTGATATTGCTCAAAACTAATGGAATTCACTCCCAAATGGTGGTTTATGCTTAAATAACCCTTTTGTAAGCATACTAACACGTTTCCATTGAAAGTAACAGAAATATTCACTTGTCAAGTTTTTATGCGTGCAAAATGCTTTTCAGAGCGAGAGAAGCACTTTTTGACCAACAATGCTATTCTAACCTTACAATGTTGATATTGCTCAAAACTAATGGAATTGACTCCCAAATGGTGGTTTATGCTTAAATAACCCTTTTGTAAGCATAATAACACGTTTGCATTGAAAGGAACAGAAATATTCACTTGTCATGTTTTTATGCGTGCAAAATGCTTTTCAGAGCGAGAGAAGCACTTTTTGACCAACAATGTGATTCCGACCATACAATGTTGATATTGCTCAAAACTAATGGAATCCACTCCCAAATGGTGGTTTATGCTTAAATAACCCTTTTGTAAGCATAATAACACGTTTGAATTGAAATGAACAGAAATATTCACTTGTCAAGTTTTTATGCGTGCAAAATGCTTTTCAGAGCGAGAGAAGCACTTTTTGACCAACAATGCGATTCTGACCTTACAATGTTGATATTGCTCAAAACTAATGGAATTCACTCCCAAATGGTGGTTTATGCTTAAATAACCCTTTTGTAAGCATATTAACACGTTTCCATTGAACGTAACAGAAATATTCACTTTTCTAGTTTTTATGTGTGCAAAATGCTTTTCAGAGCGAGAGAAGCACTTTTTGACCAACAATGTGATTCCGACCATACAATGTTGATGTTGCTCAAAACTAATGGAATTCACTCCCAAATGGTGGTTTACGCTTAAATAACCCTTTTGCAAGCATTATAACACGTTTGCATTGAAAGGAACAGAAATATTCACTTTTCTAGTTTTTATGCGTGCAAAATGCTTTTCAGAGCTAGAGAAGCACTTTTTGACCAACAGTGTGATTCTGACCTTACAATGTTGATATTGCTCAAAACTAATGGAATCCACTCCCAAATGGTGGTTTATGCTTAAATAACCCTTTTGTAAGCATAATAACACGTTTGAATTGAGAGGAACAGAAACATTCACTTGTCAAGTTTTTATGCGTGCAAAATGCTTTTCAGAGCGAGAGAAGCACTTTTTGACCAACAATGTGATTCCGACCATACAATGTTGATGTTGCTCAAAACTAAAGGAATTCACTCCCAAATGGTGGTTTATGCTTAAATAACCCTTTTGTAGGCATAATAACACGTTTGAATTGAAAGGAACAGAAATATTCACTTGTCATGTTTTTATGCGTGCAAAATGCTTTTCAGAGCGAGAGAAGCACTTTTTGACCAACAATGTGATTCCGACATTTCAATGTTGATATTGCTCAAAACTAATGGAATTCACTCCCAAATGGTGTTTATGCTTAAATAACCCTTTTGCAAGCATTATAACACGTTTGCATTGAAAGGAACAGAAATATTCACTTTTTTAGTTTTTATGTGTGCAAAATGCTTTTCAGAGCGAGAGAAGCACTTTTTGACCAACAATGTGATTCTGACCTTACAATGTTGATATTACTCAAAACGAATGGAATTCACTCCCAAATGGTGGTTTATGCTTAAATAACCCATTTGTAACCATAAAAACACGTTTGAATTGAAAGAAACAGAAATATTCACTTGTCAAGTTTTTATGCGTGCAAAATGCTTTTCAGAGCGAGAGAAGCACTTTTTGACCAACAATGCTATTCTAACCTTACAATGTTGATATTGCTCAAAACTAATGGAATTCACTCCCAAATGGTGGTTTATGCTTAAATAACCCATTTGTAACCATCAAAACACTTTTGAATTGAAAGAAACAGAAATATTCACTTGTCAAGTTTTTATGCGTGCAAAATGCTTTTCAGAGCGAGAGAAGCACTTTTTGACCAACAATGCTATTCTAACCTTACAATGTTGATATTGCTCAAAACTAATGGAATTCACTCCCAAATGGTGGTTTATGCTTAAATAACCCTTTTGTAAGCATAATAACACGTTTGAATTGAAAGGAACAGAAATATTCACTTGTCAAGTTTTTATGCGTGCAAAATGCTTTTCAGAGCGAGAGAAGCACTTTTTGACCAACAATGCGATTCTAACCTTACAATGTTGATATTGCTCAAAACTAATGGAATTCACTCCCAAATGGTGGTTTATGCTTAAATAACCCTTTTGTAAGCATATTAACACGTTTCCATTGAAAGTAACAGAAATATTCACTTTTCTAGTTTTTATGTGTGCAAAATGCTTTTCAGAGCGAGAGAAGCACTTTTTGACCAACAATGTGATTCCGACCATACAATGTTGATGATGCTCAAAACTAAAGGAATTCACTCCCAAATGGTGGTTTATGCTTAAATAACCCTTTTGTAGGCATAATAACACGTTTGAATTGAAAGGAACAGAAATATTCACTTGTCATGTTTTTATGCGTGCAAAATGCTTTTCAGAGCGAGAGAAGCACTTTTTGACCAACAATGTGATTCTGACATTTCAATGTTGATATTGCTCAAAACTAATGGAATTCACTCCCAAATGGTGTTTATGCTTAAATAACCCTTTTGCAAGCATTATAACACGTTTGCATTGAAAGGAACAGAAATATTCACTTTTTTAGTTTTTATGTGTGCAAAATGCTTTTCAGAGCGAGAGAAGCACTTTTTGACCAACAATGTGATTCTGACCTTACAATGTTGATATTACTCAAAACGAATGGAATTCACTCCCAAATGGTGGTTTATGCTTAAATAACCCATTTGTAACCATCAAAACACTTTTGAATTGAAAGAAACAGAAATATTCACTTGTCAAGTTTTTATGCGTGCAAAATGCTTTTCAGAGCGAGAGAAGCACTTTTGGACCAACAATGCGATTCTAACCTTACAATGTTGATATTGCTCAAAACTAATGGAATTCACTCCCAAATGGTGGTTTATGCTTAAATAACCCATTTGTAACCATCAAAACACTTTTGAATTGAAAGAAACAGAAATATTCACTTGTCAAGTTTTTATGCGTGCAAAATGCTTTTCAGAGCGAGAGAAGCACTTTTTGACCAACAATGCTATTCTAACCTTACAATGTTGATATTGCTCAAAACTAATGGAATTCACTCCCAAGTGGTGGTTTATGCTTAAATAACCCATTTGTAACCATCAAAACACGTTTGAATTGAAAGAAACAGAAATATTCACTTGTCAAGTTTTTATGCGTGCAAAATGCTTTACAGAGCGAGAGAAGCACTTTTTGACCAACAATGCTATTCTAACCTTACAATGTTGATATTGCTCAAAACTAATGGAATTCACTCCCAAATGGTGGTTTATGCTTAAATAACCCTTTTGTAAGCATAATAACACGTTTCCATTGAAAGTAACAGAAATATTCACTTGTCAAGTTTTTATGCGTGCAAAATGCTTTTCAGAGCGAGAGAAGCACTTTTTGACCAACAATGCTATTCTAACCTTACAATGTTGATATTGCTCAAAACTAATGGAATTGACTCCCAAATGGTGGTTTATGCTTAAATAACCCTTTTGTAAGCATAATAACACGTTTGCATTGAAAGGAACAGAAATATTCACTTGTCATGTTTTTATGCGTGCAAAATGCTTTTCAGAGCGAGAGAAGCACTTTTTGACCAACAATGTGATTCTGACATTTCAATGTTGATATTGCTCAAAACTAATGGAATTCACTCCCAAATGGTGGTTTATGCTTAAATAACCATTTTGCAAGCAGTATAACACGTTTGCATTGAAAGGAACAGAAATATTCACTTTTCTAGTTTTTATGTGTACAAAATGCTTTTCAGAGCGAGAGAAGCACTTTTTGACCAACAATGTGATTCTGACCTTACAATGTTGATATTGCTCAAAACTAATGAAATCCACTCCCAAATGGTGGTTTATGCTTAAATAACCCTTTTGTAAGCATAATAACACGTTTGAATTGAAAGGAACAGAAATATTCACTTGTCAAGTTTTTATGCGTGCAAAATGCTTTTCAGAGCGAGAGAAGCACTTTTTGACCAACAATGTGATTCTGACCTTACAATGTTGATATTGCTCAAAACTAATGGAATCCACTCCCAAATGGTGGTTTATGCTTAAATAACCCTTTTGTAAGCATAATAACACGTTTGAATTGAAATGAACAGAAATATTCACTTGTCAAGTTTTTATGCGTGCAAAATGCTTTTCAGAGCGAGAGAAGCACTTTTTGACCAACAATGCGATTCTGACCTTACAATGTTGATATTGCTCAAAAGTAATGGAATTCACTCCCAAATGGTGGTTTATGCTTAAATAAACCATTTGTAACCATCAAAACACTTTTGAATTGAAAGAAACAGAAATATTCACTTGTCAAGTTTTTATGCGTGCAAAATGCTTTTCAGAGCGAGAGAAGCACTTTTTGACCAACAATGCTATTCTAACCTTACAATGTTGATATTGCTCAAAACTAATGGAATTCACTCCCAAATGGTGGTTTTTGCTTAAATAACCCATTTGTAACCATCAAAACACGTTTGAATTGAAAGAAACAGAAATATTCACTTGTCAAGTTTTTATGCGTGCAAAATGCTTTACAGAGCGAGAGAAGCACTTTTTGACCAACAATGCTATTCTAACCTTACAATGTTGATATTGCTCAAAACTAATGGAATTCACTCCCAAATGGTGGTTTATGCTTAAATAACCCTTTTGTAAGCATAATAACACGTTTCCATTGAAAGTAACAGAAATATTCACTTGTCAAGTTTTTATGCGTGCAAAATGCTTTTCAGAGCGAGAGAAGCACTTTTTGACCAACAATCCTATTCTAACCTTACAATGTTGATATTGCTCAAAACTAATGGAATTGACTCCCAAATGGTGGTTTCTGCTTAAATAACCCTTTTGTAAGCATATTAAGACGTTTCCATTGAACGTAACAGAAATATTCACTTTTCTAGTTTTTATGTGTGCAAAATGCTTTTCAGAGCAAGAGAAGCACTTTTTGACCAACAATTTGATTCCGACCATACAATGTTGATGTTGCTCAAAACTAATGGAATTCACTCCCAAATGGTGGTTTATGCTTAAATAACCCTTTTGCAGGCATTATAACACGTTTGCATTGAAAGGAACAGAAATATTCACTTTTCTAGTTTTTATGCGTGCAAAATGCTTTTCAGAGCTAGAAAAGCACTTTTTGATCAACAATGTGATTCTGACCTTACAATGTTGATATTGCTCAAAACTAATGGAATCCACTCCCAAATGGTGGTTTATGCTTAAATAACCCTTTTGTAAGCATAATAACACGTTTGAATTGAAAGGAACAGAAATATTCACTTGTCAAGTTTTTATGCGTGCAAAATGCTTTTAAGAGCTAGAGAAGCACTTTTTGACCAACAATGCGATTCTAACCTTACAATGTTGATATTGCTCAAAACTAATGGAATTCACTCCCAAATGGTGGTTTATGCTTAAATAACCCTTTTGTAAGCATATTAACACGTTTCCATTGAAAGTAACAGAAATATTCACTTTTCTAGTTTTTATGTGTGCAAAATGCTTTTCAGAGCGAGAGAAGCACTTTTTGACCAACAATGTGATTCCGACCATACAATGTTGATGTTGCTCAAAACTAAAGGAATTCACTCCCAAATGGTGGTTTATGCTTAAATAACCCTTTTGTAAGCATATTAACACGTTTCCATTGAACGTAACAGAAATATTCACTTTTCTAGTTTTTATGTGTGCAAAATGCTTTTCAGAGCGAGAGAAGCACTTTTTGACCAACAATGTGATTCTGACCTTACAATGTTGATATTACTCAAAACGAATGTAATTCACTCCCAAATGGTGGTTTATGCTTAAATAACCCATTTGTAACCATAAAAACACGTTTGAATTGAAAGAAACAGAAATATTCACTTGTCAAGTTTTTATGCGTGCAAAATGCTTTTCAGAGCGAGAGAAGCACTTTTTGACCAACAATGCGATTCTAACCTTACAATGTTGATATTGCTCAAAACTAATGGAATTCACTCCCAAATGGTGGTTTATGCTTAAATAACCCATTTGTAACCATCAAAACACTTTTGAATTGAAAGAAACAGAAATATTCACTTGTCAAGTTTTTATGCGTGCAAAATGCTTTTCAGAGCGAGAGAAGCACTTTTTGACCAACAATGCGATTCTAACCTTACAATGTTGATATTGCTCAAAACTAATGGAATTCACTCCCAAATGGTGGTTTATGCTTAAATAACCCATTTGTAACCATCAAAACACTTTTGAATTGAAAGAAACAGAAATATTCACTTGTCAAGTTTTTATGCGTGCAAAATGCTTTTCAGAGCGAGAGAAGCACTTTTTGACCAACAATGCTATTCTAACCTTACAATGTTGATATTGCTCAAAACTAATGGAATTCACTCCCAAGTGGTGGTTTATGCTTAAATAACCCATTTGTAACCATCAAAACACGTTTGAATTGAAAGAAACAGAAATATTCACTTGTCAAGTTTTTATGCGTGCAAAATGCTTTACAGAGCGAGAGAAGCACTTTTTGACCAACAATGCTATTCTAACCTTACAATGTTGATATTGCTCAAAACTAATGGAATTCACTCCCAAATGGTGGTTTATGCTTAAATAACCCTTTTGTAAGCATAATAACACGTTTCCATTGAAAGTAACAGAAATATTCACTTGTCAAGTTTTTATGCGTGCAAAATGCTTTTCAGAGCGAGAGAAGCACTTTTTGACCAACAATCCTATTCTAACCTTACAATGTTGATATTGCTCAAAACTAATGGAATTGACTCCCAAATGGTGGTTTCTGCTTAAATAACCCTTTTGTAAGCATATTAAGACGTTTCCATTGAACGTAACAGAAATATTCACTTTTCTAGTTTTTATGTGTGCAAAATGCTTTTCAGAGCAAGAGAAGCACTTTTTGACCAACAATTTGATTCCGACCATACAATGTTGATGTTGCTCAAAACTAATGGAATTCACTCCCAAATGGTGGTTTATGCTTAAATAACCCTTTTGCAGGCATTATAACACGTTTGCATTGAAAGGAACAGAAATATTCACTTTTCTAGTTTTTATGCGTGCAAAATGCTTTTCAGAGCTAGAAAAGCACTTTTTGATCAACAATGTGATTCTGACCTTACAATGTTGATATTGCTCAAAACTAATGGAATCCACTCCCAAATGGTGGTTTATGCTTAAATAACCCTTTTGTAAGCATAATAACACGTTTGAATTGAAAGGAACAGAAATATTCACTTGTCAAGTTTTTATGCGTGCAAAATGCTTTTAAGAGCTAGAGAAGCACTTTTTGACCAACAATGCGATTCTAACCTTACAATGTTGATATTGCTCAAAACTAATGGAATTCACTCCCAAATGGTGGTTTATGCTTAAATAACCCTTTTGTAAGCATATTAACACGTTTCCATTGAAAGTAACAGAAATATTCACTTTTCTAGTTTTTATGTGTGCAAAATGCTTTTCAGAGCGAGAGAAGCACTTTTTGACCAACAATGTGATTCCGACCATACAATGTTGATGTTGCTCAAAACTAAAGGAATTCACTCCCAAATGGTGGTTTATGCTTAAATAACCCTTTTGTAAGCATATTAACACGTTTCCATTGAACGTAACAGAAATATTCACTTTTCTAGTTTTTATGTGTGCAAAATGCTTTTCAGAGCGAGAGAAGCACTTTTTGACCAACAATGTGATTCTGACCTTACAATGTTGATATTACTCAAAACGAATGTAATTCACTCCCAAATGGTGGTTTATGCTTAAATAACCCATTTGTAACCATAAAAACACGTTTGAATTGAAAGAAACAGAAATATTCACTTGTCAAGTTTTTATGCGTGCAAAATGCTTTTCAGAGCGAGAGAAGCACTTTTTGACCAACAATGCGATTCTAACCTTACAATGTTGATATTGCTCAAAACTAATGGAATTCACTCCCAAATGGTGGTTTATGCTTAAATAACCCATTTGTAACCATCAAAACACTTTTGAATTGAAAGAAACAGAAATATTCACTTGTCAAGTTTTTATGCGTGCAAAATGCTTTTCAGAGCGAGAGAAGCACTTTTTGACCAACAATGCGATTCTAACCTTACAATGTTGATATTGCTCAAAACTAATGGAATTCACTCCCAAATGGTGGTTTATGCTTAAATAACCCATTTGTAACCATCAAAACACTTTTGAATTGAAAGAAACAGAAATATTCACTTGTCAAGTTTTTATGCGTGCAAAATGCTTTTCAGAGCGAGAGAAGCACTTTTTGACCAACAATGCTATTCTAACCTTACAATGTTGATATTGCTCAAAACTAATGGAATTCACTCCCAAGTGGTGGTTTATGCTTAAATAACCCATTTGTAACCATCAAAACACGTTTGAATTGAAAGAAACAGAAATATTCACTTGTCAAGTTTTTATGCGTGCAAAATGCTTTACAGAGCGAGAGAAGCACTTTTTGACCAACAATGCTATTCTAACCTTACAATGTTGATATTGCTCAAAACTAATGGAATTCACTCCCAAATGGTGGTTTATGCTTAAATAACCCTTTTGTAAGCATAATAACACGTTTCCATTGAAAGTAACAAAAATATTCACTTGTCAA
Source organism: Pollachius pollachius (assembly GCF_949987615.1). Lineage (NCBI taxonomy): Eukaryota > Metazoa > Chordata > Actinopteri > Gadiformes > Gadidae > Pollachius > Pollachius pollachius. The sequence goes on from NC_136943.1 coordinate 22,880,778, forward strand.
GTTTTTATGCGTGCAAAATGCTTTTCAGAGCGAGAGAAGCACTTTTTGACCAACAATGCTATTCTAACCTTACAATGTTGATATTGCTCAAAACTAATGGAATTGACTCCCAAATGGTGGTTTATGCTTAAATAACCCTTTTGTAAGCATAATAACACGTTTGCATTGAAAGGAACAGAAATATTCACTTGTCATGTTTTTATGCGTGCAAAATGCTTTTCAGAGCGAGAGAAGCACTTTTTGACCAACAATGTGATTCTGACATTTCAATGTTGATATTGCTCAAAACTAATGGAATTCACTCCCAAATGGTGGTTTATGCTTAAATAACCATTTTGCAAGCAGTATAACACGTTTGCATTGAAAGGAACAGAAATATTCACTTTTCTAGTTTTTATGTGTACAAAATGCTTTTCAGAGCGAGAGAAGCACTTTTTGACCAACAATGTGATTCTGACCTTACAATGTTGATATTGCTCAAAACTAATGAAATCCACTCCCAAATGGTGGTTTATGCTTAAATAACCCTTTTGTAAGCATAATAACACGTTTGAATTGAAAGGAACAGAAATATTCACTTGTCAAGTTTTTATGCGTGCAAAATGCTTTTCAGAGCGAGAGAAGCACTTTTTGACCAACAATGTGATTCTGACCTTACAATGTTGATATTGCTCAAAACTAATGGAATCCACTCCCAAATGGTGGTTTATGCTTAAATAACCCTTTTGTAAGCATAATAACACGTTTGAATTGAAATGAACAGAAATATTCACTTGTCAAGTTTTTATGCGTGCAAAATGCTTTTCAGAGCGAGAGAAGCACTTTTTGACCAACAATGCGATTCTGACCTTACAATGTTGATATTGCTCAAAAGTAATGGAATTCACTCCCAAATGGTGGTTTATGCTTAAATAAACCATTTGTAACCATCAAAACACTTTTGAATTGAAAGAAACAGAAATATTCACTTGTCAAGTTTTTATGCGTGCAAAATGCTTTTCAGAGCGAGAGAAGCACTTTTTGACCAACAATGCTATTCTAACCTTACAATGTTGATATTGCTCAAAACTAATGGAATTCACTCCCAAATGGTGGTTTTTGCTTAAATAACCCATTTGTAACCATCAAAACACGTTTGAATTGAAAGAAACAGAAATATTCACTTGTCAAGTTTTTATGCGTGCAAAATGCTTTACAGAGCGAGAGAAGCAATTTTTGACCAACAATGCTATTCTAACCTTACAATGTTGATATTGCTCAAAACTAATGGAATTGACTCCCAAATGGTGGTTTCTGCTTAAATAACCCTTTTGTAAGCATAATAACACGTTTGCATTGAAAGGAACAGAAATATTCACTTGTCATGTTTTTATGCGTGCAAAATGCTTTTCAGAGCGAGAGAAGCACTTTTTGACCAACAATGTGATTCTGACATTTCAATGTTGATATTGCTTAAAACTAATGGAATTCACTCCCAAATGGTGGTTTATGCTTAAATAACCCTTTTGCAAGCAGTATAACACGTTTGCATTGAAAGGAACAGAAATATTCACTTTTCTAGTTTTTATGTGTGCAAAATGCTTTTCAGAGCGAGAGAAGCACTTTTTGACCAACAATGTGATTCTGACCTTACAATGTTGATATTGCTCAAAACTAATGAAATCCACTCCCAAATGGTGGTTTATGCTTAAATAACCCTTTTGTAAGCATAATAACACGTTTGAATTGAAAGGAACAGAAATATTCACTTGTCAAGTTTTTATGCGTGCAAAATGCTTTTCAGAGCAAGAGAAGCACTTTTTGACCAACAATGTGATTCTGACCTTACAATGTTGATATTCCTCAAAACTAATGGAATCCACTCCCAAATGGTGGTTTATGCTTAAATAACCCTTTTGTAAGCATAATAACACGTTTGAATTGAAATGAACAGAAATATTCACTTGTCAAGTTTTTATGCGTGCAAAATGCTTTTCAGAGCGAGAGAAGCACTTTTTGACCAACAATGCGATTCTGACCTTACAATGTTGATATTGCTCAAAACTAATGGAATTCACTCCCAAATGGTGGTTTATGCTTAAATAACCCTTTTGTAAGCATATTAAGACGTTTCCATTGAACGTAACAGAAATATTCACTTTTCTAGTTTTTATGTGTGCAAAATGCTTTTCAGAGCAAGAGAAGCACTTTTTGACCAACAATTTGATTCCGACCATACAATGTTGATGTTGCTCAAAACTAATGGAATTCACTCCCAAATGGTGGTTTATGCTTAAATAACCCTTTTGTAAGCATAATAACACGTTTGAATTGAAAGGAACAGAAATATTCACTTGTCAAGTTTTTATGCGTGCAAAATGCTTTTAAGAGCTAGAGAAGCACTTTTTGACCAACAATGCGATTCTAACCTTACAATGTTGATATTGCTCAAAACTAATGGAATTCACTCCCAAATGGTGGTTTATGCTTAAATAACCCTTTTGTAAGCATATTAACACGTTTCCATTGAAAGTAACAGAAATATTCACTTTTCTAGTTTTTATGTGTGCAAAATGCTTTTCAGAGCGAGAGAAGCACTTTTTGACCAACAATGTGATTCCGACCATACAATGTTGATGTTGCTCAAAACTAAAGGAATTCACTCCCAAATGGTGGTTTATGCTTAAATAACCCTTTTGTAAGCATATTAACACGTTTCCATTGAACGTAACAGAAATATTCACTTTTCTAGTTTTTATGTGTGCAAAATGCTTTTCAGAGCGAGAGAAGCACTTTTTGACCAACAATGTGATTCTGACCTTACAATGTTGATATTACTCAAAACGAATGGAATTCACTCCCAAATGGTGGTTTATGCTTAAATAACCCATTTGTAACCATAAAAACACGTTTGAATTGAAAGAAACAGAAATATTCACTTGTCAAGTTTTTATGCGTGCAAAATGCTTTTCAGAGCGAGAGAAGCACTTTTTGACCAACAATGCGATTCTAACCTTACAATGTTGATATTGCTCAAAACTAATGGAATTCACTCCCAAATGGTGGTTTATGCTTAAATAACCCATTTGTAACCATCAAAACACTTTTGAATTGAAAGAAACAGAAATATTCACTTGTCAAGTTTTTATGCGTGCAAAATGCTTTTCAGAGCGAGAGAAGCACTTTTTGACCAACAATGCGATTCTAACCTTACAATGTTGATATTGCTCAAAACTAATGGAATTCACTCCCAAATGGTGGTTTATGCTTAAATAACCCATTTGTAACCATCAAAACACTTTTGAATTGAAAGAAACAGAAATATTCACTTGTCAAGTTTTTATGCGTGCAAAATGCTTTTCAGAGCGAGAGAAGCACTTTTTGACCAACAATGCTATTCTAACCTTACAATGTTGATATTGCTCAAAACTAATGGAATTCACTCCCAAGTGGTGGTTTATGCTTAAATAACCCATTTGTAACCATCAAAACACGTTTGAATTGAAAGAAAAAGAAATATTCACTTGTCAAGTTTTTATGCGTGCAAAATGCTTTACAAAGCGAGAGAAGCACTTTTTGACCAACAATGCTATTCTAACCTTACAATGTTGATATTGCTCAAAACTAATGGAATTCACTCCCAAATGGTGGTTTATGCTTAAATAACCCTTTTGTAAGCATAATAACACGTTTCCATTGAAAGTAACAGAAATATTCACTTGTCAAGTTTTTATGCGTGCAAAATGCTTTTCAGAGCGAGAGAAGCACTTTTTGACCAACAATGCTATTCTAACCTTACAATGTTGATATTGCTCAAAACTAATGGAATTGACTCCCAAATGGTGGTTTATGCTTAAATAACCCTTTTGTAAGCATAATAACACGTTTGCATTGAAAGGAACAGAAATATTCACTTGTCATGTTTTTATGCGTGCAAAATGCTTTTCAGAGCGAGAGAAGCACTTTTTGACCAACAATGTGATTCTGACATTTCAATGTTGATATTGCTCAAAACTAATGGAATTCACTCCCAAATGGTGGTTTATGCTTAAATAACCATTTTGCAAGCAGTATAACACGTTTGCATTGAAAGGAACAGAAATATTCACTTTTCTAGTTTTTATGTGTACAAAATGCTTTTCAGAGCGAGAGAAGCACTTTTTGACCAACAATGTGATTCTGACCTTACAATGTTGATATTGCTCAAAACTAATGAAATCCACTCCCAAATGGTGGTTTATGCTTAAATAACCCTTTTGTAAGCATAATAACACGTTTGAATTGAAAGGAACAGAAATATTCACTTGTCAAGTTTTTATGCGTGCAAAATGCTTTTCAGAGCGAGAGAAGCACTTTTTGACCAACAATGTGATTCTGACCTTACAATGTTGATATTGCTCAAAACTAATGGAATCCACTCCCAAATGGTGGTTTATGCTTAAATAACCCTTTTGTAAGCATAATAACACGTTTGAATTGAAATGAACAGAAATATTCACTTGTCAAGTTTTTATGCGTGCAAAATGCTTTTCAGAGCGAGAGAAGCACTTTTTGACCAACAATGCTATTCTAACCTTACAATGTTGATATTGCTCAAAACTAATGGAATTCACTCCCAAATGGTGGTTTTTGCTTAAATAACCCATTTGTAACCATCAAAACACGTTTGAATTGAAAGAAACAGAAATATTCACTTGTGAAGTTTTTATGCGTGCAAAATGCTTTACAGAGCGAGAGAAGCACTTTTTGACCAACAATGCTATTCTAACCTTACAATGTTGATATTGCTCAAAACTAATGGAATTGACTCCCAAATGGTGGTTTCTGCTTAAATAACCGTTTTGTAAGCATAATAACACGTTTGCATTGAAAGGAACAGAAATATTCACTTGTCATGTTTTTATGCGTGCAAAATGCTTTTCAGAGCGAGAGAAGCACTTTTTGACCAACAATGTGATTCTGACATTTCAATGTTGATATTGCTTAAAACTAATGGAATTCACTCCCAAATGGTGGTTTATGCTTAAATAACCCTTTTGCAAGCAGTATAACACGTTTGCATTGAAAGGAACAGAAATATTCACTTTTCTAGTTTTTATGTGTGCAAAATGCTTTTCAGAGCGAGAGAAGCAACTTTTTGACCAACAATGTGATTCTGACCTTACAATGTTGATATTGCTCAAAACTAATGAAATCCACTCCCAAATGGTGGTTTATGCTTAAATAACCCTTTTGTAAGCATAATAACACGTTTGAATTGAAAGGAACAGAAATATTCACTTGTCAAGTTTTTATGCGTGTAAAATGCTTTTCAGAGCGAGAGAAGCACTTTTTGACCAACAATGTGATTCTGACCTTACAATGTTGATATTCCTCAAAACTAATGGAATCCACTCCCAAATGGTGGTTTATGCTTAAATAACCCTTTTGTAAGCATAATAACACGTTTGAATTGAAATGAACAGAAATATTCACTTGTCAAGTTTTTATGCGTGCAAAATGCTTTTCAGAGCGAGAGAAGCACTTTTTGACCAACAATGCGATTCTGACCTTACAATGTTGATATTGCTCAAAACTAATGGAATTCACTCCCAAATGGTGGTTTATGCTTAAATAACCCTTTTGTAAGCATATTAAGACGTTTCCATTGAACGTAACAGAAATATTCACTTTTCTAGTTTTTATGTGTGCAAAATGCTTTTCAGAGCGAGAGAAGCACTTTTTGACCAACAATTTGATTCCGACCATACAATGTTGATGTTGCTCAAAACTAATGGAATTCACTCCCAAATGGTGGTTTATGCTTAAATAACCCTTTTGCAGGCATTATAACACGTTTGCATTGAAAGGAACAGAAATATTAACTTTTCTAGTTTTTATGCTTGCAAAATGCTTTTCAGAGCTAGAAAAGCACTTTTTGACCAACAATGTGATTCTGACCTTACAATGTTGATATTGCTCAAAACTAATGGAATCCACTCCCAAATGGTGGTTTATGCTTAAATAACCCTTTTGTAAGCATAATAACACGTTTGAATTGAAAGGAACAGAAATATTCACTTGTCAAGTTTTTATGCGTGCAAAATGCTTTTAAGAGCTAGAGAAGCACTTTTTGACCAACAATGCGATTCTAACCTTACAATGTTGATATTGCTCAAAACTAATGGAATTCACTCCCAAATGGTGGTTTATGCTTAAATAACCCTTTTGTAAGCATATTAACACGTTTCCATTGAAAGTAACAGAAATATTCACTTTTCTAGTTTTTATGTGTGCAAAATGCTTTTCAGAGCGAGAGAAGCACTTTTTGACCAACAATGTGATTCCGACCATACAATGTTGATGTTGCTCAAAACTAATGGAATTCACTCCCAAATGGTGGTTTATGCTTAAATAACCCTTTTGTAAGCATATTAACACGTTTCCATTGAACGTAACAGAAATATTCACTTTTCTAGTTTTTATGTGTGCAAAATGCTTTTCAGAGCGAGAGAAGCACTTTTTGACCAACAATGTGATTCCGACCATACAATGTTGATGTTGCTCAAAACTAATGGAATTCACTCCCAAATGGTGGTTTATGCTTAAATAACCCTTTTGTAAGCATAATAACACGTTTGAATTGAAAGGAACAGAACTATTCACTTTTCTAGTTGTTATTTGTGCAAAATGCTTTTCAGAGGGAGAGAAGCACTTTTTGACCAACAATGTGATTCTGACCATACAATGTTGATATTGCTCAAAACTAATGGAATTCACTCCCAAATGGTGGTTTATGCTTAAATAACCCTTTTGTATGCATAATAACACGTTTGAATTGAAAGGAACAGAACTATTCACTTTTCTAGTTTTTATGTGTGCAAAATGCTTTTCAGAGCGAGAGAAGCACTTTTTGACCAACAATGTGATTCTGACCTTACAATGTTGATATTGCTCAAAACGAATGGAATTCACTCCCAAATGGTGGTTTATGCTTAAATAACCCATTTGTAACCATAAAAACACGTTTGAATTGAAAGAAACAGAAATATTCACTTGTCAAGTTTTTATGCGTGCAAAATGCTTTTCAGAGCGAGAGAAGCACTTTTTGACCAACAATGCGATTCTAACCTTACAATGTTGATATTGCTCAAAACTAATGGAATTCACTCCCAAATGGTGGTTTATGCTTAAATAACCCATTTGTAACCATCAAAACACTTTTGAATTGAAAGAAACAGAAATATTCACTTGTCAAGTTTTTATGCGTGCAAAATGCTTTTCAGAGCGAGAGAAGCACTTTTTGACCAACAATGCTATTCTAACCTTACAATGTTGATATTGCTCAAAACTAATGGAATTCACTCCCAAATGGTTGTTTATGCTTAAATAACCCATTTGTAACCATCAAAACACGTTTGAATTGAAAGAAACAGAAATATTCACTTGTCAAGTTTTTATGCGTGCAAAATGCTTTACAGAGCGAGAGAAGCACTTTTTGACCAACAATGCTATTCTTACCTTACAATGTTGAAATTGCTCAAAACTAATGGAATTCACTCCCAAATGGTGGTTTATGCTTAAATAACCCTTTTGTAAGCATAATAACACGTTTCCATTGAAAGTTACAGAAATATTCACTTGTCAAGTTTTTATTCGTGCAAAATGCTTTTCAGAGCGAGAGAAGCACTTTTTAACCAACAATGCTATTCTAACCTTACAATGTTGATATTGCTCAAAACTAATGGAATTGACTCCCAAATGGTGGTTTATGCTTAAATAACCCTTTTGTAAGCATAATAACACGTTTGCATTGAAAGGAACAGAAATATTCACTTGTCATGTTTTTATGCGTGCAAAATGCTTTTCAGAGCGAGAGAAGCACTTTTTGACCAACAATGTGATTCCGACCATACAATGTTGATATTGCTCAAAACTAATGGAATTCACTCCCAAATAGTGGTTTATGCTTAAATAACCCTTTTGCAAGCAGTATAACACGTTTGCATTGAAAGGAACAGAAATATTCACTTTTCTAGTTTTTATGTGTGCAAAATGCTTTTCAGAGCGAGAGAAGCACTTTTTGACCAACAATGTGATTCTGACCTTACAATGTTGATATTGCTCAAAACTAATGAAATCCACTCCCAAATGGTGGTTTATGCTTAAATAACCCTTTTGTAAGCATAATAACACGTTTGAATTGAAAGGAACAGAAATATTCACTTGTCAAGTTTTTATGCGTGCAAAATGCTTTTCAGAGCGAGAGAAGCACTTTTTGACCAACAATGTGATTCTGACCTTACAATGTTGATATTGCTCAAAACTAATGGAATCCACTCCCAAATGGTGGTTTATGCTTAAATAACCCTTTTGTAAGCATAATAACACGTTTGAATTGAAATGAACAGAAATATTCACTTGTCAAGTTTTTATGCGTGCAAAATGCTTTTCAGAGCGAGAGAAGCACTTTTTGACCAACAATGCGATTCTGACCTTACAATGTTGATATTGCTCAAAACTAATGGAATTCACTCCCAAATGGTGGTTTATGCTTAAATAACCCTTTTGTAAGCATATTAACACGTTTCCATTGAACGTAACAGAAATATTCACTTTTCTAGTTTTTATGTGTGCAAAATGCTTTTCAGAGCGAGAGAAGCACTTTTTGACCAACAATGTGATTCCGACCATACAATGTTGATGTTGCTCAAAACTAATGGAATTCACTCCCAAATGGTGGTTTATGCTTAAATAACCCTTTTGCAAGCATTATAACACGTTTGCATTGAAAGGAACAGAAATATTCACTTTTCTAGTTTTTATGCGTGCAAAATGCTTTTCAGAGCTAGAGAAGCACTTTTTGACCAAAAATGTGATTCTGACCTTACAATGTTGATATTGCTCAAAACTAATGGAATCCACTCCCAAATGGTGGTTTATGCTTAAATAACCCTTTTGTAAGCATAATAACACGTTTGAATTGAAAGGAACAGAAATATTCACTTGTCAAGTTTTTATGCGTGCAAAATGCTTTTCAGAGCGAGAGAAGCACTTTTTGACCAACAATGCGATTCTAACCTTACAATGTTGATATTGCTCAAAACTAATGGAATTCACTCCCAAATGGTGGTTTATGCTTAAATAACCCTTTTGTAAGCATATTAACACGTTTCCATTGAAAGTAACAGAAATATTCACTTTTCTAGTTTTTATGTGTGCAAAATGCTTTTCAGAGCGAGAGAAGCACTTTTTGACCAACAATGTGATTCCGACCATACAATGTTGATGTTGCTCAAAACTAAAGGAATTCACTCCCAAATGGTGGTTTATGGTTAAATAACCCTTTTGTAGGCATAATAACACGTTTGAATTGAAAGGAACAGAAATATTCACTTGTCATGTTTTTATGCGTGCAAAATGCTTTTCAGAGCGAGAGAAGCACTTTTTGACCAACAATGTGATTCCGACATTTCAATGTTGATATTGCTCAAAACTAATGGAATTCACTCCCAAATGGTGGTTTATGCTTAAATAACCATTTTGCAAGCAGTATAACACGTTTGCATTGAAAGGAACAGAAATATTCACTTTTCTAGTTTTTATGTGTACAAAATGCTTTTCAGAGCGAGAGAAGCACTTTTTGACCAACAATGTGATTCTGACCTTACAATGTTGATATTGCTCAAAACTAATGGAATCCACTCCCAAATGGTGGTTTATGCTTAAATAACCCTTTTGTAAGCATAATAACACGTTTGAATTGAAATGAACAGAAATATTCACTTGTCAAGTTTTTATGCGTGCAAAATGCTTTTCAGAGCGAGAGAAGCACTTTTTGACCAACAATGCGATTCTGACCTTACAATGTTGATATTGCTCAAAAGTAATGGAATTCACTCCCAAATGGTGGTTTATGCTTAAATAAACCATTTGTAACCATCAAAACACTTTTGAATTGAAAGAAACAGAAATATTCACTTGTCAAGTTTTTATGCGTGCAAAATGCTTTTCAGAGCGAGAGAAGCACTTTTTGACCAACAATGCTATTCTAACCTTACAATGTTGATATTGCTCAAAACTAATGGAATTCACTCCCAAATGGTGGTTTTTGCTTAAATAACCCATTTGTAACCATCAAAACACGTTTGAATTGAAAGAAACAGAAATATTCACTTGTCAAGTTTTTATGCGTGCAAAATGCTTTACAGAGCGAGAGAAGCACTTTTTGACCAACAATGCTATTCTAACCTTACAATGTTGATATTGCTCAAAACTAATGGAATTGACTCCCAAATGGTGGTTTCTGCTTAAATAACCGTTTTGTAAGCATAATAACACGTTTGCATTGAAAGGAACAGAAATATTCACTTGTCATGTTTTTATGCGTGCAAAATGCTTTTCAGAGCGAGAGAAGCACTTTTTGACCAACAATGTGATTCTGACATTTCAATGTTGATATTGCTAAAAACTAATGGAATTCACTCCCAAATGGTCGTTTATGCTTAAATAACCCTTTTGCAAGCAGTATAACACGTTTGCATTGAAAGGAACAGAAATATTCACTTTTCTAGTTTTTATGTGTGCAAAATGCTTTTCAGAGCGAGAGAAGCAACTTTTTGACCAACAATGTGATTCTGACCTTACAATGTTGATATTGCTCAAAACTAATGAAATCCACTCCCAAATGGTGGTTTATGCTTAAATAACCCTTTTGTAAGCATAATAACACGTTTGAATTGAAAGGAACAGAAATATTCACTTGTCAAGTTTTTATGCGTGTAAAATGCTTTTCAGAGCGAGAGAAGCACTTTTTGACCAACAATGTGATTCTGACCTTACAATGTTGATATTCCTCAAAACTAATGGAATCCACTCCCAAATGGTGGTTTATGCTTAAATAACCCTTTTGTAAGCATAATAACACGTTTGAATTGAAATGAACAGAAATATTCACTTGTCAAGTTTTTATGCGTGCAAAATGCTTTTCAGAGCGAGAGAAGCACTTTTTGACCAACAATGCGATTCTGACCTTACAATGTTGATATTGCTCAAAACTAATGGAATTCACTCCCAAATGGTGGTTTATGCTTAAATAACCCTTTTGTAAGCATATTAAGACGTTTCCATTGAACGTAACAGAAATATTCACTTTTCTAGTTTTTATGTGTGCAAAATGCTTTTCAGAGCGAGAGAAGCACTTTTTGACCAACAATTTGATTCCGACCATACAATGTTGATGTTGCTCAAAACTAATGGAATTCACTCCCAAATGGTTGTTTATGCTTAAATAACCCTTTTGCAGGCATTATAACACGTTTGCATTGAAAGGAACAGAAATATTCACTTTTCTAGTTTTTATGCTTGCAAAATGCTTTTCAGAGCTAGAAAAGCACTTTTTGACCAACAATGTGATTCTGACCTTACAATGTTGATATTGCTCAAAACTAATGGAATCCACTCCCAAATGGTGGTTTATGCTTAAATAACCCTTTTGTAAGCATAATAACACGTTTGAATTGAAAGGAACAGAAATATTCACTTGTCAAGTTTTTATGCGTGCAAAATGCTTTTAAGAGCTAGAGAAGCACTTTTTGACCAACAATGCGATTCTAACCTTACAATGTTGATATTGCTCAAAACTAATGGAATTCACTCCCAAATGGTGGTTTATGCTTAAATAACCCTTTTGTAAGCATATTAACACGTTTCCATTGAAAGTAACAGAAATATTCACTTTTCTAGTTTTTATGTGTGCAAAATGCTTTTCAGAGCGAGAGAAGCACTTTTTGACCAACAATGTGATTCCGACCATACAATGTTGATGTTGCTCAAAACTAATGGAATTCACTCCCAAATGGTGGTTTATGCTTAAATAACCCTTTTGTAAGCATATTAACACGTTTCCATTGAACGTAACAGAAATATTCACTTTTCTAGTTTTTATGTGTGCAAAATGCTTTTCAGAGCGAGAGAAGCACTTTTTGACCAACAATGTGATTCCGACCATACAATGTTGATGTTGCTCAAAACTAATGGAATTCACTCCCAAATGGTGGTTTATGCTTAAATAACCCTTTTGTAAGCATAATAACACGTTTGAATTGAAAGGAACAGAACTATTCACTTTTCTAGTTGTTATTTGTGCAAAATGCTTTTCAGAGCGAGAGAAGCACTTTTTGACCAACAATGTGATTCTGACCATACAATGTTGATATTGCTCAAAACTAATGGAATTCACTCCCAAATGGTGGTTTATGCTTAAATAACCCTTTTGTATGCATAATAACACGTTTGAATTGAAAGGAACAGAACTATTCACTTTTCTAGTTTTTATGTGTGCAAAATGCTTTTCAGAGCGAGAGAAGCACTTTTTGACCAACAATGTGATTCTGACCTTACAATGTTGATATTGCTCAAAACGAATGGAATTCACTCCCAAATGGTGGTTTATGCTTAAATAACCCATTTGTAACCATAAAAACACGTTTGAATTGAAAGAAACAGAAATATTCACTTGTCAAGTTTTTATGCGTGCAAAATGCTTTTCAGAGCGAGAGAAGCACTTTTTGACCAACAATGCGATTCTAACCTTACAATGTTGATATTGCTCAAAACTAATGGAATTCACTCCCAAATGGTGGTTTATGCTTAAATAACCCATTTGTAACCATCAAAACACTTTTGAATTGAAAGAAACAGAAATATTCACTTGTCAAGTTTTTATGCGTGCAAAATGCTTTTCAGAGCGAGAGAAGCACTTTTTGACCAACAATGCTATTCTAACCTTACAATGTTGATATTGCTCAAAACTAATGGAATTCACTCCCAAATGGTTGTTTATGCTTAAATAACCCATTTGTAACCATCAAAACACGTTTGAATTGAAAGAAACAGAAATATTCACTTGTCAAGTTTTTATGCGTGCAAAATGCTTTACAGAGCGAGAGAAGCACTTTTTGACCAACAATGCTATTCTTACCTTACAATGTTGAAATTGCTCAAAACTAAAGGAATTCACTCCCAAATGGTGGTTTATGCTTAAATAACCCTTTTGTAAGCATAATAACACGTTTCCATTGAAAGTTACAGAAATATTCACTTGTCAAGTTTTTATTCGTGCAAAATGCTTTTCAGAGCGAGAGAAGCACTTTTTAACCAACAATGCTATTCTAACCTTACAATGTTGATATTGCTCAAAACTAATGGAATTGACTCCCAAATGGTGGTTTATGCTTAAATAACCCTTTTGTAAGCATAATAACACGTTTGCATTGAAAGGAACAGAAATATTCACTTGTCATGTTTTTATGCGTGCAAAATGCTTTTCAGAGCGAGAGAAGCACTTTTTGACCAACAATGTGATTCCGACCATACAATGTTGATATTGCTCAAAACTAATGGAATTCACTCCCAAATAGTGGTTTATGCTTAAATAACCCTTTTGCAAGCAGTATAACACGTTTGCATTGAAAGGAACAGAAATATTCACTTTTCTAGTTTTTATGTGTGCAAAATGCTTTTCAGAGCGAGAGAAGCACTTTTTGACCAACAATGTGATTCTGACCTTACAATGTTGATATTGCTCAAAACTAATGAAATCCACTCCCAAATGGTGGTTTATGCTTAAATAACCCTTTTGTAAGCATAATAACACGTTTGAATTGAAAGGAACAGAAATATTCACTTGTCAAGTTTTTATGCGTGCAAAATGCTTTTCAGAGCGAGAGAAGCACTTTTTGACCAACAATGTGATTCTGACCTTACAATGTTGATATTGCTCAAAACTAATGGAATCCACTCCCAAATGGTGGTTTATGCTTAAATAACCCTTTTGTAAGCATAATAACACGTTTGAATTGAAATGAACAGAAATATTCACTTGTCAAGTTTTTATGCGTGCAAAATGCTTTTCAGAGCGAGAGAAGCACTTTTTGACCAACAATGCGATTCTGACCTTACAATGTTGATATTGCTCAAAACTAATGGAATTCACTCCCAAATGGTGGTTTATGCTTAAATAACCCTTTTGTAAGCATATTAACACGTTTCCATTGAACGTAACAGAAATATTCACTTTTCTAGTTTTTATGTGTGCAAAATGCTTTTCAGAGCGAGAGAAGCACTTTTTGACCAACAATGTGATTCCGACCATACAATGTTGATGTTGCTCAAAACTAATGGAATTCACTCCCAAATGGTGGTTTATGCTTAAATAACCCTTTTGCAAGCATTATAACACGTTTGCATTGAAAGGAACAGAAATATTCACTTGTCAAGTTTTTATGCGTGCAAAATGCTTTTCAGAGCGAGAGAAGCACTTTTTGACCAACAATGCGATTCTAACCTTACAATGTTGATATTGCTCAAAACTAATGGAATTCACTCCCAAATGGTGGTTTATGCTTAAATAACCCTTTTGTAAGCATATTAACACGTTTCCATTGAAAGTAACAGAAATATTCACTTTTCTAGTTTTTATGTGTGCAAAATGCTTTTCAGAGCGAGAGAAGCACTTTTTGACCAACAATGTGATTCCGACCATACAATGTTGATGTTGCTCAAAACTAAAGGAATTCACTCCCAAATGGTGGTTTATGGTTAAATAACCCTTTTGTAGGCATAATAACACGTTTGAATTGAAAGGAACAGAAATATTCACTTGTCATGTTTTTATGCGTGCAAAATGCTTTTCAGAGCGAGAGAAGCACTTTTTGACCAACAATGTGATTCCGACATTTCAATGTTGATATTGCTCAAAACTAATGGAATTCACTCCCAAATGGTGTTTATGCTTAAATAACCCTTTTGCAAGCATTATAACACGTTTGCATTGAAAGGAACAGAAATATTCACTTTTTTAGTTTTTATGTGTGCAAAATGCTTTTCAGAGCGAGAGAAGCACTTTTTGACCAACAATGTGATTCTGACCTTACAATGTTGATATTACTCAAAACGAATGGAATTCACTCCCAAATGGTGGTTTATGCTTAAATAACCCATTTGTAACCATAAAAACACGTTTGAATTGAAAGAAACAGAAATATTCACTTGTCAAGATTTTATGCGTGCAAAATGCTTTTCAGAGCGAGAGAAGCACTTTTTGACCAACAATGCTATTCTAACCTTACAATGTTGATATTGCTCAAAACTAATGGAATTCACTCCCAAATGGTGGTTTATGCTTAAATAACCCATTTGTAACCATCAAAACACTTTTGAATTGAAAGAAACAGAAATATTCACTTGTCAAGTTTTTATGCGTGCAAAATGCTTTTCAGAGCGAGAGAAGCACTTTTTGACCAACAATGCTATTCTAACCTTACAATGTTGATATTGCTCAAAACTAATGGAATTCACTCCCAAATGGTGGTTTATGCTTAAATAACCCATTTGTAACCATCAAAACACGTTTGAATTGAAAGAAACAGAAATATTCACTTGTCAAGTTTTTATGCGTGCAAAATGCTTTACAGAGCGAGAGAAGCACTTTTTGACCAACAATGCTATTCTAACCTTACAATGTTGATATTGCTCAAAACTAATGGAATTCACTCCCAAATGGTGGTTTATGCTTAAATAACCCTTTTGTAAGCATACTAACACGTTTCCATTGAAAGTAACAGAAATATTCACTTGTCAAGTTTTTATGCGTGCAAAATGCTTTTCAGAGCGAGAGAAGCACTTTTTGACCAACAATGCTATTCTAACCTTACAATGTTGATATTGCTCAAAACTAATGGAATTGACTCCCAAATGGTGGTTTATGCTTAAATAACCCTTTTGTAAGCATAATAACACGTTTGCATTGAAAGGAACAGAAATATTCACTTGTCATGTTTTTATGCGTGCAAAATGCTTTTCAGAGCGAGAGAAGCACTTTTTGACCAACAATGTGATTCCGACCATACAATGTTGATATTGCTCAAAACTAATGGAATCCACTCCCAAATGGTGGTTTATGCTTAAATAACCCTTTTGTAAGCATAATAACACGTTTGAATTGAAATGAACAGAAATATTCACTTGTCAAGTTTTTATGCGTGCAAAATGCTTTTCAGAGCGAGAGAAGCACTTTTTGACCAACAATGCGATTCTGACCTTACAATGTTGATATTGCTCAAAACTAATGGAATTCACTCCCAAATGGTGGTTTATGCTTAAATAACCCTTTTGTAAGCATATTAACACGTTTCCATTGAACGTAACAGAAATATTCACTTTTCTAGTTTTTATGTGTGCAAAATGCTTTTCAGAGCGAGAGAAGCACTTTTTGACCAACAATGTGATTCCGACCATACAATGTTGATGTTGCTCAAAACTAATGGAATTCACTCCCAAATGGTGGTTTATGCTTAAATAACCCTTTTGCAAGCATTATAACACGTTTGCATTGAAAGGAACAGAAATATTCACTTTTCTAGTTTTTATGCGTGCAAAATGCTTTTCAGAGCTAGAGAAGCACTTTTTGACCAACAGTGTGATTCTGACCTTACAATGTTGATATTGCTCAAAACTAATGGAATCCACTCCCAAATGGTGGTTTATGCTTAAATAACCCTTTTGTAAGCATAATAACACGTTTGAATTGAGAGGAACAGAAACATTCACTTGTCAAGTTTTTATGCGTGCAAAATGCTTTTCAGAGCGAGAGAAGCACTTTTTGACCAACAATGTGATTCCGACCATACAATGTTGATGTTGCTCAAAACTAAAGGAATTCACTCCCAAATGGTGGTTTATGCTTAAATAACCCTTTTGTAGGCATAATAACACGTTTGAATTGAAAGGAACAGAAATATTCACTTGTCATGTTTTTATGCGTGCAAAATGCTTTTCAGAGCGAGAGAAGCACTTTTTGACCAACAATGTGATTCCGACATTTCAATGTTGATATTGCTCAAAACTAATGGAATTCACTCCCAAATGGTGTTTATGCTTAAATAACCCTTTTGCAAGCATTATAACACGTTTGCATTGAAAGGAACAGAAATATTCACTTTTTTAGTTTTTATGTGTGCAAAATGCTTTTCAGAGCGAGAGAAGCACTTTTTGACCAACAATGTGATTCTGACCTTACAATGTTGATATTACTCAAAACGAATGGAATTCACTCCCAAATGGTGGTTTATGCTTAAATAACCCATTTGTAACCATAAAAACACGTTTGAATTGAAAGAAACAGAAATATTCACTTGTCAAGTTTTTATGCGTGCAAAATGCTTTTCAGAGCGAGAGAAGCACTTTTTGACCAACAATGCTATTCTAACCTTACAATGTTGATATTGCTCAAAACTAATGGAATTCACTCCCAAATGGTGGTTTATGCTTAAATAACCCTTTTGTAAGCATAATAACACGTTTGAATTGAAATGAACAGAAATATTCACTTGTCAAGTTTTTATGCGTGCAAAATGCTTTTCAGAGCGAGAGAAGCACTTTTTGACCAACAATGCGATTCTGACCTTACAATGTTGATATTGCTCAAAACTAATGGAATTCACTCCCAAATGGTGGTTTATGCTTAAATAACCCTTTTGTAAGCATATTAACACGTTTCCATTGAACGTAACAGAAATATTCACTTTTCTAGTTTTTATGTGTGCAAAATGCTTTTCAGAGCGAGAGAAGCACTTTTTGACCAACAATGTGATTCCGACCATACAATGTTGATGTTGCTCAAAACTAATGGAATTCACTCCCAAATGGTGGTTTATGCTTAAATAACCCTTTTGCAAGCATTATAACACGTTTGCATTGAAAGGAACAGAAATATTCACTTTTCTAGTTTTTATGCGTGCAAAATGCTTTTCAGAGCTAGAGAAGCACTTTTTGACCAACAGTGTGATTCTGACCTTACAATGTTGATATTGCTCAAAACTAATGGAATCCACTCCCAAATGGTGGTTTATGCTTAAATAACCCTTTTGTAAGCATAATAACACGTTTGAATTGAGAGGAACAGAAACATTCACTTGTCAAGTTTTTATGCGTGCAAAATGCTTTTCAGAGCGAGAGAAGCACTTTTTGACCAACAATGTGATTCCGACCATACAATGTTGAAGTTGCTCAAAACTAAAGGAATTCACTCCCAAATGGTGGTTTATGCTTAAATAACCCTTTTGTAGGCATAATAACACGTTTGAATTGAAAGGAACAGAAATATTCACTTGTCATGTTTTTATGCGTGCAAAATGCTTTTCAGAGCGAGAGAAGCACTTTTTGACCAACAATGTGATTCCGACATTTCAATGTTGATATTGCTCAAAACTAATGGAATTCACTCCCAAATGGTGTTTATGCTTAAATAACCCTTTTGCAAGCATTATAACACGTTTGCATTGAAAGGAACAGAAATATTCACTTTTTTAGTTTTTATGTGTGCAAAATGCTTTTCAGAGCGAGAGAAGCACTTTTTGACCAACAATGTGATTCTGACCTTACAATGTTGATATTACTCAAAACGAATGGAATTCACTCCCAAATGGTGGTTTATGCTTAAATAACCCATTTGTAACCATAAAAACACGTTTGAATTGAAAGAAACAGAAATATTCACTTGTCAAGTTTTTATGCGTGCAAAATGCTTTTCAGAGCGAGAGAAGCACTTTTTGACCAACAATGCTATTCTAACCTTACAATGTTGATATTGCTCAAAACTAATGGAATTCACTCCCAAATGGTGGTTTATGCTTAAATAACCCATTTGTAACCATCAAAACACTTTTGAATTGAAAGAAACAGAAATATTCACTTGTCAAGTTTTTATGCGTGCAAAATGCTTTTCAGAGCGAGAGAAGCACTTTTTGACCAACAATGCTATTCTAACCTTACAATGTTGATATTGCTCAAAACTAATGGAATTCACTCCCAAATGGTGGTTTATGCTTAAATAACCCATTTGTAACCATCAAAACACGTTTGAATTGAAAGAAACAGAAATATTCACTTGTCAAGTTTTTATGCGTGCAAAATGCTTTACAGAGCGAGAGAAGCACTTTTTGACCAACAATGCTATTCTAACCTTACAATGTTGATATTGCTCAAAACTAATGGAATTCACTCCCAAATGGTGGTTTATGCTTAAATAACCCTTTTGTAAGCATAATAACACGTTTCCATTGAAAGTAACAGAAATATTCACTTTTCTAGTTTTTATGCTTGCAAAATGCTTTTCAGAGCGAGAGAAGCACTTTTTGACCAACAATGCTATTCTAACCTTACAATGTTGATATTGCTCAAAACTAATGGAATTGACTCCCAAATGGTGGTTTATGCTTAAATAACCCTTTTGTAAGCATAATAACACGTTTGCATTGAACGTAACAGAAATATTCACTTTTCTAGTTTTTATGTGTGCAAAATGTTTTTCAGAGCGAGAGAAGCACTTTTTGACCAACAATGTGATGCCGACCATACAATGTTGATGTTGCTCAAAACTAATGGAATTCACTCCCAAATGGTGGTTTATGCTTAAATAACCCTTTTGCAAGCATTATAACACGTTTGCATTGAAAGGAACAGAAATATTCACTTTTCTAGTTTTTATGCGTGCAAAATGCTTTTCAGAGCTAGAGAAGCACTTTTTGACCAACAATGTGATTCTGACCTTACAATGTTGATATTGCTCAAAACTAATGGAATCCACTCCCAAATGGTGGTTTATGCTTAAATAACCCTTTTGTAAGCATAATAACACGTTTGAATTGAAAGGAACAGAAATATTCACTTGTCAAGTTTTTATGTGTGCAAAATGCTTTTCAGAGCGAGAGAAGCACTTTTTGACCAACAATGTGATTCCGACCATACAATGTTGATGTTGCTCAAAACTAAAGGAATTCACTCCCAAATGGTGGTTTATGCTTAAATAACCCTTTTGTAGGCATAATAACACGTTTGAATTGAAAGGAACAGAAATATTCACTTGTCATGTTTTTATGCGTGCAAAATGCTTTTCAGAGCGAGAGAAGCACTTTTTGACCAACAATGTGATTCTGACATTTCAATGTTGATATTGCTCAAAACTAATGGAATTCACTCCCAAATGGTGTTTATGCTTAAATAACCCTTTTGCAAGCATAATAACACGTTTGCATTGAAAGGAACAGAAATATTCACTTTTCTAGTTTTTATGTGTGCAAAATGCTTTTCAGAGCGAGAGAAGCACTTTTTGACCAACAATGTGATTCTGACCTTACAATGTTGATATTACTCAAAACGAATGGAATTCACTCCCAAATGGTGGTTTATGCTTAAATAACCCATTTGTAACCATAAAAACACGTTTGAATTGAAAGAAACAGAAATATTCACTTGTCAAGTTTTTATGCGTGCAAAATGCTTTTCAGAGCGAGAGAAGCACTTTTTGACCAACAATGCGATTCTAACCTTACAATGTTGATATTGCTCAAAACTAATGGAATTCACTCCCAAATGGTGGTTTATGCTTAAATAACCCATTTGTAACCATCAAAACACTTTTGAATTGAAAGAAACAGAAATATTCACTTGTCAAGTTTTTATGCGTGCAAAATGCTTTTCAGAGCGAGAGAAGCACTTTTTGACCAACAATGCTATTCTAACCTTACAATGTTGATATTGCTCAAAACTAATGGAATTCACTCCCAAATGGTGGTTTATGCTTAAATAACCCATTTGTAACCATCAAAACACGTTTGAATTGAAAGAAACAGAAATATTCACTTGTCAAGTTTTTATGCGTGCAAAATGCTTTACAGAGCGAGAGAAGCACTTTTTGACCAACAATGCTATTCTAACCATACAATGTTGATATTGCTCAAAACTAATGGAATTCACTCCCAAATGGTGGTTTATGCTTAAATAACCCTTTTGTAAGCATAATAACACGTTTCCATTGAAAGTAACAGAAATATTCACTTGTCAAGTTTTTATGCGTGCAAAATGCTTTTCAGAGCGAGAGAAGCACTTTTTGACCAACAATGCTATTCTAACCTTACAATGTTGATATTGCTCAAAACTAATGGAATTGACTCCCAAATGGTGGTTTATGCTTAAATAACCCTTTTGTAAGCATAATAACACGTTTGCATTGAAAGGAACAGAAATATTCACTTGTCATGTTTTTATGCGTGCAAAATGCTTTTCAGAGCGAGAGAAGCACTTTTTGACCAACAATGTGATTCTGACATTTAAATGTTGATATTGCTCAAAACTAATGGAATTCACTCCCAAATGGCGGTTTATGCTTAAATAACCCTTTTGCAAGCAGTATAACACGTTTGCATTGAAAGGAACAGAAATATTCACTTTTCTAGTTTTTATGCGTGCAAAATGCTTTTCAGAGCGAGAGAAGCTCTTTTTGAGCAACAATGCGATTCTAACCGTACAATGTTGATATTGCTAAAAACTAATGGAATTCACTTCTTAATTGTGGTTTATGCTGAAGTAACCCATTTGTAAGCAAAATAACACGTTTGCATTGAACGGAACAGAAGTATCAACTCTTCTAGTTTTTATGCATGCAAAATGCTTTTCAGTGCGAGAGAATCACTTTTCGACCAACAACGTGATTCTGACCTTACAATGTTGATATTGCTCAAAACTAATGGACTTCACTTCCAAATGGTAGTGTATTGCTTAAATAACTCTTTTGTAAGCAAAATAACACGTTTGCATTGAACGGAACAGAAATATCAACTATTCTATTTTTTACGTGTGCAAAATGCTTTTCAGAGCTAGAGAATCACTTTTTGACCAACAACGTGATTCTGACCTTACAATGTTGATATTGCTCAAAACTAATGGACTTCACTTCCAAATGGTCGTGTATTGCTTAAATAACCCTTTTGTAAGCAAAGTAACACGTTTTCATTGAATTGAACAGAAATATCAAGTGTTCTAGTTTTTATGCGTGCAGAATGCTTTTCAGAGCGAGAGAATCACTTTTCGATCAACAATGTGATTCTGACCTTACAATGTTGATATTGCTCAAAAGTAATGGACTTCACTTCCAAATGGTCGTGTTTTGCTTTTGTAAGCAAAGTAACACGTTTTCATTGAACGGAACAGAAATATCAACTGTTCTAGTTTTTATGCGTGCAAAATGCTTTTCAGAGTGAGAGAATCACTTTTCGACGAACAACGTGATTCTGACCTTACAATGTTGATATTGGTAAAAACGAATGGAATTCACTTCCAAATGGTGGTTTATGCTGAAGTAACCCATTTGTAAGCAAAATAACACGTTTGCATTGAACGGAACAGAAATATCAACTGTTCTAGTTTTTATGCGTGCAAAATGCTTTTCAGAGCGAGAGAATCACTTTTTGACCAACAACGTGATTCTGACCTTACCATGTTCATATTGCTCAAAACTAATGGACTTCACTTTCAAATGGTCGTGTATTGCTTTAATAACCCTTTTGTAAGCAAAATAACACATTTGCATTGAACGGAACAGAAATATACACTGTTCTAGTTTTTATGCGTGCAAAATGCTTTTCAGAGCGACAGAATCACTTTTCGACCAACATCGTGATTCTGACCTTACAATGTTGATATTGCTCAAAACTAATGGAATTCACTTCCAAATGGTCGTGTATTGCTTAAATAACCCATTTGTAAGCAAAATAACACGTTTGCATTAAACGGAACAGAAATATCAACTATTCTATTTTCTACGTGTGCAAAATGCTTTTCAGAGCGAGAGAATCACTTTTTGACCAACAACGTGATTCTGACCTTACAATGTTGATATTGCTAAAAACTAATGGAATTCATTTCCAAATGGTGGTTTACGCTGAAGTAACCCATTTGTAAGCAAAATAACACGTTTGCATTGAACGGAACAGAAATATCAACTGTTCTAGTTTTTATGTGTGCAAAATGCTTTTCAGAGCGAGAGAATCACGTTTTGACCAACAACGTGATTCTGACCTTACAATGTTGATATTGCTAAAAACTAATGGAATTCACTTCCAAATAATGGTTTATGCTGAAGTAACCCATTTGTAAGTAAAATAACACGTTTGCATTGAACGGAACAGAAATATCAACTATTCTAGTTTTTATGCGTGCAAAATGCTTTTCAGAGCGAGAGAATCACTTTTCGACCAACAATGTGATTCTGACCATACAATGTTGATATTGCTCAAAACTAATCAAATTCACTTCCAAATGGTGGTTTATGCTGAAATAACCCATTTGTAAGCAAAATAACACGTTTGCATTAAACGGAACAGAAATATCAACTATTCTATTTTCTACGTGTGCAAAATGCTTTTCAGAGCGAGAGAATCACTTTTTGACCAACAACGTGATTCTGACCTTACAATGTTGATATTGCTAAAAACTAATGGAATTCATTTCCAAATGGTGGTTTACGCTGAAGTAACCCATTTGTAAGCAAAATAACACGTTTGCATTGAACGGAACAGAAATATCAACTGTTCTAGTTTTTATGTGTGCAAAATGCTTTTCAGAGCGAGAGAATCACGTTTTGACCAACAACGTGATTCTGACCTTACAATGTTGATATTGCTAAAAACTAATGGAATTCACTTCCAAATAATGGTTTATGCTGAAGTAACCCATTTGTAAGTAAAATAACACGTTTGCATTGAACGGAACAGAAATATCAACTATTCTAGTTTTTATGCGTGCAAAATGCTTTTCAGAGCGAGAGAATCACTTTTCGACCAACAATGTGATTCTGACCATACAATGTTGATATTGCTCAAAACTAATCGAATTCACTTCCAAATGGTGGTTTATGCTGAAATAACCCATTTGTAAGCAAAATAACACGTTTGCATTGAACGGAACAGAAATATCAACTGTTCTAGTTTTTATGTGTGCAAAATGCTTTTCAGAGCGAGAGAATCACTTTTTGACCAACAACGTGATTCTGACCTTACAATGTTGATATTGCTAAAAACTAATGGAATTCACTTCCAAATAATGGTTTATGCTGAAGTAACCCATTTGTAAGTAAAATAACACGTTTGCATTGAACGGAACAGAAATATCAACTGTTCTAGTTTTTATGCGTGCAAAATGCTTTTCAGAGCGAGAGAATCACTTTTCGACCAACAATGTGATTCTGACCTTACAATGTTGATATTGCTCAAAACTAATCGAATTCACTTCCAAATGGTGGTTTATGCTGAAATAACCCATTTGTAAGCATAATAACACGTTTTCATTGAACGGAACAGAAATATCAACTGTTCTAGTTTTTATGCGTGCAAAATTCTTTTCAGAGCGAGAGAATCACTTTTCGACCAACAACGTGATTCTGACCTTACAATGTTGATATTGCTCAAAACTAATGGAATTCACTTCCAAATGGTGGTTTATGCTGAAGTAACCCATTTGTAAGCAAAATAACACGTTTGCATTGAACGGAACAGAAATATCAACTGTTCTAGTTTTTATGTGTGCAAAATGCTTTTCAGAGCGAGAGAATCACTTTTTGACCAACAATGTGATTCTGACCTTACATTGATTAATGTGGTCAAAAGTAATGTACTTCACCTCCAAGGGGTGGTTGCTCAAAACTAATGGACTCCACAAATGGTGCTGTATTGCTTGAATACAGCACCATTAGGTGCCATTAGGCTTATAAAAGCATGTTATTAGGCTTTTATAAGCCTAATAACACGCTTGCATTGAAAGGAACAGAAATATCATCTTTTCCAGTTTTTATGTGTGCAAAATGCTTTTCAAAGCTAGAGAATCACTTTTTGACCAAAAATGTGATTCTGACCTTATAATCTTGATTGTGCTCAAAACTAATGGACATCACTTCCAAATGGTGGTGAATTGCTTAAATAAGCCTTTTGTAAGAAAAATAACACGTTTGCATTGAACGGAACAGAAATATCAACTGTTCTAGTTTTTATGTGTACAAAATGATTTACAGAGCGAGAGAATCACTTTTTGACCAACAATGTCATTCTGACCTTACATTGTTTAATGTGCTCAAAACTAATGTACTTCACCTCCAAGGGGTGGTTGCTCAAAACTGATGGATTCCACAAATGGTGGTGAATTGTTTGAATAACCCTCTTGTCAGCCTAATAGCACTTTTATATTGAAAGGAACAGAAATATCAACTTTTCTAGTTTTTATGTGAGCAAAATGCTTTTCAGAGCGAATGAATCAATTTTTGACCAACAATGTAATTCTGACCTTTCAATGTTGATATTGCTCAAAACTAATGGACTTCACTTCCAAATGGTGGTGTATTGCTTAAATAAGCCTTTTGTAAGCCTAATGACACGTTTGCATTGAAAGGAACAGAAATATCAACTGTTCTAGTTTTGATGTGTGCAAAATGCTTGACAGAGCGAGAGAATCACTTTTTGACCAAAAATGTGATTCTGACCTTACAATGTTGATATTGCTCAAAACTAATGGACTTTACTTCCAAATGGTCGTGTATTGCTTAAGTAACCCTTTTGAAAGCATAATAACACGTTTGCATTGAAAGGAACAGACTTTTCTAACACTCGTCTGATTGTTAACATGTGAAACGGCCTCTCCGCGATGCATTTGTTGAATAGGGCTAGATCGAGAATCGGTCTCAGCCCTCCTGTTTTCTTGGGTACCAGGAAATAACGGGAATAGAATTCCTGCATTTCCTCTCCCTTCGGGACTTTGGAAATCACTTTTTTCACTAGAAGCTGCTGGAGCTCTGCCAAAAGTGACAGCTGTTGATCCTTGGATGACAGCGTTGCTTCCACAATCCCGTTGAATCGTGGCGGGACGGAGGTGAACTGCAGGGTGTGACCCTTGCTGATCAGCCTGTCCATCCATTTGGCCAGGGGGCACGCGCTCAGCCACTCTGAGTAATGCTCTGAAAGCGGCTGTGCAGCCTCTTGTTTCGATGTGGCTGTCATGGAAACGAGCCACGCTTGATCCCCTGGCGCCGCTGCAAGGGGAGGAATTGTCCTCCCCCATGGGGAGCTCTGCCCGAAAGGGCTGGGTGTGTGTGTCATTAACAGAGGCATGCCCTGCCTGCTCAGCTTGTGACAGGAGTGTAGTTTCCTCTCTCCTGAGCGTTGGGGCGCGAGGAGGAATAACACTGTCACTGGGCAGCAGACTGCTGACACTTTGAGCGAGCTGTGTGTCATTCGTAGACAGAGAGCTCGCTTTAGCGGCCGTCTCGCCGCATTTCATGCCAGGCATGATGTGGTGAGGGGAAAGTATTGTAGGGCTGGCTTGATCAATAATACAAGTTTTATTGACGGCCTGCCTATATGTGGTGGGAGATGAGTGTGAAACAGTTATGGCCGGGCCGATAGGCTCCGGCGTTAACTGGGGAGAAAGCAGCCGTCTTTAGTAAAGAGGTGTTTCTCGCTGTCACACGCTTCTCCCTCGCCCCTTAATTGCCGGCGCTTGTGGGGCGGGACATTGCCCCATGAGCCCGCTGCCAGGGACCTTCGCTGGCCGCTCGCCGCAGCCTGCGATGGAGGTGGGCGGGGCTGGTAAGCCGGGGGGCCAGGAGGAGGATCTGTGGCCATCGGGTCGAGACGGGCGGGGCGTGTCGCGGCCTCGAGCCCCCAGATGCCATGCAGCTGGTCCGGGCGTTGGGGGGCCTGAGGCATGGGGTGCAAGGCCAAGTTTTGCGGCTGCCCTGGCGATAATGCCCGGTAGCTCTGCCACCAAAGCTCCAACCACTGGAAGTGAGGTGGCGGCAGAGACGGGCAATGGTGCAGCCCCGAGCTCCGACCTCTCCATTCGGAGAGGGGGCGTCTCCCCCGGCTTCCCCTCTCCGAATGGTGAGGGGAAGCCGGGGGAGACGCCCCCTCCTCGTCGCGGTCGGTGTCGTCCGACTCCGAGCTCACAAGGAGAGAGAGGGCATCGTCGAGTGGGACAGTAAAGTCGTCAGAACCTTCAGCAATGACGGCGGCAGTGTTGCCTCTGCGCTGTCTGTCGCCCACCGGTAGCGCCGCACAATGCCGACACAGGCAGAGCGGCGAGGCCGCCAAGATGGCATGTTCATGCTCAAGGCAGCCCACGCACACTTCATGGCCATCATACGGCAAGATGTAACCCGTGTTACATGTCTTGCAGATGCGGATCGTCTTTGAGTCCATTATATCCATCTTATTATGCTACAAGATCGTCCTGAAGAAAATGGGAGCAGAACGTCCGCCGGCGCCCGATAATATCTGCAGACTGCGGACGTGATTGAGGCCCACGTTGTTCGTGGGCGGGGATTCCAAATTTTTCAGTGCTACGGCTCGCGCCTAGGGAAAACCCAATAGCGATGGCCTTAAAAGGCGAAGCCTATACGACATAGAACCATGCCATATTAGTTTTTGGTTTCTGGGACACGATACTGTCTCTGCCGAGAAGTTCTGCTGGATCTGAGATTAATAACTACCCAACCCTTGTTTGTTTTAAATGACAAAGTAATGAATTGTGTGTGTTTGTGTGCGACCACGGGTAATGTAAAAGCAATTCTGAGTAAATACACGTTAAAGTCATTTTGCCTTTATCGTAGTGCGGGGGAAATGCATCAAACATATTTAGATGTTTACAGTCCAAGCAAGTTTGAAGAATCAATAAATATGTTTTAATAAATCAGGAGATTTCCATGCCGAAAAACAATTGGATAATGAAAAAACAAAATATTGCTTAATAATAAAAGAATAAACTGCAAATTCTTGCCTTGTATTCCTGATTATTTGCAGATTAAAGCTATCCAACTAGATGTTTAAAATGTGGTACTTGGGAACCACAGGATAAACCATAAGGTATTCTGATAAATTAGGCTATTTAAATTCTCTATGCAGCAATTTATCAGGTTAAACAAATAAAATATATATATGAATATATTCTTGCGATGTTTGGGGTTGCATGAGTAAATAAAAGTTAGAGTAGCAAAGCGATACAACAAGGCACGAAAGCAACAGTTACATAAAATGTGAGAATTGCTCTTCTGAGTAATGACCAGGACTACAGCTCCCAGGTGATATTAAAGATGATGAATGAAGAGAGACAGATGGTCACTTGGCCTGATGGCACAAGCAGAGCAAAAGACGCCATTTCCACACAGAGCAGGTTCTCTGTTGGGCTCCCCCATTCACGGAACAGTTAGAAATACAGTCAGGAGATTGATTACTACTGCAGTAGCTCCATACAATTAAACATAGTATTTCTTTAACAGACTGGCTGATACAGAATCTGTTCTGTCAAAATATTTAAGAATAAATGGTTGCTTGTTTTTTGATACTACATGGCCCTGTTCCAGACCTCGGTCATGGTCCCAAATTGACTATCCAAGTCAATAATCAGTAAGATCTTGGTATGTTGAGAGATTCCAGTTATTGTCCTTCAAACCAGCCCAGAGTCTTTGGCCATCTTGTAGAAGATTCCTTTCTTAGCGATGAGATTAGTGGGGGAGTCAAATTCTGCGACCTTCCCGTTCTCCAACACCAGGACCCTAACAAAGACAACACTGATAAGATGTGATGAAACGAGATGCGACAGCATTGTGTGTAGGACATTTTTAATGCTACCTTTTATAGTCCATAATTGTGTTGAGGCGATGAGCTATGGTCAGGACGGTACAGTCGTTAAACTGTGAGCGGATGGTTGACTGGATCAGGTCGTCTGTCTCAAGGTCAACTGCTGCAGTGGCCTCGTCCAGAACCAGAATCTTCGTCTTCCTGAGCAGTGCTCTGGCAAGGCATACAAGCTGTCGCTGGCCAAGACTTCAGACATACCAGATGGACAATCAGTGACAATGTTAAATAAAACAGGTTTAAAGGGCTCTTGTCATGCCATCAGGTGTTGGTGTGATTAGCTGGTACAAGCCATTTGGCACAGGGAAGGAATGATTTTCATAGTGACATCACACGTTGGAATGTCCACCTAGATGTATGCTGGATAGATCAATCTAACAGCCTACACCGTGGACTGTAGTAAACGTTGCTCATCTATCCTTCATATATCTGGGTGGACACGCCCACTGTGAAACTATGAAAATCATTCCTTCCCTGTGCCAAACGGCTTGTACCAGCTAATCACACCCACACCTGGTGGAATGACATGAGCCCTTTAAATACAATAATGGACTCGTGTGAATGTTTTAGGTCTGAACACATTTTTAAAGATTAGGCTATTCATACCACCAGCGTTATGGCCTGCATCTGACCGGCTCAAAGAAACCCTTGTCCAATCTAACTTGGTAGGCCTACACTTGTTTTGGTGCTGAAATGACGTTTCATGACATTTCAAGTCTACTTAGTATTGATCTGCTTGGTATTAAGAACAAAATATAATTGTGAAACAATCACGTTTCAATGGCTGACACGATTTTTCTTCCATACCAATTATTGTCTCTGGTCGGTTTTGTAAAGAGCGTTGCATCAACAAACCACAAAACCAGACTTAATTTCACTACCGACATTAGTCGGTGTAGATTTGGGGAAGATTTTCATTAAAATGGCTGGTTTGGTTATCCCAAAGAAAACTGGGTTTGTGTCCATTATCCCCAGCTGCCATTGTTTCATGACAGGATAATTGTAGATAACAAGTCGGTCAGGGAAAACACAAAGTGTACAATGCAAGATATATATATATCTTTTTTGGTTTACCCTCGAAAAAATACTTACTTGTGAAGTATATTTGTTTATCCCAGAATATATATATGCGACTTAAAAAGGGTATTTATTAGTACATTTTCACTTCAATTCACTTTATACAAGGTATATATCAATGACCCAAGCAGGCACATCATATATCAGTGACCCTTCAATACAAAGTTACCCTCCACTCGATATAAGGACATGCATGCGGATCATCAGCATATCTTCAAAAGCCCTTTTTGAACCCGATAATGAGTCAAAATCAAATTTATTTGCGGTTTCTTTCAGCCAGAAAGTTTTGTGTTCGTGAATGAGGCTAGGTTATTTTGGAAGCTGGGTTTGCATCCTAAAACTAGACAGCATTTTGTCGTCTTTGCATAAGTCTGTGTGACAAAACAAGGACAGACACTGAAACCACCAGTGCAGTAGTCAGCAACAATTCCAAAATGTCAGTTATGGTACTGGGAATAGAGCATGCTGAACAGCAGCACTACAAGTTATTTATTTATAGATTTTTCATGCGACTTAATTGTTTAGGTTCTATGTGAGAGCCTTCTGTATATATTAACAGCATTTTGGGGTAATATCAGACAGGTTACCTGTGCCCTTTAGAAAAATAGATTATCACTTCAATATGAAAAAATACAGACAATATTCAAAGAGTTTTCCAGAACATACAATGTGTATATCAATTTTGTTAATATTGCCATTTGATGAATTATTTTATTGATTGAGATACTTAAGGTAAGATACTTAATGGCGGGAAGGCACGTGGCTTAATGGAGCATGGTCATGGGAAGACACATATACCAAGCGTCTACAGATACGACTAAGGATTTAGATCTGATATAAAATTATAAAGGCGAGCGGATGGTATATATGACCCATTATAAATCAATTAATGTACAGGTCAAGCAGTAGCTAATGTTCAAATGGGTTACATACTGCCATTCAGACATGCTGCCATTCAGACGTGCTGCCATTCAGACGTGCTGCCAGTCCGACATGCCGCCATTCCGACACCTTTTAGTACCGCCATTCCGACAGTCTATCAATCAGTGGCACCAACTTCAGGAAAACATTGGGGGATCATAAATATTTTGTTCAAATGTGTTCAACCAAAAGTAGCCATTTCAGTATTATTTATCTGTAATTTATTTGATTAATTCCAAATTTTGATTGGGATGATGTGAAATAACCCATTCCATCAATTGACCACTGCATTTTACGAGCGCGGGATGTGCACTTATTTAACATGCCCTGGGAATGTATAAATATTCCATGAAACTTAAAACTGGACCATTTATTAATTAGAGTTGGATTTAATCTCAATGCAGGACCACTATTGGAGTGGATTGGACGAACATTGGAATGAAATTAATTGTTTGGAGTGACGCGGCAGAACAAATCAAGGAATAGGCGCAGTTAACTTCATATCGGCCCAATGGCAATACAATGCGCTTTACAAAGGGGAAAGTCGAGAATATAGCCTGCCCCAGACCCACCCCTTTCCACACAAATTCTCGAAGGGGATCAATAAAAATAAACAGTTTTTGCCCATAGAAGGGAAATCCGTTAAACATAGACTGTAACAATATTCCCAACCTTTTTTTTTTTTTTTACCTAGGCCTATAGGTTTCCACTCAAAGGGCTAGTGAATATTCCCTCGCGGGCCGGATCCGTGTGTGTGTGTGTGCTGTGTGTGTGTGCTGTGTGTGTGTGTGTGTGTGTGTCTAAGACGTCAACCTCGTAGAGCTCTAAAAACAGAGACAAACGCTCTTCAAATAAGCCTACACATATTTGTAGGAGTGAATTTGCTCCAAATTCGATTTGTTTGCTGACAGCCTGCTGCTGTGGAATTGCGGACAGGTGTCATCGAAATTGGCCAGTGTAATAAGCCTTTAAGGTGGGAACGGTGCGGTTCATCTCGTCAGTTCAAGTATTGTTCATGATGGAATAAAGGAATGTCTTGTAATCTCCCTGCTTCTGAAATGAGCAAACATCTACGGCCAGTGCTCGTCCGCCCAGTGGACGAGCACTTTCCACTGTGCAGATTAAATCGCGCAGCATTCCACTGTGCGATTATCCCTGTTGCGTATGCCCTCTCACATTGTTGAAATCACATGCTGGATGCTTTAATCTTTCCATGTGTTTTTTAGTTATTTATCGGGCTATAATAAGACCACGTTGGCTATGTAATCGCAGACAAAAGGGGAAATTTCATAGTGGATGCTGGAAACCAGGACATTTTAGCGCCCCGACAGGCTTTTGCTGGGACTCGGGAAACGCAACTCAAAATCGGGACTGTCCCAATCACCAATGACGAATGTCAGTGTAGGACACTACAGCGCATGCAACTGAGAAAGAATCATATTAATTAATTAAAGTACAATGATAAAGAGTAATGCAATTTATATTAATGACCTCATGTCGGAATGGCGGGACATTTGAAAAAAAAGTACCTTAGGCTGCTCTGCGTGTATGAGGTTATGGGCTCAACCCCGTGCATCTCCCAAGACTAGATCTAAAGCCGACCATGGAAACGGAAATTGTCAGAGTGGTGGGACGTTTCAAAACAATGGAATTGCCGCCACTACGACAATTAGACGTCAATGTCGGAGTGGCGTTATGTCTGATTGGAAGGCGGTCCCCGGGTTAGGGTTAGCCCTAACCCTACCTCTTACACTTGGCTATAGAGTGTGTATGTACTGTATGTTAATGAACTGCCGGTACCTGAGATTCTCTCCTCCTTCAGAACATTCATGGTCCAGTTTGTCAGGAAGCCCAGACACAAAGCTCTTGAGGTGGGCCAGTTCCAGAGCTCTCCATACATCCTCATCAGAGTGTCCATCAAAGGGGTCCAGGTTCATCCTCACAGAGCCTGAGAAGAGCACTGGGTCCTGGAGATTGGAGACATGGTAGTCAGTCATAACTGCAGTATCTATGACTGTGTATATGTGTGTGTGGTAGGGATGTGTTTGAGAAGAGTCAATCATATAGCATAAATTAGATCAAGAGGCTAAACTGTTAACCTGGAATTGAGAAGAATTTTAAAAACTGAAATGAACCTTTTCTGCATGGTAAGGATTTCAGAGGGGTGTCCCTACCTGAGGTATGATGGTGATCCTTGAGCGCAGCTCATGCAGTCCTAACTCAGCGATGTCAATCCCATCAATGCAGATACAGCCCTCAGCTGCCTCAATGATTCGAAATAGACCAAGAGTCAAAGAGGACTTTCCTGCCCCTGTGCGACCGACAATACCAACCTAGGGGAATAAAACATTTATGTATGTTGTAAGTCATGAATCATAGATATGCAAAAATTAAGTGGCCATTTAGGAAGCAATTTTAAAAAATGGAAATTAATACAGAATTGAGCAAGAACGCTTGAGCCGTAATCCATGAAACAGGCTGCAATGTAATCCTTTGGGGCAATAGCACCTGGTCAATGTACGTCCTCTAAAGTGCTCGGTTTTGCTACTGAAAGACTCAGATTGTCATTATAAGAGACAACAGAGAAATACAACTTTTTTATTACCTTTCGTTTGAGCCAGTCTTTTTGTTATTGTTTCGAACAAAGTCTTGCTCAGGAGAAGTTTCATTCTGAAATCTGATTTGTTGTTGTTGCGGGAAGAGGAACAGTGAAAACATGATTTAGAGTTGGAGAGCGGTGGGCCGTAAAGAGTTTGTTTGAATACAGAAAGCGTAACTTAGGGTTATCTAAAGATTTGGGAGTAGGAGGATAGATTTTCTG
The DNA here is from genome assembly GCF_949987615.1 of Pollachius pollachius. Classification (NCBI taxonomy): domain Eukaryota; kingdom Metazoa; phylum Chordata; class Actinopteri; order Gadiformes; family Gadidae; genus Pollachius; species Pollachius pollachius. Next base: position 22,914,072 of record NC_136943.1, read on the forward strand.
ACACACAACCTTTCTGAGTGAACCTTCTCATTGAGCGAGACTTAGATGAACACAATAACAAACAGACTGTAAAAAAGACAAATGCTAATAAAGAAGCTGTAATTCTCTTTAGGGATCCTTTCGATGTTGTCAGTCTCTTATACTTACAATGGGTCAGTGGCTAAAGTAAATCTTTAAGTTTGGGCTTCCATACCCATTTTCTTCTGTGTTTGGTTTTGTAAAAAAGGGAGTTGAGCTAAAACTACAATATGTTTAATATTTCCACTTAACCCTAAAGAGTGGGTTGAGGGACTCACCCTTGCCACTGTTACACACCGGGATGAATATAGATCACAAGTCAGTCAGACAGTACAAACTGTTCAGTGCAAGAATTTGTTAGATTACAATTTTTTACAGTTATTAAATAGCCGCTATTTTTTTTTTGTGGTCCTTCTAATAAAATAGGCATACTTGCTGCCAGTGGGGTTGACATGAACTTCTAAAAATCTCATTGAAAACCATCTGAATCAAACAAACAACGAACTGAGCCTGTAATTAATTATTATTAACATTAATGTGGATTGTTGTATATTTTTGTAAATACATTTCCCAGGTTTTTTCGGGGGAAAGGGAAAAGGAGAAGCATGTCGCCACGAAGGTCTTGATTGACAGGCAAGCATTACCAATAACAGACCAAACGGCCCAAAAAATACTAGAACTAAAGTTATGCTAGGTGCTCTACAAAAAGAAAGATGTACCTGTGGAATGACTAAGCCTTGCTAGCATTAGCATGTCAGCTGCTCATAGAATATTGCGCACATGACGAGTTGGCTCACGCAAGGACACACATTTCTTTCAGAAAAGGCACACGCGGCGACATGTCTGGTTAGTGTGGTTGCAAAGTAAGCCACACTATTGTTAACATGTCACAATATTTGTTTTCTTATCCTAGTTCTTGTGCGTGATTTTTGGTATTATCTCCTCAAATAGTGTTGGTATAAAAACCAAGCCCATTGCATAGATGTTCACATACAGTGGGGCAAAAAAGTATTTAGTCAGCCACCAATTGTGCAAGTTCTCCCACTTAAAAAGATGAGAGAGGCCTGTAATTTTCATCATAGGTATACCTCAGCTATGAGAGACAAAATGAAAAAAAAAATCTAGAAAATCACATTGTCTGATTTTTAAAGAATTTATTTGCAAATTATGGTGGAAAATAAGTATTTGGTCAATAACAAAAGGTCATCTCTCTACTTTGTTACATGCCCTTTGTTGGCAATGACAGAGGTCAAACGTTTTCGGTAAGTCTTTACAAGGTTTTCACACACTGCTGCTGGTATTTTGGCCCATTCCTCCATGCAGATCTCCTCTAGAGCAGTGATGTTTTTGGGCCACACGGATTTTCAACTCCCTCCAAAGATTTTCTATGGGGTTGAGATCTGGAGACTGGCTAGGCCAGTCTCCAGATCTCAACCAAAAATGCTTCTTACGAAGCCAATCCTTCGTTGCCCGGGCGGTGTGTTTGGGGTCATTGTCATGCTGAAAGACCAAGCCACGTTTCATCTTCAGTGCCCTTGCTGATGGAAGGAGGTTTTCACTCAAAATCTCACAATACATGGCCCCATTCATTCTTTCCGTCATACGGATCAGACGTGCTGGTCCCTTGGCAGAAAAACAGCCCCAAAGCATGATGTTTCCACCCCCATGCTTCACTGTAGGTTTGGTGTTCTTTGGATGCAACTCAGCATTCTTTCTCCTCCAAACACGACGAGTTGAGTTTTTACCAAAAAGTTCTATTTTGGTTTCATCTGACCATATGACATTCTCCCAATCCTGTTCTGGATCATCCAAATGCTCTCTAGCAAACTTCAAACGGGCCCGGACATGCACTGGCTTTAGCAGGGGGACACGTCTGGCACTGCAGGATTTGAGTCCCTGGGGGCGTAGTGTGTTAGTGATGGAAGCCTTTTTTACTTTGGTCCCAGCTCTCTGGAGGTCATTCACTAGGTCCCCCCGTGTGGTTCTGGGATTTTTGTTCAAGGTTCTTGTGATCATTTTGACCCCACAGGGTGAGATCTTGCGTGGAGCCCCAGATCGAGGGAGATTATCAGTGGTCTTGTATGTATTCCATTTCCTAATAATTGCTCCCACAGTTGATTTCTTCACACCAAGCTGCTTACCTACTGCACATTCAGACTTCCCAGCCTGGTGCAGGTCTACAATTGTGTTTCTGGTGTCCTTTGACAGCTCTTTGGTCTTGGTCATAGTGGAGTTTGGAGTGTGACTGTTTGAGGTTGTGGACAGGTGTCTTTTATACTGATAAGGAGTTCAAACAGGTGCCATTAATACAGGTAACCAGTGGAGGACAGAGGAGCCTCTTAAAGAAAAAGTTACAGGTCTGTGACAGCCTTGTTGCCAACTACAAACCAGATCTTGCTGGTTTGTAGTTGACCAAATACTTATTTTCCACCATAATTTGCAAATAAATTCTTAAAAAATCAGACAATGTGATTTTCTGGATTTTTTTTTTCATTTTGTCTCTCATAGCTGAGGTTTACCTATGATGAAAATTACAGGCCTCTCTCGTCTTTTTAAGTGGGAGAACTTGCACAATTGGTGGCTGACTAAATACTTTTTTGCCCCACTGTATATCAGTGAGCTGTACTGCTTTTTTACTTAATACTAACAGTATTATTATTTAATATGGAAAGTGAATGTGAATGCTTGTTACGTGTGTGGTTGTTTTCCTGTGTCTTCCTGTGTTTTCTGTAGGTCTCACGCCATTGGCTGTTCCTCCACCATCGTCCAACCCCCTGTCCAATCTGGGAGCTGTCTGATGGCCAATCAGTGTCATCAGGCCTTGATAACCTGCACCTGCCTGTCTCCATTGTAACACGCCATTGTCTGCCTGTTTGTTGGCTGTGTCATGCTGTTGCCTTTGTTTTTGAGATGCCATAGGGGTTTGGGTGAATAGGTAAGATACCCTTGGGTGTACACTACCATCACGTAGTTTCCCTCTGTTATCAAATCAGGTTAGAAGCGGGGCCACCCTCTGTATGTATTAGCTAGGTTGTATGTGTGCACTAGTTAGTTGTCACTTTATCTTGTTTTCTTTGATTTGGATCCGCTTATAGTTCCCTATTCCCCTTGGCGGAATGCTCGCCAAATAAATATACCTATGTTTGCTGTTGTGCCATGCGTTTCTCCCAGTCAGTCCAACAGATACATGTGTTATGGTTCCCCTACTTCCCCCCCTAGACGTAGCAAGCGAACATCCTGGAGCCGTAACAATGCTAAAATCAACCAGCCCAAACTTGAACAGGAGTAGATTATTTTGGCCTATGTAGACAGGATGTATGGAGGTCTCCAAAAGTTGTCATGCAACCACACATTTTCTTCAGAAAATGCAGATGTGGCGACATATCTAGTTTACCACTGGGCTTTTATATCCCATCCTCTGGTCAATTAGTTCAATTCCATGATGAGGGTTCTTTATGTACTGTCGGGCACTTTTATTTTTTTTTATCTGTTTATTAGGTTTTGCAAGTTTTCTCACGTTAAACAAACAAGTCATAAATATGCATCCCCCCCCTCCCTCCCTCCCGTCCCCTTAGCAGAGATAAACAGTAATTAGGAGATCGGAGGGGACAGGTCCAAAACATGTGAACCAGGTCAGCAGGTGATTGTCCACAACGGTTACATGCATCACTTGTGCCAGGAAATATCCTTGCTAGTCTAGCATTAGTATAATGAATGCAATGTACAATCTTACGTTGTATAAGGCTATGTCTGGCACATATTGAGGAGGTTTGAACCAGCCCCAACACAGTCTCCCACGTCCCATCCGTCAGCTCCACCCCCAAATCCCGCTCCCAAGCGACTCTAAGATTATTAAGAGTTTCGGGCCTAATGGAATCAATTTCAGAATGAATAGGGTGATTTGGAAATTCTGGATATTGCTTTTGTAAAAAATGTCTAATCTGGAAATAGCGAAATAGATGACCTCCAGGTAAATCGAACCATTCAGATAAGTCTGAAAATGACGAGAAAGTCCCTTTGCTGTACAGATCATCAACAGTTCTGATTCCCTTGTCAGACCAGGTTTGGAAGGTGAGTTCAGTACACAATGGTTTAAACAAGTGATTACGACATATTGGGGAGTAAGAGGATGGTCTGTTAAGACCAAAGTGCCTCCTGAATTGCGTCCAAATCTTTACAGTGTGTGTAACAGTGGGCATCAAGCTGATGACGGAGACAAGCGGTAAGCTTGAACACACTAAGGAGTAAAGAGACTGCTGGGAAGAGGACATCTCCATTTGCACCTAAAGAGGAGCGTTCTCCAGAGTAGACCAGTAGAGAAGCTTCTGAATATTGCATGTCCAATAGTAATTAAGAAAATTTGGAAGGGCCATCCCACATCGACCTGGGCCGTTGGAGATACACTTTCTTAATGCGCCGCAACTCGTTTCCCAGTAGAAAGGAGGATATAGTCTGATCAAATTTTGCGAAGAAGCTTTTCCTTATAAATACTGGGATATGTTGGAAGAGATATAAAAATTTGGGCAGGACAGTCATTTTGATAAGGTTAATATGGCCAGCCAGTGAGAGGGGCAAAGTGGACCAACGCTTTAAATCGCCTTTACATCGTTTAGTAATGGGAGAAAATTGTCCTTGAAAATATGAGGAAATGATTTAGTAATGACGATGCCCAGGTATTTAAACCCAGTGTCCATTTGTTTAAAAGGAAAGAGTGAATGAGGCATTCTAGTGGCCATTGGGTTTATAGAGAAAAGTTCACTTTTCTGAAAGTTCAGCTTGTACCCTGAAAATCTACCAAACTGCTCCAGTATAGACATAATAATAGGAATGGAAGAGGTTGGATTAGATATATACAAAAGTAAGTCATCTGCATACAAGGACACTTTGTGGGTGACCCCACCTCTCGCAATACCCTCAAACCCTGCCTCACTACGAAGCCAGATAGCTAAAGGTTCAATAGCAATCGCGAACAGCAATTGCTATTGAATGCCTTTTCTGCATCAAACAAAAGGACAAATGTGGGGGATTCAGAGCTTGGTACATGAATTATGTCAAGCAATCGCCTTGTGTTAAAGAAAGAATGTCTCCCCTGAATAAAGCCTGTTTGATCAGTCGATATCAGGTCTGGGACCACTTGTCGGAGACGGTTATAAAGGACTTTGGCTAGAATTTTCTGGTCCACGTTTAGAAGTGAGATCGGTCTCCTACTGCTGCAAAGAAGCGGGTCCTTATCTTTCTTAAGCAACAGGGTTATAGAGGCTTGAGACAGTGTTCCCGGCAGCCGATCATTCAGAAATTATTCATTATACATGCTTTGTAATTAGGGGGATATAATGTGAGAAAATGTTTTATTAAATTCCACAGTGTATCCGTCAGGCCCTGGGGACTTGCCATTTTGCATGACTTTTATGGCTTCTGGGATCTCAAGAAGTGAAAAGGTCCACCAAGGTTGCCGGAAGTGTTTCATCAAGAGCTGGGTAGCAAATATTTTCAAGAGGGTTGTCATGGTCCCAAATATCTGGAGGGCATTCAGAGGAGTAAAGATCGGAATAGAAGTCTAAAAAGGTTTTTTTTATGTCTCTTGTATCTGTGAGAACATCACCAGTTGGTGATTTTATTTTAGGGATCAGTCTAGAAGCTGCAGCTGAACGAGCTTGATAGGCGAGAAGTTTACTTGCTTTGTCCCCTGTCTCAAAAATATATTGTCTGGATTAAAGCAGAAGTAATTCAGCCTTACTTGTCGATAACACATCAAACTCGGCCTGGAGGGGAAGGCGTCTATTATACAGAGCCAGGGTTGGGACTACTGCATATTGGTTGTCTAGCTGTAAAATTTCCTCAGAGATCACAGACAATTTAATTGCTTCTAAATTTTTGGCGTGTGAGACATAAGAGATTGTTTGACCTCGTAAGTAAGCTTTGAATGCTTCCCATACAGTGGACTGGGAGACGTTAGGGGTTTTATTAATTTCAAAGAAAAATCCAACTTGAGAGGTCAGGAACTCCCTAAAATTATCATTGGACAGCATTTGGGAGTTAAAGCGCCACTGAATTGAAGGAAGGAGCTTCTAGGTAGGTTGACCTCCATGGAGGTGGGGGCATGGTCCGATATAACAATGCTATGGTACTTGCAAGAATCAACCTTTGATAAAAGTCTATCATCCACAAGGAAGAAATCTATCCAAGAATATGTACGGTGTACGTGCGAAAAGAATGAATATGCCTTGGTTGATGGGAAGTTGAACCTCCAGGGGTCAGACAAGCCCAGCTGCTCAGCATAGGAAGCCATAATCCTAGCAGAGCTAGAAAGGACAGTGTCTCTGGTAGATGACCTATCAAGAGTGGTGTCTTGGACCATATTAAAATCCCCCCCTATGATTAGGAAACTTGTCGAGACCTGGTAATGTAGAAAATAATTTGGTGATAAATTGACTGTCATCCCAATTAGGTGCGTATACACAGGCAAGGACTACAGGAGTGTTTTGGATGAGACCTGGCACAATAACATAGCGGCCGTTGGAGTCGGCAATAGCGCTGAGTAGTTCAAAAGCAATGTTTTTACGAATTAAAATGGCGGCGCCCCTCGCTTTGACATTAAACTTTGAGTGGAATAAGTGCCCAACCCATCCCTTTTTGAGTCTCTGAACATCAGAGGCAAACAGTTGCGTCTCCTGGAGAAAAGCTATGTCGGCCTTAAGATGTTGTAAATGGGTCATTATTTTGTTTTAGTAACCTTGTTTGAACCCTTGACATTCCAAGACACAAAGCGGATACCCTGAGTAATGTTTTAATCAGCCATTTGGGATGTAGGAGAAGTAATGTTAGCATATTGCCATTGCAAACAAAGCCATATAGTTGTTACACACAAGTGAAGAAAAAATGAAGGAAAATAAAAATGATAAATTCTCTGCTCCCAGATCCCGCCCCCTACCGCCGGCCCTTAATGCCTTCCCCCAAACAAGGCACCTTCAACACCAAATCCCGTCACAACAAACGACCGTGTAGGTGACACAATCGTTCTCTGTCATTAAACTAACAGACTAACTCCACTGAACTACACGAAAGTAGCTTAAATTAAACTTAAACCCTGGTAACCACAATCAGTCCTATTCTCAGGAGAGAAAATAAGTCAAAGGCTACCACTAACAGACTGAATAAAATAAAAGCAGCCAGCTAAATTTGTAAGCAATACATATTGAAAACTAAGCATGAGTACAAATGAAAACCAAAATATTTAATGGTACCAAATAATACAGCTTGGGGCATATGAACATCAGAAGCGCCACAAAGTATGCTCTGCTATATAATACAATTATGTAAACATTGGCTATACTTAGGACAAAAGCAGTGGGTTGGCTTACCATCGCGCACTGTCAAACTAGGTTAACGTCTGCGTATTCCAACGTTACGTTTGAAAAAAAAAAAAAGAACAAGTAGTCCAAGAAACATCCTTAAGTAGGTTACAATATCTGTTGTCCGGTCATGCAGTCGTAGGTTGGATAGTTTTCTGGAAGAAGAGAAGCGCCGTGTCTGGGTTTTCAAAAGTGTGGACAGTTCCCTGGAAGGTAAGCCGTAGTTTGGCAGGATGGATCAGACCAAACTTAACACCCGCTTGGTGGAGTTGTGCCTTCACATCCCTAAACTCCGCTCTGCGTTGGGCCAATGCTGCAGAGTAGTCAGGGAATATGTGGATCTTTCTCCCTTTATAGGACAGTTGTCCACATTCGCGGGATGTGCGGAGAATCAGCTCCTTTGGCTGGTAATAGTGCAGCCGCACCAGCATAGCTCTCAGAGGTTTGCCCGGAGGCGGCTTGGCTGCGAGGGTATGATGCGCTCTGTCTACAACAGGCGTGTTGGCGAACGATTCGTCGCCCAAGATTTCCTTCAGGAAGGGTCCCATGAAGGCAGTCGGATTGGCGCCCTCTTCGCCCTTAGGCAAGCCAATCACACGTATATTCTGTCGGCAGGAGCGATTTTCTTGGTCGTCCACTGCAGCTATGAGTTTAACGTTATCAGCAGCCACGGCAGCGCATTGGGCCTCGAGCTCCACCAGCCTACCCGTGACCTCATTCTGTGAGGTTTTCAGGGCATCGATTTTGCTTGTATGGACATTCACTGTTGTCTGTAGTGAAGCCATTGTAGAACGAAGTTCTTTGACAATTTGTTTGCGCATGGTTAGAGCTGTTGCATGGAATTCAGCCATAATTTCCGCCTGTAGCGCTTTCACCTCAGTGCGGATGGTGGCGATCATGCCTTCTCCGCCATTTCACAGAAGAGTCGTCGGCCAATTTTGTCGACATACTGCTTCCCCTGCGGCTTTTGTTTCTCCCAGACATCAATAACTAGTTAATACTTGTTTAAAGCATTCACGTGTAACGTTTCGAAGATGTAGTAGCTATATTTATTAAACAATATTGGAGAATTCAGTGGAGAGGCTTCAGAGCACGTCCTCACTCGGCCATGTCAAAACCGGAAGCCCTGCCAGGCACTTTATTTACAGTCATTGCTCATTCTTTTTGCATTGTGGAATTATTCATCAAATGCATCAACAATCTCCATATGTATAGGACCTTGTATCAAGCTGGGATGTACCAAAAAGCTTTAAAGGTCCCATGGCATGCTACTTTATGGTTGCTTTAATATAGGTATTAGTGTGCCCCTAACTCAGTATATGAAGACATTTCCGAAATTCAGCCATGATGCAGAATTACAGCCACTACGAGAGTGAGTTTGTGTAATTGAGCTTTCACCAAACGCACCGTTTGGGTGTCTGTAGCTTTAATGCAAATTAGGAGGAGAGAGGCGGATCAAGGAGGAGGGTGGGGGTGTGGGCCTGAGCATCTTGAGGCCACGGTGCTGTCACACCAAAATTGTACCGCATACGTATTCGCGTGCGAAAATTCCAAACCTGCCTGGCAACTGATGATCGCGTCGAACGTTGCCTGGCAACGGACGATCGCGTTGAACGATGACGTCTATTATCTAAATTAAACAACAACAACAACAATTAAACACAAGCTAGCTAGACTACGATAAACTTTAAGTTAGTTTACTCAGTTTACTAGCTAAATTCGATTAAACAATTAAATACAATGCAAATATAAACTATGATACTTTAAACACTCAGTTTACTAGCTAAATTCGATTAAACAATTAAATACTATACAAATATAAACTACGATACACTTTAAACACTCAGTTTACTAGCTAAATTCAACACACTACAAATATAAATTAAAAACAACTGTTTAAAAACATCTGTATTGTTATTTCTTCTTCATGAGCGCGAATGATTTTTGAAACCTGCCTGGCAAAGGACAATCGCGTTGAACGATGACGTAATGTTTCGACGCGGATTACGTAGGCGGTACAATTTTCGCCCCCGGTATAATTTTGGTGTGACAGTGCCATGCGCTCTGTTTACAGTGGATGTATCGCAATGGCAGTGTGGGGGGACATGCGACGTCTGGCCTGCAGGGGGAGTATGGACAGGTTGGGAGCGCACGGGATTGGCCGGGGGGATTGGACCTGGTGGTGAGCAGGTGTCTGCACTCAGGTCAATCAGGGAGGGTGTACTTATGTGCCTGCTTTCTGTTATAGTAAGAGAAGGAAAACCCGGAGCACGGACCCCCGAGATCCCACACGAGGGAACCCACACGAGTCCAGCCCGATAGAGACATTGTGGGAACGAACCCCTTTTTTCGTTACCGTTTCGATTTTTGTGTTCTCGTTTAAAAACAATAAAAGAAACCTCCCGCTGAGGGACAGCAACCCTGCCTGCTCGCCTTTGTGCATTTGTGGACCTGCTACAGGCAGCCTTAGGCCTTGTTCTGTAAATATTCTAGAACACTCCGGGTGCTCTGGAGGGAGTCATGGAGCTCTATATCTAAATAATATCATATTATACATAGATATCTATATCATATAATATATATTACCACGGCCAAAAGCTGGGTGCGCCTCCAGACGATATCATGAATCTCAAACGACTGTGTCGGGTTCTCCAATGTCTCTGGTTCTTCCACTTCCACATCAATCTGAAGTAGACTGAACCGCAACATGGAGGAGAAAGGGATCGTTGCTCGTGATTGTTGAACTTGATAGTTTCCCGCCGGAGCCCTGCTGCCCGCTGCCGAGGCACCACTGCCTCGCTGCCGTGACAGTGGGCAGCGAGCAGCGGGTGGGGCCCCGTGGCGATGGTGCTCCGCGGTGTTGGTGCCCCGCGGCGGTGGTGGCCTGTGATGGCAGTGGCTCAAGGCAGCGGGCAGCAGTGCTCCGGCAAGAAACAATCATGGGCAACAATCCCTTTCTCCACCGCGGTTCATGTACTTCAGGGAGTCAAAGCCAAAGTTCCTTTGCCCACAATTCCTTCTCAACCATGGCTGAGATAAACATCACTATGACTCTTGTTGCGGAAATACCAGGGACATCAGAGAACCCGACGTGTTATGCCCCATAACACCAACAGCAGAACGGTTATCCAAATAACAAAAAGTGTACAACACTTGCGCTACAGTGTGTGTATTCCCTTTCTCCTCGATACACACGTGGCGCTCGCACGGTTGTAGCTCATTGGGCAAAGCAGAGGGGGAGGTAGCATTTCCCTGTATGACGACATACGGGGAAACTTCCAAAATGGCGCATCTTTTCAAAGGCGGAGCAGAATGCCTAGTGCTCGTTTTACACCCAATGCAATTTCTAGCTACTGGGGGACCACATGTAGGCTAGGGGAACTCATATTAATGTAAGAAAACCTCAGAAAGTAAAATGTTCATGCCATGGGATCTTTAACCTTGACCTGAAGCAAACTGGTCACAAGGGAGCAGGGATCCCCTTATGCGTTCCTCTGCTTGATGAGAACATTCAGCTTATTTCAAATGTACCTTCTCTCCTCCCAGGATGGTGACTGTAATGTTGCTGATGGCCAGATCCTGGTCCTCTCGGTAGCGCAGACCAAAGTTCCTGATCTCAATGAGGCCCGCTGTTGGCCATCCTGGAGGGATGATGGAGGACTCTTGTTGCCACTCTGCCTAGGACAGCGCGAGCGAGAGAGGAAAAGTGATTTAAAAGTATAGCTGGTTGGGGAAAGTAGTCAATGGAAGTTTAACCCCTGTGTTTGACCTTGATGAAATGATTTGATTTGCTTTGTCAAACAAACCCTTTTGTGTTATATTCCTCTTTGCTACAGACCTGTAGCCCTGTTCCAACTATTATTTCTAGGGCTGAAGCTTATGATTATTTTATTATTAATGCACGTGGAAACACTAAAACATAAACCTGCACACACAGATAAGATAAAACTGTATAGATCACATACATGAAATACTGGTAACTATAAGTACATATCTGGTATTTTTCCATTAAACATGGATATAAGCTGCTGAAAAAAGACACATCCAACATTGCTTGCAATGCTTAAAATAAGAATTCTCAGGTTTGGAATTAGCCTTTTCAATGCAGTTTAATACATACAAACGTAAATAGAGTAATAAGTTGAGTTGTTGAGCTAATGCTCTGAGTTAGGGGTCGTGAGTTAGAGGCCATAGGCCTCAGAGAAAAGGTGGGCTTTTGTGTACTTTTTGAAAGTCTCCACGGAAGGGGCACAGCGGATGTGGGAGGGGAGCTGATTCCACAGAGTGGGGGCGGACACGCAAAAGGCCCTATCCCCAAAGGTCTTGAGTCTAGTGCAGGGAATTGCCAGCTGGTCCTTGTCAGAGGACTTGAGGGACCACAGGGGGGTGTAGGGGTGGAAGAGGTCAGAGAGGTAGTTTGAGGAGGTTGGAGGTCATCCAGGTTTTTAGTTCTTGCAGACAGTTGATGGGTGGACCAGGCGGGAGCTGAGTGGAGGGTTTGGCGCGGATGTATAGTTGAGTGTCATCAGTATAGCAGTGGAAACTGAGACCGTGGTGACGAATAATTTGGCCAAGGGGGAGCATGTATATGGTGAAGAGGAGAGGGCCGAGCACAGATCCCTGCGGTACGCCATGATTGACTGGAGCCAGTGTGGGGTTGGCAACTTTCAGGGTGACAATGTTTGCGTTTGGAAAGGTAGGACTGAAAACAGGAGAGAGCTGATTCCCTGAGGCCGATAAGCTGAGAGAGACGGGTAAGGAGGATGGAATGGGACACTGTGTCAAAGGCTGCAGAGAGATCAAGGAGGATGAGAATGGAGATGAGGCCATTGTCGGCGGCAGTAAGAAGGTCGTTGGTGATTTTAGTGAGGGTGGTCTCAGTACTGTGTCAAATTCTGAAGCCTGATTGGAGGGGTTCAAAGAGCTCATGGTAAGACATGTGATGTAGGAGCTTGGAAGCCACTGCTCTTTCCAGGATTTTACTTAGGAAAGGAAGGTTGGAGATTGGACAATAGCTGTTTGGGTTGTCAGGGTCCAGACCAGGCTTTTTCAGGGTGGGAATAACTGCTGCTATTTTGAAGCCTGAAGGCACCACACCAGAGTCCAGCGAGCAGTTGATGATGGCCGCAATTCAGGGACAGATGACAGGGAGGCAGGTCTTCACCAAGGTGGTAGGCATAGGATCCAGCTTGCTGGAAGAGGTCTTAGCTTTGGACACCAAGTCATGCACCTGGTCAGACTCCAGTGTGGTGAAAAAGGAGAAACAGTACTGCGTTGCGGAAGGTGGTTGTGAATGGATTCAACTTTGTTTTGGAAGAAATCCAAGAACCTGAAGCACAGGTCTACGGCGTCAGTGGGTTGGGGAGCATTGGGTGGGCGCATGAGTCTGTTGATGGTTTTGAAAAGCTTTTTGTGGTGGTTTTGTTGGTTATTAATAAGCATGGAGTAGTAGAGTGTCTTTGACTTAGAGAGAGCCTCCTTGCAGTCCCTTATATGGTCTTTGTAGGCCTCATGGTGTACATGGTGAGGCCAGATGCCTACTCAAGCCGGTGGCCAGCTGCCTTCCTCAGGCAGAGAGAAGGAGACCAATCGGGCTATGGGAGGGGCGACTGAGTCCAAGTTGAAGGAGAGAGCAGTATTGTAATGTTTCACCAGACCATCCACGGAGGTGTTAGGAGGGGGGTTGACCAGGTGGGTCGCTAGGTAGGAAGACAACAGGGATGCGCACACCTGTCTGGTTTTCCGGAATGTGATGGTTTGTTTACTGGGCTGACTGGGTAGGGGCACAGGAACAGAGAATGAGATAGCAAGATGGTCAGATATAGCCAGGTCATCACACTGAAGATGACAGGAGGTGATTCCAGTGGAGCACACAAGGTCAAGGGTGTGCCCCTTGGTATGAGTTGGTATGACATGTTGGGCAATACCAAAACAGTACAATAGTGACATAAAGCAAAGGGGCAGCTAGCTGAGTCCACATGGATGTTAAAGTCACCCAACAGAATGGTAGATGGATACAAAGGGCAGATGGTGGCGAGCAACCCAGAAAGCTCTGACAAGAAGTGGGTGGAGGTTTTAGGGGGCTGGTAGATAAGCAGAACTTGAAGCTGTGTAGCACCTGTCAGTGTGAAATTGAGTCACTCAAATGAAGTAGAGCTAACTGGGAATTCTTTGACCTGTAAATTAGATCTGTGAATGACAGCTAGCCCACCACCACGGCCAAGGCTATAGGCTTTTCGAATGTACACATAGTCTGGGGGAGTGGCTTGGTTGAGGGTTACAAAGTCCTGCTGGCTCTGCCATGTCTCTGTCAGACATAGGAAGTCAAGCTTTTTATCCAAAATAATATCATAAATGAGTAGGGCTTTGTTATTTAGTGAGCAAGTGTTCAGTAACATGAACGTGGCAGCCCTGATAGTGGAAGCTACAACAGGGGTCAAAGTGCAATTGATGCAGAGCAGGGGATGCAGGTTGACGGCCCGTAGGAGTGGTTTGTTTTGATGACGTTGCCGCAGTGAAGCATGGCACCTAACTGCGGGGACAGCTGGAGTAGTATCCATGTAAAAAAACGTATGTCGGGCACCCTTATGCACGTAGCAGGGGCGACGAAGAAGGCAGAGAGATCAGATGACCTCAAGGCAGTTCGGAGAGGAGAGGGTGCTGTGTTTGAAAAGTTCAGCTGCAGAGTACTTGTAGAGAGTCATGGCGCATCCGGCTGGGAGCACCAGGAAGTGTTAGCCTGCTAGCGCTGCGGCTAACTACACAGAGGAAAAGCCACAGCAGAATACCATGAAAGAGGCAGTCAGGGTAAACCAGGGCCCCGCTTCCCGAAAGCATCGTTAGCCTAAGTGGATCGTGAAGTGCGTCGTGCGAGCATCGTACAGTTTTCACACCGTTTCCCGAAAGCATCGTTGGCAACGAACATCGTGAAAACGCTCGTAGCTAACGAGGACTCCAGGGGTACTCGTAGTACCCCTGGAGTCCTACTATAGCCTCAGTGACCTCAGTAACCTACTATAGCCTCAGTGGCGTCACCAGCGGACATTCCGTGTATTGGATGTGTTTTATTAAAACACATCCAACACCACGGAATGCCCAGCTGGCACAATTTCGCGCTTTCGAGCTGCACTTGCTGTCTCTCTCTGATTTTAATTCAACCATCGTGGTTAAAATGTCCTAATATTGATCAATGGCAGAAGACATAGGCTACTGTAGACATGAATCATGCTGAGACCAGCGGGTGTCAGAGAATTTCTGCAGGCGTTTTTTGCTGCGATTGTTTGCATTAAGCACTGTAGGTGCTTCGGTGAGGCTGTGATGAAGTTCACTATTTATTGGACCGTGTCTAGACAGTAACAAACATCCCTGACCATAGTTAATCGCGTTTGTAGTCTACACTCAGACGTGAACTCATTATTGCATGCGGGTGTCTTCATTCATAAAAAAATTAAAAGATTCGGGAGTTTGCAATAATACAAATTATTCTAAAGAGGTTTAGAATCCGTGCACAGCCCCGCCTTCTCCAGTGAACCAAGAAAGCCCGCTCCTTGATGAACAGGGGATTTGACCCCCTCGGTTTTACACAGGAAACTTGAGATAAGAAGGTGAAATCGCTGGGCGTGCCAAGCTGCGACCGAACCGGCTTGGCAGTGTAAAAAGACCTAGGCTATAGCTACATCATCCTGCCCAACAATATGGGCAGGATCTAGACCAGGGGTCTCAAACTCAACTTACCTGGGGGCTGCTGGAGGTAGAGTCTGAGTCAGACTGGGCCGCATCAAGTATTTTGGAGAGATATTTTAACGCTTTTTAACCCCATTTTCCTGCAACATTCCTGCGTCTCCCCCTCCTACGGAGCCCATTTCAGCACCGTGTCAGTAGACAGTTACAATCCTACGAACGTTGTGAGTACAGTGAACGTGCGTTCATGTTAAGAGGAGTTTCGGGAAACGCTCCAAAGAAAGTTACGATGGATCGCAAGATCCATCGTGACAATGATCGTACAAGCGTGGATCCATCGTTATCGGGAAACGGGGCCCAGGTCATTTCCAACAATGTTGATCTGTGTCAGGCAGGGGTGTCCGTGTCCCGAAACACTCTTATTGGAGGTAGTCCACAGATCGTCTTGGGATGAGTGGAGCGCAGACGCAGATTACACAGGCTGACGAGATGGTAACAGCGCGATCAAACTTGTAATACGGCGATTTACAAGTCACTGTGGCGGCAACCTGTAGACCCAAGATTCAAAAATAGGAAGGCAAGTTTGGATTTTGAAAATTAGGTGAGTTTGGAAAGCTAAGAAGCACCGACATTCACGCCAGTGTCCTCTCAGCAGTCCTGTGACCTCTTAGGAGTCCTGTGACCAGATCCTCGATGTGATACAGGCTATTCATTGTAGATTTACACCACTAGGACATAATGTGAAGCCATTTTGTTTAATCCCCTTCCCATATATGGGGCCCTTAATCATTTTGACTTCATTAAAAATATACATTGGTCTTGAGCGAAAAAATACAAGTTTTCCATTGCTGCAGTTTGTTTTCGGAACGACAACCAAGAACCAAAATGTTTGCGTTCTTGTTATCAAAAAGGTATAAAGAAGTGGAAACTACGGCCAGACCTCTTTCAAAAGTGCATTAAAGGGAGCATAAATAATGCTATATGCATCTCAAGTCCATAAAGAAAGAAGCGGCAAAGGATTTTACACACACTTGTTGGGATACATTCAGAAACGTCAAAAGGTGGATTGGCAACAGCGGGAGATTCAAGGAATAGCAGATGCATACAAACATTGTATAGAAATCGAATATGACAATAGTCCCAAAAAGGATATGGCAACGCGGGTCACACAGCGTTGTGAAGCTCAAGATGCACGCAGATGCCCCTACTTCCTTCCTTGTGTATAATTTGTAAGAGAACGGACAAGTACATGACTGTGGCAGGCAGAAACATTGTCAGCAGGTAGGTAAAAAATATTAAAACTAATTACACACCGAATTTTTTGGACATTCAAGATTGGTTTATCATTAACAGTTTTAACTCAAGGGTTTTCATTTGCAAATCATTGAATTCTACTTTTTTATTTGAAGGTCAGTTACTGAAGGCTGCCGAGATGAAAGAAGACACTAGCATTCGTGTGCATATTTAAATATGTGTCCCTGGAGGGGTAATACAATAAATCCTGTTACGTACAGTAAATAAGTTCTTTAAAAGGTCTGCAATATTTACTGGGACCTCTGGAGAAGAATAGTGGGTTCTTATATTACATTAGCAATTAAATGTTAATTATTCCTGCACATTATTGAACATTACAAAATTAAAGCAATGACCATCTACATGGTCTGTATTTTAGAAAACAAATATTGCAAGGCAGGGGGTATTTCACCAACCACTTGCAATCAGAAGTTTTATCTTTCAGAATCGTTGACAAAAAATATTCTAAAATCGCTTTGTCGCTTTCAATTCAATTTTCTGTTATTTATAATACATTTAAAATAAACCCATTATGAAAAGGTTCTGGCAAATAAAATGTATCTTTTCAATTAACTGTAGGTTGACTCTTCCTGCCTGGTCTGCCAGAGAAAACCTCTCTCTTTGCAACGTCATATCATCACAGATTGTATGAACAATACCTCCAGAGGTGGTTTTCACAGTGTTTGTCTACATCTCTCATACAACCGTTTCTGCCTGTTCCTTTGCAATCGCAATCTCATAACCACTTTCAAATAGAGATTTAAAACGCCTTTGTAAACAAGGGCATTGATTTCCAAATAAGAATAAAACATTATTTACTGTGTCCCTTGCACAATTGGGTATTTGTATCATTGCATTTTGCATACCAGTCTCCCACATGCATAAAGAAAAAAAAAACGTACATTTATTCACTCTCCTCTATCATCTGCCTGCTGTAAACCACTGAGTGCCCATTAATATGCCTGTTGGTTATGCCCAATGAATAGCAAGTCCGATATCCTATTCTAATTTGCTAAGGCTAAGCACTATTTCTGTTGAAGACTGAATGTTATAATGATTGAAGCTTTTTTGAATGTGCAAAAATAAATTGGGAGTGACTCCAGAATAAGGAGTTTTACACATTGTAAGGACAAAGACTAGACAATATTATACCAACTTACCTCTTTCTCAGTGTCACCATACTCTTTGACCTTCTCTACTGCCACAATATTTGTCTCAAGTTCAGATGACATCCTTACCAGCCAGGTCAGAGAGGCAGTCATCTGCAAAGAGGCAAAGAGATAAGTGAATACAAATCAGGACCATTAAAGATAAAGTTAAACTTTAAGTTATAATATGTAACATAACCGCATTCAAATATCTTAAAGCTAAATAGTATATACGTTTATAATCCCAAATATTTCAAACAATGTTTAAACCCAGAGAACTGTTTTATTCAAGGTAACTATTTCATTGTCGCTTGTCAATGATGTCATATCACCTTTTTTTGTACATTAACGTTAGGTTACTTACAGCTATTTTATTAGAATTAAATTAATTAACATGAGTGAACAAGACTAGTCTTAATGTGCCAAAATTTGAATACAGGGTTAGACATTATTGTTATACAGCAATGGTGGTGAGGTCAAAAACTCTGTTGATCCCAAGCTACTTCCGAAAGTAATCAATATACATTTATGTATTTAATTATTGTTTTGATTGAGAGACGCCAATCAATCAGAAATGATCATTAATGGTACATCATATTGTACCATTAATGTAAATTTTGTCCTAATATATGTTAATTTTTCTTTATTATATTTACCATTTAATTATTCTATTTCAAGTTAGAAATCAACAGGCTTTAAAAAATAAACATTATAGCAAAAAGGTAAAAACTAAATGTGTACATAATATGAACATCAACAACAGCACAGCAGTAGTTCTAGAAGTAGTCTTTGTAGTAGAAGGTTCAATACGATTTCCATGAATTTGTCCTTCAAATTATTGTCTTTACTTTATCAAATCCACACACAAAGCACTATAAATACTGGAAACAAAAAGAAAAGCTAGATTCAACAGTATTAGCATGGAGAAACCTGAAAATATATTCATTGTCTAGATGAACAGGTGTAATGTCAAGTGTATGTGCATTGTTGTAGTTTTTTACCTGCAGAGCATAAGAAATAGACAGTCCAACTATCCCTGGACTCAAAGTCTCGCGGGCCATGACAGCAAACAGAGCAGCAAATGACACGATAAAGTTTCCCACAAACTCCAGGCGTACTGCTAACCATCTGTACAATGGAATGAACGGATCACATAAGAAAATATGAGCTGAAAAGCAATAGGGTCTTTATATACAGTATTGTCCCACCTGGCATTCATGCCCCATATTGTTTTCATCTTGTATGCGTTTATTTCCTCACTTGACCACTATTTGGTTGTCGAACCAGGTGTCGTCTCCTTAATTTACCACAACCACAGTTATGTCTTAAAAGGGTTCTAGTGCTGTTTTTCTGCTGGGATGTTTTATTATCAGCAACATCAACATTCATTCATCTTGATATTATTTTGACCAGGGTAATGTTTTTGTTTACCCCTACCCGTTTTAGGATTTATTTGGGTGGAATAAACCCTGTTAATATAAATAAATTAACTCTGCTTGCGCTCCTTGTTTTCTGGTGTTGGGTCCCTTGCTAAAACGGATTTCACTCTTTTGCTTCTATTGACAAATCTTGACCAAGCATCACATTTAGCATTCACTCAAACATTCTTTATTTTCTTGAGATAACCCATCAAACATTCACCCAACATTTCCATAGCTACGGATGATGATACTACTGAGGATTTTTGATCAATTTCTTGGGTAAAAATGTTGGTAAAAATACACTACTATTCCTCTTTCCACCTTAAGTGTTTTGTTTGTCACAATATTCATCAATATCCAAAATCTATAACCTGCTTACCTGTTGGCCACAATGCTGGGGTAGTAAGCCTTCTGATTGCGGTCCACACGCCGGTCACTCTCAAAGATAAAGCGCTGTTGTTCCCCGAAGGCGCGGATGACACTTGTGCCCAGAAGGGTTTCATTGAAGTGGGTGTAAACCGGTGATCGGCTCACAGACTCCAATCGCTTCAGCTGCCGGGAGGATGCAACATAGAACCTCTGGGAAGAGTCATGGGAGGAATTGCGGTTTTGTCAGATAATTTCATTGAAGATAGGAGAATGTTTTTTCAACCATAATCTTTCCTGTTTAGTCAACATGACATGCAGAGAAAGAAATGTGTTTGATTGTGCAAAGCAATAGGTGGTATATGATGATAAAAGGGTTAGGGTTAACAATAGGTGGTATATTATGATAAAAGCAGTTGTTTTCTAATGTGCCAAGATAGTGTTGCTCACCTGCACAAAGTAATATACCAGTCCCAACGGGGGTATGATGATGGCCACAAGGGGTGTGGCCACCAGGATGACCACGCAGGAGCCCAGCACGTTGAACATGGAGCCCATGAACATCTTTATGATGCTTGGAATGACTGAGTCAATCGTGTCCATCTCCTTTGAGAAGCGATTCACCAGGCTTCCACTTGGGGTGCGCTCAAAGAAGGACATGGGTGATCGCAGTACATCATGGAGCATACTCTGGTGGAGATACCGCGAGGCCAAAATGCCACCGATAGACACGACAGTCGAATAGCAGAAGACTGCCAAGCCTGGAGAGAAGAAGAAGAGGGGGGGTACGTCAACATTTCAAAATATTCCACACCTCCTTAAAATGTGTAAACATTTTCAAAACTGTGATATTCCCTATGATCCATAAGGCCTACCCTGGGATAGGCCTAAAACACTGTAAACACCCAATCTCATCTTCCTATATGGCTGGGTGCCATTGATGATAGGATCATCAGTCCACAGACTGAGCCAATAATTGGAGAAGAGGGAGGCCGTATGGTGAGCAAGGAAGAGCAGTAGGCTGATGCAGGACAGTGCCACCCCAATGGCCTTCATGTATTCCCAGAATACAGCTAGCCTCACCTATGAAGGACGGAAAAGGAGGATTTAAGAAAATGGTTGAAGGCAGATTCCAAAGCATAACAGAACGATACAAGCAAAACAAAGAGCTTGGCATGTTCAATTTCCCTGTGCCTTAACTAACCCGTCCAGTGGTGAGCTTGTCGGTCTCTGTCAGTTTGCCGACTTGTATGTTCTTGGCTTTCCTCCCCAGCACCTCGCTGCCCGCCTCGCTCATTGCCACGTTACCTCTCTTGCAGCTTTTTAACAAATAGTAAAAAAAATTCACATTGTGCATTTAAAAATACAGATATAAAAACATAGCTTTGGTTCTCAAAACAGAAGAGATGCTAATTATGATTAACTCACCTAATGAGAGAGGCTGAACTGCTATGAAGTAGACCTTTTTTGGTAACAGCATCTTGAAATATTTTTTAAAAGTAAGAATTAAGATCAGTTCTTTATGCGATTAAACATGTCTATGAATATTACAGACAAGACATCATAATTCAATTCACTTAGTTGTTAGAAATGTTGGCTCAGGCTGTGTATTATTCTGTGTAACCAGGGCAGGAACTTCCTCGGCGGACAAAGCAGTCCCTGCCTCTCTGCCCGGCCTTCATGCACTTCTGAAGCTCGTATACTGTATTTTTTCTGTCCCCTGCCCTGCCTCTCTGCTTGGGACGGGTACCGAAAACCTGGGCCCTCTGCTTTCTCTCAGAAGGAGAAATTAAAGAACTATATTTTGTATTTATTTAGGCTAAATCAACATTGTGATATTTATACCATATCAGGTTTATTCATTCAGATCTTTTATGTGTGATCGTCAGAGCAGACACCGATCGCCGATGGTTTTAATAGTTAAATATAAACTAATAGGATACCTATTACAATGGATACCTATTCTTATTGGTCTTGGCCGTTGTTATTATCATGGATTTTAATAATAGCGAGACTGACAAAAACCTACCAAGACAAGAAAGGACGTGTACGATCAGTACATTCAAGCTTTTCCTGCTTTAACTTTTTTATTTAATCTTTTGTCATTTTGTTCACTCCTTCACAACAGGGGGCCAGCGTGGATTATTCATAGTGGTGTATGTTATTAAAAAACGTGGTTGGCACTTCACTCCAAAGTATAGCGCATAGGTGTATTCTGATGATAGGGTGACGCTAGATCTCATGTTTTTTAGCACAAAATAAGATTGCACAGGGAACAAACAATGCTCCTTATCTTACAATATCACAACATAGACAGTACCTTCGGCATTTCTTTTTTCATTCTTCTCATCATATTCCTTATCTTCACAGAAGGGCAGGGAAAACAAGTAAATACAAAAGGTAAACAAATTATAATAGTGAACACAGAAAGAAACAGGTTTGCACAGAAATAGCTGAAATAGTTAAAACCAAATCAAAGAGAAGATGATGTCATCCTGAATTATAATTGTGCTTTTCTTATTACTTTTCAGTCTGGAAACAGTGACTCAATTACTTTACCCAACTGCTATGAACCCCATCAACATGACAAATCACAGGATAATTTCTACTAAATCATGAAAACACATTTTCAAACATGTCGGCGTGTGTCTATGTTTGTTGTATTGTGCTTCTCTCACCGCTGACATCAGGACTGTTTTCCTGCTCAGCGTTGGCATAGGTGTGGAGAAATTCGGCAAAGGCACCGTCTCTAGACATCAGTTCGACATAGGATCCCATTTCAGTGATCTCTCCATTAACCATGACCAGGATAAGGTCCACTTGGGGCAAGTAGCTCAGGCCATGGGTCACAAGCACGCGTGTCTAAATAAGATACAGGAAATGTTGCAATCAAACAAGTGAAATGGAAAACGACACCAATAGGAAAATTGGGAAAGTGAAAAACATGTTATAAATGTCATTGAATAATAGGGAATAACTAAATATTTTCATGGTTGAATAATGGTGGGTGGTATGAACGAATATTCGACTTGCGCCGACATTCACAAAGGCAGCCATGGATCATCGGCAATTATCACTTACTATCCTAAACGCACCATGCTCCAGTAATGCATCTTGAATTGAGTTTCCCTGTATGAGCTCACTGGCACTCTAAAGATGCGTTAAAACAAAAAAAAGAAAGTGTGGCGTGAATCCATACAAAGAATGGATGCAAAGGCGTGTTTAGCGCCAAATTGTCTGCCAGAAACGCAAATTGATTAGAGCAAACCAGCTGGTTCACGCGGATTGCACGCGATACTACTCGCGCAAACACTTTGCACGAGTTGAAATATTTTAATTTTGCCATGATTTTTTCTTGATGCTTTGTGGTGACAGCCAATCAGCATTCACTGCCTGAAGTCCAGAGTGAACCACAACATGAAGGAGAAGGGGATAGTTGCCGTTTGCAGACTCCCGGAGCTCTATGATATATATATAATATTATATAATAGATATTAGTATATGCAACACATGAACCTCCTAAGATGGCGCAATTTGATAGGTTCGCTATCTCAGGATATTGGGCAATATCCCATGATTGAGATCTCAAACTCGGGATATGTTCTGCGCGTGACGTTCGTCTCGTCACACTAATAAAAACAAATAAACCTCCAATAAACACAAATAACTCCCAGCAAAAAGTGTTATCTTGTTTATTTTTGGAGTGTTCACGTGGAGTATGTACTTAAACAATTATTCACCTGAGGCTCCATGAATAGTGGGGAATATAGGCTAATCCCCACTATTCACTTTGCCTTCGGAAAATAATTGTTCAATATCACTACCAAAAGCTGGGTGCGCCTCTGGATGACATTTTGAGTCCTTAATGACTGCGTTGGGTTTTCCGACGTCTCTGGTACTTTATCAACGAGTAAAGACTCATAGTGGGGGTAATCTCAGCCATGGTGAGAGTGAATTGGCGGAAAGAAACACTGGCATTCACAAGAGGTAAGCCCCTCCTCCTACACGTGCAGGTGTTTTGAAGTTCATGCAAGCAAACTCGCGCGAGTAGACAAACTTTACTCGCGTAAAGACGAACTTTACTCGCTATCGAGTATTCGATTTTGGAGTTAAGGGGAATTGAGTAACCGTCTCTGATTAGAACCGTCATTATATGACGGGTTGTTGACCTTGGAACTGTGTTATGTAGGTTTGTGCCTGTTGCTACTTACACTGGTGACCGTTTGTGTAAATCCGTTCCCGTCATTGTCTCTCCGCTAGCGAGAGTCGTTAGGTATGTTCGCTAATTAGCTTCACGACTAGCTAGGCTGGCAATATTAGCCCGTTGTTCTGAGTATTGCCCGGATAAGCCCCCCCAGTAGACAGACTTGGACATAAATTAGTCTGTATACCAACAGAAAGGGCATCACTCTGTAACTAACAAGGTAACTTTCCCAATGCGCTGCTGAATGACGTCTGACTCGCTCCCCGTACGAGACTAATTACCGCACTGGTGCCGTTTGTTTGTTGTGCCTACATTTATATTTATGCTTCTGTATGTTGTTTAATAATAAAAAGAACGACGAATGGGGTTACAGAACCAACTCCAATTCCCTCCATTAATTCGTGTTCATTTGAATGTGACATTCAACACAAAACTATCCAAATAGAACAATAGACTTTGACCCTCGTGAACGAATAAACAAATATTCGGACCCATCCCTATTGAATAGCCCTAACAACTTGATATTATGCTAAGTATTATACTGTGATATATATTAAAGTGCATTGCCAGATACTATATTTAGGTAATTTACTGATAAGTATGTTGTTACCTCGAGTTAGAGTATAAGTATAAACATGCAGCCCGCACAGACCTCCAAGAGAAGATAGCTTCATGCTATCTTATCTTCTACATGAACACACAGAATAAATTATACCCTGCTTGTGGCTTTTCAAGTTTGACGCAATTTAAGTTCTGAAGAATCTAGAGCGATTTTCTCAAAGATAAAGGACTTCATTGTTATTCCAATGTATTTTTTTGATATTTACAGATGGATGCTGTGATTGTGTGGATTATGTCGATAGCTCAAAAAACGGGGTCACAGCGTCAAGTCTGCATGAAAATGTAGCTGAAACTTGAATATAGCACATGTTCTGAATACAATAAATTCAAGATGCTAAGATGTCAGGCCCTCTCTAAAGATCCTACCGTGTGTTTCAGGAGCCCCTGGGGCCCGATGATCTCATCAAAGATGTGCTTGCCAACTTGGGCGTCCACAGCAGAGAGGGGGTCATCCAGCAGGTAGACGGCGCTATTACAGTAGACCGCCCGGGCCACGCTGACTCGCTGCTTCTGACCCCCCGACAGGTTGACACCCTGCAGAGAGACGCATGGAAACCATGATGGATGAAGGAGGTTAGGGTTAGGGTTAACCCTAACCCTAACCCTAAACCATGATGGATGAAGAGGGTTAGGGTTAACCCTATTCCTAACCCTAACCCTAAACCATGATGGATGAAGGAGGTTAGGGTTAACCCTAATCCTAACCCTAAACCATGATGGATGAAGAGGGTTAGGGTTAACCCTAACCATAAACCATGATGGATGAAGGAGGTTAGGGTTAACCCTAATCCTAACCCTAAACCATGATGGATGAAGGAGGTTAGGGTAAGGGTTAGGGTTAACCCTAATCCTAACCCTAAACAATGATGGATGAAGGAGGTTAGGGTTAGGTTTAGGGTTAACCCTAATCATAACCCTAAACCATGATGGATGAAGGAGGTTAGGGTTAACCCTAATCCTAACCCTAAACCATGATGGATGAAGAGGGTTAGGGTTAACCCTAATCCTAACCCTAACCCATGATGGATGAAGGAGGTTAGGGTTAGGGTTAACCCTTATCCCAAACCATGATGGTTGAAGGAGGTTATGGTTAGGGTTAGGGTTAATCCTAATCCTAAACCATGATGGATGAAGGAGGTTAGGGTTAGGGTTAACCCTAACCCTAAACCATGTTGGATGAAGGAGAACCACAAAGGAAAGCTTAACTGTGATTGATTCATGAGGCACCAGTTTTCCAATGGATATTCTAAATGAAACAATCCAAAAAGATGAGTGTTTTTGCAAGGGCATTTGGTTAAACATAAAAACTGAAATCTTTGAATGATTTAAGAGACAAACTCCACTTGATAGGAATTAAATCACATCCTTCAATTCAGCCAATGCCAAATACCTTTTCTCCAATCTCAGTGTTGTCTCCAGCGGGCAAGATGTCGAGGTCTGGTAGCAGAGCACAGGCCTCCACCACTCGACGGTACCAAGCCTCCTTCCACTCCTGGCCAAAGACGATGTTGTCCTTTAATGTGGCGTTTTGAATCCACGCCTGCTGGGGCACGTACGCAACGGAGCCCTAGGATGAGAGAAGGTTAGCCGACCCTAACCACATCAAATGAGGAGCAGTTCTACGGTATTAAAAGCTTCAATCTGGAGTCAATCTTTCGAGTCAGCCTTATTGAGAAAACAAAACATTAGGCCAGAATTATCTTTCAAATCAAAATGGTACATTGAACAGATTTTCATAATGAGTGATTCATGTCCATCGAAATCCAGCAGAAAATTAAAAACCTTGACGGCTACAGTTCCTTCAATTTTTTTAATTTCTCCAAGCAGGGCAGAGAGCAGCGAGGACTTCCCCGATCCAACATGTCCAACCACAGCCACCAAGGATCCCTCTCGGATATGAACATTCAGCCTGCAAACACATTGGGATATAGTTTCACTTTCTAGTATTTGAAGGATTGAGACCACATCAGCAGGCATAATGCTGAATGAAAATGTTACCAGACAAATTATTTTACCAATAGTGAAACCAATGGAGGGTTAGGGCTAGGGCTAACCCTAAGCCTAACTTTACCGTTTACTGTGTAGAACAGGGGTCTCCAACCTTTTTTCAACTGAGAGCTACTTAGAAAAAAATTAAGTGGCCAAGAGCTACTTGCATCACATCGCTTGTATTTATTTACATCATTCATGACTTAAGCTTCTGTTTGTACACTTGTGAAATTGCAGTACCCAATGCTTATCAAAAATAATTCCACATCAAAGGTCCAAGAAAACATCACTACTTTACACTTCTTGTGGGTCACATATACATCACTGAAAATTCACATCAATGTCAAATGAAACATTACCATTTTACACCTCTTATTATAGGCCACAATGTTCAAGGTCCATTATCACCATCTTACAAGCATCTCATTGTACACATGGGACATAAGTACACTAACTCTTTTAAAAAGTTTGTGAGATGACTGGCACTGCATGGAGTCCACCAAAGAGGTGTATGCTGGAGTGTATGCACTCAGGTTCACTCTAATTAGGGGTGGGAATCGAGAACCGGTTCCTACTCAGAACCGGTTCCAACTAACCAATTCCATCGGAATCGTACGCCTCCAACGTTATCGATTCTTCTTAACGATTCCGCACCACGTTTTCCGGTTTACTCAAAAATCTTGCGACGACCCTGCGCACGTCGACAACCTTCAAACAATGCGGCAGCATCATGGAGCGGAGGAAGCGATCGCAAGTCTGGCTCCATTTCACTAAACGCACTGAAAATGCTGCCGTATGTAATCTGTGCAATGCTGCCATTTCATGTAAGGGTGCAAACACCAGCAACATGCTAAAGCATTTGTCAACGAAACATGGAATTAAGTCCCAAGAATTCCATGTGTTCAAAAGCCTGCATGCGATTCAAACAAGCTCCACTGTGTCCTCCGTTGACAACGGTAACGTTCACATTACATATCCTGCATTGGCAGCCCACTGTCGCCTTGCAACTGCAGTTTTTATAGTAGTAGTGTAGTAGTTTTTATTAATAATGCCGACCTATACAAATTTCATGCATTTTAGATGATCGCTCTCAGGCAGCTGGCCCCTCGACATCGGCTCAAGTTACCCCTTTCACGCTAGCTGCTCAGGGTCCAGGAGCTAGGTGGAATGAGGAGAAAATTAACGAATGTCATCAGGCAGTGACCAAGTTCATTGTGAAAGGCTTACATCCTTTCTCCACTGTAGAGAAACCCCATTTTCGGTAGGTGGTCAATGAAACCAACAGCTAGAATGTGTCTATTCATTTGGCGTTTCTACAGTGAACTTTTAAAAGTAACGTCACAGTATGTGTTTTTCTGGTGGCTAATACATCATCAGAATTATATGTTAAATTACATGTTGATTCTGTCCTAACCACTGTAGTATTTCATTAACAAATGATTTTAGGGAGATGACAAGGGTGTTAAATCCAAGATATAAGCCCCCATCAAGGGAAGCTCTTACAAACCACCTGATCCCAGCCTGGTACCAGGTGGAAAGACAAAACTTCGTCTCAGAATTGAGAGATGTGAAAAAGGCAGCCATTACAGCAGATGAATGGACAAGCCTTGCCCAAGACCATTATATAACGGTCACTGTACATTACACCAAGCAGGGAAAGATCTTAGGTAAAGTCCTAAGAACCAAGGCAGTGTATGAAGCCCAGACAGGTGCTGTTGTGGCTGAGGAGATTGAAGAAATATTTCAGGAATTTGGCATTAGTGGTAAGGTTGTGGCAGCGACGGTGGATAATGCAGGAAATATGAACGTGGCAATGAAGAAGCTGCAGCTTGTCAAGCTTGGCTGCTTCGCACACACATTAAACCTTGCAGCCCAGAAGATCCACCAGTGCAACGCTGTCACCAATTGGGCAGCAAGGGTACGTGCCGTGGTGAAGTGGATGAGGAAGTCTACCATGGCCAAAACTGTCCTAAAAAAAAAGCAGCAACTCCTGAGTAAGTATCTATGCATAACATAAAGTGATATGAAACAAACTAAGTAATGATGGTTAATGATTATATGTTCATTGTTATGTGTCATATGCTTATGCAGATGTGCATCTAAATTTGTTTTTCAGACCTGCCCCAGCACTCACTGATTCTTGATGTGAAAACACGGTGGAATTCTCTCTATCTGATGATTGAGAGATTCTTTGAGCAGTTCCCTGCCATTCAGGCTGCAGTGATGGACCCAATGATAAAGAGGCAGTTTGACAAGGAAAAGTAAGGGATAGATTCTGTAACTATTAAAATAGGCCTTATTTTAAAACTGTTGATTATAAGACTGCAAGAGGAGGACTTGTGTGTTTATTCCTAATTATTTGCTGTTTCAGACTGATGGAGAAATTGATGTCCGACGACGTCAAGAAGGCAGAGGAGTTTGTCCAGCTGATGCGCGTGCTTTACACATCAACACTATGTGTCTCGAGTGAGAAAAGTCCAACCTGTGGTCAAATTCTACCCATCTTAAAGAGGTTGGAGTGCCACTATTCCATCGAGGCAAGGGACTCTGCATTCGCAAGGAATATAAAAGAGAAGATATGGACTGATCTCTCCACTCGTTACCAGGTGCCATGACTGATATTAATTTGCAGTTCATGAACGGTTGATTTCAGTATTTCAATAGCAAAAGTGTCCCCAGGTTTTTGAACATAAACGTTTCTTCCAGTGGTGGGCCGTTATCGGCGTTAACGGCTGCGTTAACGCGAGACTCTTTATCGGCGATAAAAAAAATATCGCCGTTAATCTATTCTCAAAGTTGGGTGAAAACCTGGCGAATTGCACTGTAGGGGGCGAGAACGAGTCAGACTTCGAACCAGTGTATGCCTACTGTCAAATTACCACATCAAACGTGACGTGCTGACATGGATGCAGCTATGAAGCCTCCGTGTTTGCTAAAGGGAAAGTTTATTTTTAAGAAGCTTCCCAATGGAAACCTTGACAAAACTAAGGTTGTTTGCACCTTGTGCAATGCGGAATTAGTTTACTGTAGGAGTTCTTCCAGTCTCAAGTACCACCTAAACGCAAAGCACCCCTTAGCTAATGCGGAACATGCCAAGCCAAGCAGTGCTGTAGCGCAGGGGAAGAGTCGTGTTCGTCAAACTACTATGTTTGAGTGCAACCGAGGCAAGCCCGTCAGCACAGCTTTATCAGACAATCTAACGAATCTCCTCGCTCAGTGGATCGCCACCAGCTGCCGGCCCATCAGCGTGGTTGAAGATGATGGGCTCGAGCTTGTTCTCCAGGCGGCCACAGGTGACCCATCTTACAAACTACCTGCAAGGCGAACTATCATGAGAAGAATAAATGACCAGCACGCCGCAGAGAAAGCCGCAAAAGATGAGAAGATGGTAGAGGCGACGTGTGTAGCACTGACTGGGGACCATTGGACATCTGTCAATAACGATAACTACCTCGGCGTTACTGTACACCTCATCGATGCCAGCTGGGAACTCATCTCCTTCGCTCTAGGTAGGCTACGTTATGTAATTTTAACAGTGTTGGGCAAGCTTAGCTATCAGTTACTCTACCATAAATAAAGCTTCACTACACAAAAGCTACCACCCAGGCAAATGTAGGCGAACAAGCTAAGTTACACAGCAAAAGTAGTTCATTCAATTTCAACATACATGTTTAAGTTGAACCAAATTTTAAGGAAATGTGTGTTCAAATTTGGATTGAATCTGTGATTAATAAGAAGTCTCAAAATTCCAAAGATAGGCCTACAAGTTCAAGTATGTTGCAGGGATATTCTCTATACTAATGGCTGCGCTGTGTTTAGCCACAAAAATACCCCAGAAATAGTGGCCAAGCTACTTCAAGAAGTTAAAGGGGTAGTTCGGAATTTTGGACATAGGGCCTGATTCCCAAGTTAGCCTTGGTGTTCTTTGTCATTGGAGACAGTTTTCAACACATTTCATTCAGTCCTTCTAGTTGCAGAGTTCACTCATGCTAGGCTAGCGCAAGTCAACGGGCAATGCTAGCCTGCTAATAAAACAGTCTTGCCCACTCCACAGTACACCCGAGGTAAATCAATTATAACGCCAGAAGTGAAAAGACTGAAAAGTTACTTGATTCAAGAAATAGTGAAGCTACCACCAAGCTACTGAGATTTGTAGTTAGTAACTAGCTTAGCTACAAGTAGTGAAGCTACTGCCCAACACTGAATTTTAAATTACATTATTTAATTTAATTACTTATTAATTACCACAACACCATGAATTACCACCACAACATTATGTTTGCTTCTTGATGATTGCTAGTTGTTTACTACTACTAGTGAACTTATTCTGATCTACTTTGTCTGTCCGTTAGGTGTGATGAAAACAGAGGAGCGTCACTTTGCCGAAGCGTGTGCCAGGCAGTTTCTCGACGTCGCTAATCAGTGGGGGATAACTGACAAAATCAGCACTATTGGAACAGACAGCGCTCCTAATATGGTGGCAGCAAGGAGGATACTGCCATTCGAGCATGTGCCCTGTGTTGCGCATGTTGTACAGAGAGCTATTGTAATGTCACTTCGGGAAGGTGGTTTTGATGGTGCACTGGCCAAGTGCCGTAAAGTGGTCGGACATTTCAAACACAGTCCGGCCAACTCAGACGAGCTGAATGCCCAGCAAGCCTCCCTTGGACAAGATCAGGAGCAACTCGTGCAAGATGTTCCAACACGGTGGAATTCCACCCTTGAGATGATCAAGCGTGTGAGGCGCAACAGAGACGCACTGCACACAACGCTGTCTCAGCAGAAGCACAATCTGGCCCTCCCAACAAATGCTGAATATGAGAAGTTGGCAAAGCTAGAGAAACAGCTGGAGCCATGCAGGTATGGTCTACAAATATAGCGTGTTCATGAATTGGCATACAAGTTAAATGTAATGTGATTAAGAACTTTAGAAATGTGTAATCTGAGTTAAATGAATTAGTCATTAATTAATTATTGCTCTGTGTCTGTCTGTCTGTCTGTCTGTGTAGGTACATCACTGAGCTCCTTGGTGGGGATAAGTATGTATCGTGCTCTGTGGTTCTACCTGCCCTGTGCCACCTCCAGCATGCGATGAAGATCTCAGATGATGATCCTGCCTATATTGTGCGATTCAAGGCTGCCTTCCCCACAGACCTCAACCAGCGGAGGGAGAAAATAAACCTGGAATGGCTTAAGGTATGTCAGACTGACCAGAATATAACTGCATTGTTTGATCATTAGAAACTGTTAAGCCAGTAGATCGGTCGATGTATAGATAGATTAATGAGTCATGAAGAAATATGGAGGTTGGGTTTGGAAAGTGAAATTTTCGTCAATCAATAATTATTATTTTTTGGTTCATTTTTTGTTCATCAAAGGTGGCGACTGCTTTAGATCCACGATTTAAGGACCTCAAGTGCTTGCCCAGAGCAGAGAGGGAGCCAGTGTGGGCAAAGCTAAGGGAGTTGGTGAAGGGAGAAGAACCTGCTCTGCAGCCACTCGGGGAGGAGAACCCTGAGCCACCCAAGAAGAAAACAGTCCTGCTAGTCATGGGATCAGACTCAGAATCAGATCAGGAGACACCAGAAGACAATACTGTGGAGAGGTACAAGGTAGAGCCCAGTGCCAGCTTAGATCAGTGTCCACTGAAGTGGTGGTCGGAGCACACTGCTGTCTATGGTAAGATTGCCCACATTGCCCGTAAATACTTGGGGACCCCTGCCACAACTGTCCCATGCGAGAGACTTTTTTCTTTAGCAGGCCATATTGTGCAGAAGAAGAGATCTAAATTGTCACCAGAAACTGTGAACAAGCTGGTCTGCCTGAGTGACTGGTGGAAGAAGAAGAAATAGATTCTCATGTTCTTAAGTTCATCATGGCCTGTCATGTAGGCCTAAAGTTCAAAATTCATGTTCAACTGAATAAACAGTCCATAAACACAAGTGCATCTTATTGAACATTATTTATTTTCATCACCAATTATCATAGTAGAACAGCTTTTTTCAAGCAGTTTGTGATGCATTTTGGAAACAGGAGATGAGCCCCTGGTCTAATGCGCCACCTGGCTTGAGAGACCCTTTCTAAAAGACTTACTTTTGGTCATTATTTAGGTAGCACACATATATAATGAATGCCTTCGGCAGAATTCAAATGAGCCATTTTAATCTAGATTAATCTAGATTAATTTCTAGATTAATGTAGATTAATCTAGATTAAAAATAATAATCTATGCCCACCTCTAGTTTCTTACTTTCTGAAATTAAGGATGAAGAGATCCAGACCTTCCTGCAGGAGGCGACAGTGATGGACCCAAGGTTCAAGCTGAAAATGGACAACGATGATGCCATCTGGGACAGGCTGAAGACCACAGCAGTTGTAGAGACACTCACAGAAGAGGTATGTGAATCACAGTCTGTGGTACAATTCCATTGTCTTGCCTATATGTTTGTTTATACTTAAGGTACCAGTGCCAGAAGACACGCGGAGGCAGTATGAGTATGTGGAGGAAGAAGAAGACGATGAGGAAGGCTATGTAAGCACAGTTCATTATAATGTCCATATGGTTTATTCATAATAATCCATTCAGACCACGCACCCAAAACAAGTTTATGGTTTATGGTAATTTCAGACTGTACCTATAAAGCACCCCAGGACGGCCCTAGAGGAGCTGTTTGGAGAGGAGGAGCAAGACATGCAGCAAGTAGCAACCCAAGAGACCCAGAACATTGGTCAGCGTGTAGACTTGGAAATACAAATGTACAGAGCCCTTCCTGCTATTACCATCTCATCTGACCCTGTTCTATGGTGGTGGGAGAAGAGGGACACTTTGCCACTTCTGTATGATGTAGCACAAAAGTATTTGTGCGCTCAGGCTTCTTCTACTCCCTCAGAAAGGGTATTCTCCACAGCAGGAGATACCATTAGTGCAGAGCGCTCAAGAATCCTCCCAGAAAAGGCAGATATGTTTATATTCTTGCATAAGAATTGTTGACGCTCAGTAAAAAAAAAAAAATCTAAAAGATGTTATGGAGGCATAAAGTTCATGCCTATTTAATTAAAGTGGATGTACGTATGTTCACTGTTTTGTTTACTTTTTATATCCCTTCCTAGAAAAGTGTTAAACTTTAATTTAATGATGTTTGGTTTGAGCTTAGTTAAGCTTAGTTATTACATGTAAAATATGTATATAAAAGTTTAGTGTTAAATCATAATTTAGCATGTTCAATTCTATGTGTCTTCCTGTTTTTTTTATTACTTATTTATTGTCAGTCTAACTTATTAAGACTATGTTTTCTTGTTTCTTGTTCTTGTGTTGTTAGTATGTAGAAAATAAAATGGTTACTTTTGGTGCAGAAGACTGTAGAACTCTTTTTTTGCCACTCAATGAACTACTCAGGAATCGGTAAGAGAATTGATAAGGAATTGGATCGATAGGCAGAATCGACAATGGCATTGATATTGATAAAAACTTATCAATTCCCACTCCTAACTCTAATACAGTCATTTAAATGTTCATCTGTCAGTCTTGTTCTAGATTTAGATTTAATGACATTCATGTCAGAAAAAGCAGCTTCACAAAGGTATGTCGAACCAAATAAAGCAGATATTTTAAGTGCTGCTTGGTGAATGTTCTTATAGTTTTCTGGGTCTACAAGGCTCCAGAAGTGTTGTGAGTGTTGCTGAGACTTAAGCTGAACATGATTCTGGAGATTTATAACCTCCATCTCCACAGGATTGACAGTGAACAGTTCAGCCATCTTTTCTGAAATCTCTGTGATGTCTACCTCCATAAATGGGTTGGCAATGAATGCCACACATGGCTGCAGCTTATCA
Source organism: Pollachius pollachius (assembly GCF_949987615.1). Classification (NCBI taxonomy): domain Eukaryota; kingdom Metazoa; phylum Chordata; class Actinopteri; order Gadiformes; family Gadidae; genus Pollachius; species Pollachius pollachius. Next base: position 22,947,997 of record NC_136943.1, read on the forward strand.
AAATCCTTGAACCTATCCTCAAACTCCTGGCCTAGCTTTGACATGAGGTCACAATATTTATTGACATCCAAAACAAAGTCAGCCCCTGCATGGCTATCTAACATCTTAACTACTGTTGGGAAGTGTTGCAGTCTTTTGTTTTTCAGTTGCTGGAGGTAGAATGACAGTTTTGCTTTAAAAGCCTTAACAGCACTGATCATGTCAGAAATTGTTCGGTCTTTACCTTGTAACTGGGTGTTGAACTGATGAGTTTCTCTGTCATGTCTGTCAGGAACGCAAGATCAAGCAGCCACTCAGCATCAGACAAAAGTGTAGTTTCCTCCTCTCTTGACTCCATGAAAGCCTTGATTTCGCTCAGCAATGAGCAGAAGCGATGCAGTATTTTTCCTCGGCTCAGCCACCTCACCTCAGTGTGGAGGAGAAGATCACCGTATTCAGCAGACAGTTCCTGGAGGAGCAGTTTGAAGCTTCTGTGCTGCTTGGCCTTTGCGCGAATGGAGTTGATGATCTTAATGACAGGTATCATGACATGATCAAATCACATGTCTTTGGCGCATATAGCCTGCTGGTGAATGATGCAGTGATAGTTCACAATTTTAGGAAAGTCCGGGTCGGCCTTGCACAGTGCAATAAATCCTGAGTGGCGTCCTGTCATAGCTGGTGCGCCGTCTGTTGTAATAGACACCAGCTTTTCAAAAGGCACGTTATTTTCAACGAAGTACTTTTTCACAACGTTGTAAATATCGACTCCTCTGGTTGTGGTTTTTAGAGGAAGCAACGGCATGCCTCCACCAGAGATGCCTCTCTGGTGGAGGCATCTTCAAACACCATCCGGACAAACACAGCCATCTGAGCGGTATCAGCCGCATCCAACGACTCGTCACACTGAATGGAAAACCATTTGCACCTTATCATATCCCGCTCCAACTGACCCACTGCATCGGCAGAGAGCACAGACACTCGCCGTGCCACTGTGTTAGCACCAAGCTGTATATCAGCGATAGCTGACATGATTTCATTCTTACTTTTATGGTCCTTGAATAACGTGTCGGCCACCGCTGTCATTGCTTCCCTCACCATCCCGCCATCGGTGTATGGCTTCTTGTGCTTTGTCAAAATGTGCGCCACTTTGAATGATGCCTCCGTGGCTGCGTTGGCTTTCTTCGTCGGTCCGATGAATAAACATTGCTGTTTTTTTAAGGGTTGCTTTAAGCTGGTTCACTTTCTCAGTCCGTTGAGTGCTGCCTGCTGGAAAATCCCGTGCAAAGTTACCGTGGACTTGAGTGTGGTGGCGCTCCACGTTACCTCTTTTGCCGACTGAAACACTGCTCCCGCATATGAGACAAACACACTTGTCCTTCACGCTAGTAAAGAAGAACTCGCATTCCCACTCCACGTGGAAATTGTATGTTTTCTGCTTTTTCTTGACTTGGCCACCTTAGTTTTCCATTTTTGTTGTCTGTCTAAAGTTCTAGCAAATACCACCAAACTCCTCACTTTAGCTTAGTGAGCATACAACGTCACTCAAGACACACTTTGGCTACATTGCTTTTTATTCTCAGTTGATAGGCCTGTTATTTTTTGAATTGGAGGGGGTGGGACACCAATGTGACATATATGTGAAAGTGAGATGAGGTGCATTTACTGTTGTCGGAATATTATTTTTTAATTATTATTATTATTATTTTTTTTTAACAACTCAGTCGGGCAACCTATCAGGCGAGCTACTGAAAACCTGCGCGCGAGCTACCGGTAGCTCGCGATCGACGTGTTGGAGACCCCTGGTGTAGAACAAACCTCCTCAGTGTTGATGTTTCAGTTCTAGACCAACTGAAAGCCCCATCCACGATAGAGATACTGTTGGAGGCTGCAAAATGAAGAGAAAAATAATCAAGAATATGGACGCACATGGCGTGTGTATAATACACTTATGTATATTCACACACACACACACACACACACACACACACACACACACACACACACAGACATACCTTAAACTCTCGAGGGAAAAGCCTTTAGGTAACATAATGTTTTTTGGGGAGATGAGGGATTGAATATGCAATTTGTGGTAGATGTTTTGGAAAACAGCTTTGTGTAAATTGAATACTTTCTCATTTGTTTTATAAGCTGAAAGGTTTTCTCAAGAACTGATGTGAATACCGTGCGTCAGACAGCACCGATCTCTCCGTCTCAACAGAGACATTGATTTCATAGAAATATTATATTAATACAAAATATATTATATATTATTTAGACTAATATCCTATTTTTTCTGTTAAATTGTATGCAGATGCCGACATAAACCTTTTCGTCATAATTTGAAAAGTTAATTAGAGGCAGTTGGTACTTTCCTTTCCAATCCATTAGAGAGAAACCCTATCGAATATCATCAGGTATTTAACCAACAGAAAAGTTCCCAAAAAAGGCCTTTTGAGACAAATTTTAAAATATATAGTCGAGGATGGGTCTGGCCTGACAAATCAGATCCAACCATGCAAAATCTTCCTCTAAGACACCCCTAATATACACACAGACATACATATAAATATATACACACAGCAATACACAGCAAGTAAGAGAAAACTTACAGCCAGTCATTGTATTGCGATCCACACTGTCTCCCTGCAGTTCTTCATGAGAAAGAAATACTTGTAGGCGCTTCAAGGAGACACTTGCCTAGAAATGAAAATATTACGCAATTTACCTGTGTGGCAACACCCTTAAATAGCGGACAATACAGTCAAACACACTTTTGAACTTGTTAAATGCTTAAACAAGAATAAGGTTTGAAACGGGAAGTTATTTTTCATTTGGGTTTATGGTTCATGAGAAACAAATATTAAAAGGTTTTTTGAAGGAACATAATTAACAACTTTGACAGCAGTGCCAAACCTTTCGGACACTTGCTTACTTCCAGTTTCCCTGTGTGTGTTTAAGTCTTTTTGCACTTTCCATAATAAATAAAAATAAGTATATATAAAAATACAAAAAGACTACAATATTTATACTATCGTAGGAATAGTCAAAGGCACCGATATGCCCAATTCTTTTTGCATTGGTTTGGTGTTGATAACTCAAAAACAGTATAGGAGCTCCCAAAAATTGGCACAATAATGATAACAAGAAAATCCATTTCCTGCAGAAAATGCGGTAAGTGCTGTAGTACAAAGTGAGGTTGAAAATATTTTTCAATAAAGCCACATAGATTAAGACATAAAGAAATGTTAAATTGCTTAAATCAAGTGAAGGGATTTGAACAAAAGTTCAAAAGTCTAAATGTAAGTAAAGTAAACAATGTCAACATGCACACCATTTAAGAAAATGTTGGAAAAAAATAAAGTGACAGCTGAATGAAAAGCGCAAATGCTAAAAATGCAGAAATGTTAAATGAATTGAACTGAAGAATCTGAAAGGTCAAATGTATTGCCCTGCACTGCTGGTGCGTGCGTGCGTGCGTGCATGCGTGCGTGCGTGTGTGTGTGTCTTTAAGAGAATAGCGAGCCGGTGATAAAAAGTAGCCCAATAGAGCGGGAAAAACCGCCCAATCTGGCAACACTGCTGAACGTCCTCACGCTCCAGCATCAACGTAATTCAATGAGACCAACTGAAAACAAAGGTAAAAGGTTGAAAAATGATTGAGTTACGATGTCTTAAGAAGTAGGATTGTCAGAATGGGCAGATGTCTTCAATGACAACAGCTGAAAACGAAACAGGTATGAAACTAAAACTGTGATTCTTAAGAAAGTTTAAATGATATCGATATACCCGCACAAAAAATGACTCTTGCGCCTGGCGCAAATCTAAAAAGCGTTGGTCTGAAGTAGCCTAATTACCCGTAGGTGTGGTTTGGGCGTAACGTGCAATAAACCAATGAGAGTGCCAGCTCCCATCCCCTTTAAGAGCCATGAGCGCATTTGAATCTGACGAGTTGATATTTTGACAGTGCGTCTGCAGTCTCCGATGACACAGATGCACATGAATTTCAAAGTTCAATTGGCTTGGTTTATGGCCAAATTATATGGCTTAATTCACATATGGAATAAGGTTTTCTTCCACAACTTCAGAAATACTGAGCCCTCAAATAAATTTCGGCAAAGAAAACTTATATGATATAACATATGATATGCGGTAACTGTGGTTCTATTTATTGATATAAGCAATACATTTTAAACATTGTTTCTTATCAGTATTGTATGCATTATCGTTATCGACTTGTGTTCCTAATATGCATGTGTCCCCCCGTTAATATACATTGCCATCGACTGTATTATGCGTTACGTGTTTAGTTTGCGTGTGTTTAAACAGATGGATGCACACACGCGCACCCGCATTCATTCATTCTTTTACACATGCACACACGCGCTCCCGCATTCATTCATTCTTTTTAACACTCACTCGCGGTAAAACAATGTTTTCTCATGATCAAATACTCATCAATCCTAAAAGTTATGGGCATGTACACAATGTCTGTGTCAAGAAAATATGTGTTTGCTGTACGGTGTTTGCAGATGCATTGATTTAAAAGTACAACTTATTACCGCTGTATCAGCTGTTCTTTCCCAAATAATTTACCAAGAATGTGTGGCTAGGTAGATGAGAGAAGCAAAGTGTATGCGCGAGGTGCACAAGCAACATTATGCATGCGCCCTTAAAATATCTGAACAACGCGCCACTGACTTTAAACCAGGTATTTCCTGGTTTGTGGCGCAAGTGGTTTCTGAAACTGCAAAATAGCACCAGAACGTTTGCGCCAGAACACGCCTCCTCCTTTCGCCGAACCACCCCTTGGGGCACAAGATCAATCCCTAATTATCCGACGCGTGGCGCAGGAGGGAAAAGAACACTCTGCGCCAGTTGCAAACTAGCAACGACACATGCGCCAGTGATTAAGTCAATTGAGCCGGATGCAAGATAGGGCCCTTGGTGTTCAACAAGGGTTGGGACTTGGTCCATTGCTTTTTGCACTCTACATGCTTCCCCTGTGCGATATAATGAGTTAGGAGTTAGGAATTAGCTTCCGCTGTTATGCGGACTACATCATTTCTACATTCCTGTTGAATCAAATAATTCACCCCAGATCCAGAAGGTTGATTGCGGTCTGACTGCAATAAATGTCGGATGTCCCAGAACTAACTGCAGCTCTTTACAGGGAAGACTGAGCAGATAATCATCGGCCAAAAGCATGACCAAAGAAAGAAAAAATCGCTATGTTTCGATTGCTCTGTGTTAAAAATCTTGGTGTCTTGTATCACCCTTTGCTCTTTTTTGACCAACATGTTAAAAGTATAACTAGATTTGCATTCTTTCAAAAAAAAAAACTGACCAATATTATCTGCAGCAGATGCAGAGACACTCGTTCAAACATTTATATCATCAAGACTGGATTATTGTAATTAAGTGTTCTCTGGTTTACCACATTCACATATCACAAAAAATGTCTCCAGCTTGTACAGAAAGCTTCATCTAGACAACTGACTAGAACGAGAACATTTTAGCATATTACTTGCATGATTGTATAATACTATTTCTCTTCTCTCCACTGGCTGATCAGATTTAAAGGTGCTGTCTAAAAAATGACGGATGTCGATATATCTACTGTTAATGATGAGCAAAAGGAACCAAATACCTGTCTGAGGAGGAGCAACTAACCTTCACTCCGTGATGGAAAACTAAGTGTTGGGAGTGTTTACATGGATGTGCTCAGTTAACAAATTAGAGGTTCAACCACCACAGTAGATGATTTATAAAGATTTGGTAAATATGCAAACTTAAACGCAGATACCAATAAAAAAAAAATACCACCAACTGATATATCGTTTGGACTCTAGATAGGAGTAAAAATATAAAAATAAAAGATTTCATGTGCCTCATTGGTAGAGCGTGTGGCGGCAATGTAAAGCGATGCTAAAAAGGACTTCTTCAGGAAGTATTCTGCTCTGCCCTTCTTGTACACTGCATTGGAGTACACTGTCCAGTCAACCCACGTACTTGGAGACTTGAAGAATATCTACCAAGGGTGAAAACCCGTCAGCTTTTGGCTAAATTCAGTTTTTAGACCAAATGGGGCATCCACGAGAATGAGCTTGCAGATTCGTCTGGTTCCCAGTCCACACAATTCCTTAATTAAATAATAAGCACATTTGAAAAATCGAATGGTAGCTTGTAGTATGAGTTGAGGCTTGACACACTTACCTGCACCATGCTACTTATGACCATGGGTAGCATGTTGAGAGGAAAACGCAGGATATTGAAGAGTGCCAGTGATACAAAGACCTTCTGGGCATCCAGCACATTGCGCTCATCTATCAGCACATACACAGTAAAGGTGGACAAGGCAACCTGTAGTAGCAGAGATGGAGAAAAAAAAAGTAACAATTAGTTTATAAGTAATTATGTTGCATTATAAATATATAGAGTATACTCAGGGTGCGATTTGTGAAAAAACCAGAGGGGGGGATAATTTTGAGAAACATTTTAAAATGTTTCAAAATGAAGACGGACCCTGTGTATTTTGGTTGTTAATTATTACGATGTAATGGTGAAAATACTTTGGGTGGGGGGGATAATTTTTATCCCCACCGAGGATAAAAATAATTCAGCAGAGGGTAGGACGTGTAAACCAGAGGGGGGGATAATCCCCACCATCCCCACCGGCAAATCGCACCCTGAGTATACTGGTTAATCTTTACTGTCCCAGATACAAACATTACAGAAAATCGATAGATCTAATCTATCGATAGATCTAATCATTTCTACTCTACCTTAAACACATTTTTAAATTTGCTCAAAGTGATGGCATAATTCAGCTTTCCATGCTTGAATTGTAGCATTTTTTTTAGTGGATAAAAAATGGACTCCAGAAGGGCCTTATTACAACACTGCTGACATGGATTCTCGTCATTGTTGAATACTGTGTTACGTCTCATCATTCATTGACGTGTGGCACCGCTCTGAACTCGCAACAGTTACAGGCGGGTTTACAAGGGTAAACTGGGCATCGCATTCTAATAACGCTGTTCTGTGCGATGAGCTACAGTTTTAAAAGAAAACAGTGGGGATCAAACCACAATAGCAACTGTTCTGGACACTGTGTGGTTTATGTTTGTTAATGCCCTTAGTGGTGGTCGATGGAAATGCAACATGCTATAAAACAGGAATTAGCCATTTTGTCAGTCTACATGTGGCATTCAAGCCATGATTCTCATCTCCACAATCTCATGTCATCCTTTGTTGGGATACCAGTTAGACGCATTGTCTGTAGGTAACTGTTTCTGTTGGAAGTATGTTGCTGTAGAGACCCTTTCTTGCATTGCTTACTCCACAAACACATTTATTCGTTACTTGTACATGCTATGCTAATACCTTATGCCTACCTGTTAGCATCATTAGGCTTTTTGCTAGCAAGTTAATTCATGTTAATTTGTTAGCATATTCCCTTGTTGTTAGCATTGCGTCTAGCCTCAATTGTTGGTTCTCTTTATACTTAATGTATGACGCATGCCTTGTAAATTTACCTCTTCTGAGCTGTAACGCCAACATTTCCTTTTATTTTTTTATTTATTCTTGTGTTACAGTTTTAAAAATTACGAGCTTCAGTAAACAAACTCAACACAGAACCCCGTTCTCTTCGAGTCATTTGAAGGTTCATGTTTAACTGACTGGATAGCTGGATGTTCATCTAGTGAGAACAGTACAACAGTCTATCGTGGCGTGAACTAGTTCAAAGTTCAGTTCACCAATTTTAAAATGAACTAGTTCAGTAAAACGTTCATAATTAAAAAAAATTGAACTAAGTTCACAGTTCCAAAAAAGAAATAGTTCAGTTATTTTTTTCAATATGTTAATGTGAGCTGTTATTTTTTTCTGGTATTTTGAACATTGAGCCCCCTTTCTGGTTTGTCTAGGATGAAATAGAGTGGTTGAATCAAGTATTGTAGCGAAATAGAGTTTCTATCGTGTTTTATTGCATATTTAGCGCATTTTGTAAATCCCATTGATTTATTTTGGATGACTCATTGCTCGTTGGCCGGAAGCGGAAGGGGGGAGGGGGGGGGGTGTTCACGTTTGATTATAGTCTTTTCGCTCGGTTCTAGCCCTACTGTTGGGTCAGAGAACCAAGCGAAAGGACTATAACCAAGCCTAACCCTTTCCGTTTCCGGCCAACAAGCAATGATTCTAGGAGGTATTCTAGTCCGCTGATCGAGCCAGAGAGCTAACGTTATGGTTTGTACATATTCATAATTCGAATTTGTCCCAGCCTTTATACCACAGATACTCTAGGGTCTATAGCATATAACCGCTTTGTCTGATTACAGTTTAATTCATTTTCCACAATTTCCCAGCTCTCGTTTTGAAGAATAATCACGCGCCATTCGTTTCAATGGGAATCGCGACGGTCTATACTTTCAACATAAAGTGTACATATTTATAATTTGAAATTCTTCCTAGCCTTTATACCACAGATACTATAGGGTCTATAGCAGAGGTCTTCAACAGGGGGTCCGGTTGATTAGACATTTTTTTATTTCCCCCCCGCAATTTTTTCCACAAGTCTTCCACAGTCTTTAAATACACATTAACATGAAACCAACACACTTGCCACGTTTACATGGACACTTTTGATCAGATTTAAAATCAGAATAGATCTATTCCTATCATGCGATCTGAATGTACTATAAATATGGCATTTACAAAAGTGGTAAGCGTACGTTCATGCGTACGTACGGTCTCTCGCGCACACCTGACACATCTGGACTGGCTGCGACATTTTTATGTATTTGATTTTAATGAAAGCCCAGCAGGAGAGAGCTTTTCTCTGCCTGCTCCTTCAATTAAGAAGGAGGACAGCACAGCGACGTCAGTTTCTCGTCCGGTCTTTATATCTACCCCCTCCTCCGCCGTAAACAATACGTATTTGGATGGGAGTGTGCAGCAAAGAATGTTGGGCGAGAGAGAGTGCTGTTATGTAAGGGATAATGTACAGAACGCTGGTCATTATCGGGAAAATGCGATCAGCGATCAGCAGAGAAATAGTCCGCCAAAGACGTTGACGTCGCTTAGCAACCGGACACGCTGGGGTTGATAAGTTACCAACCCCCTCTTATCGCTTACTCGCGGAGTGATAAGAAAGACACAAACATCACTAATTTTCGTTTCCACATTTATGTTTTAAAAATGTCCATTTGAATTGCTTTTATGCATGATTACATGCAATGTTATGTTTATGAATGGCAGTGGCATGGCCACCCTACTCACTGTACCTTGCACATGTTTAAAATGAAAACATGAATATATGAACCTTTGTATTATTTGAATATCTTAGTATTGAATGCAATTTAACAAGGTACATTTATACATGGCACTATAAACCAGTTTAATATAAAACACAATTTTATTCAATATATAAGTAAGGGGTCCCTGCTCCATCTCTCCATTAGTTTTTAGGTCCTTGGCCTGGAAAACGTTGAAGACCACTGGTCTATAGCATATAACCGCGTTTTCTGATTACAGTTTAATGTAACAGTAAGCTGACAACAGCGCAACTGCAAATTAACCACACGGAGATAACCATGGCAACCGGTCAAACAAATTTTCTTTTGGCGATCATTCTGCGGGCGCATCCGCTGTGTTGATAAACAAATAATCACCCTATTGAACAAAGTTAAACCGAGTGAGCGTGCCGTTCACAGACACCAGAATGAACGAGTTCACAGTAACGTTCATCAGGCAGTAATACAGTACGTTCAGTTCACATTCGCCCAAAATATGAACGAGTTCATGATCTATCGTTCAATGAACGCGTTCAGGCACAACACTGCCCACTGCACTCCTGACCATCCTTGGAAGGAGGGATCCCCCACTCTGCGTTTCTTCTCAAGATTTCATCCTTGCTGATTATGGGAGGTTTTTTTTAGGATTTGCGCCACTAAAGGAAGCCTCTCTGTCTGCGTTGGCCTTCTTCATGGGTTTGGTTAACAGGACTGTTCGTTGTTCTAAGCTCCTTTACCTTCTGTGTTCACTGTGGTGAAGTGGCGCTCAGCGTTTACGGACTGACAGCTCGTACCGCAAATCAGACACAAATACATGTCATTCACATTTGTGAATAAAACCCTCATTGTTTCCCATTCTTTATGAGCCTGCTTGCTTGTTTGCGGACATCGCCTCATTAGACCGTTAGTAGTGTAACACATTAATTGACAGCTGGCCAATATTCATTTAGTGTCAGAAGGGGGCGGGATGTCTGTGAATTTGGTTGGATGGAAATTCAAAACACGTTTACCAAATTACTGTTACGAAATTGGTGAACCGATAAATATTCTTTAAAAATGTATCGAGCTACTCAGAAACGGGTAGTGAGCTACTTGTAACTTGCGAGCGGCATGATGGACACCCCTGCTATATAGTAGACTATATAATGTTATGTGTGATAAACATACAATTATTGTGGGCACATTGTATTACACATCTTCAAACTTCAAACTGATTTGAATTAAATAACACAACAAGCATTTACCAGGAATGGCGCGCAGACCCATGTAAAGGTGGATACTGCTCCAAGGTAGGCAGTCTTCTTCAGGACAGTCAGCTCACTCTCACGGATAGCAGTCACCTTGTCTTTGAAGGCCAGCTCCCAGGCATATAGCTTCAGCACCTTGATTCCATTCAGCAACTCGTTCATAAGCTTGATCCGGTTATCCTTACTCTTCATTTGAGCTACCTGTCTCTCACACACACACACACTATAAATATGGTATTCAATACAATTCGAAAATGCAACTATGGTTTAGTTGCCTGATTGCTGTAAATATTTCATATAATAATAAAGACGTATAATCTCCCACCTGGTAGGTTTTGGTTTTCATGGCGATTACAGCGTTTACAGGCACCATCATAACCATCACCGCTACTCCTGCTAAAACCGATGGACCAAGATTCTGTACGAAATAGGAATGGTGAAACATATGAAAACATGCACGTTGAATAGCCTTGATTTCAGGAGACAATGCAGCACAAATGTTTTTAACATAAACCAGAAATAAACGGGATTATACCAAAAAGGCGGGACCTGTTTGCTTCTATGAAGTCGAGCTGTAGGTGAAGGAGCGCTTCTCCGGAGATTTAGAGGTATCTCGTTAATTCTAATAAAATAGCCTGACTTGACTTACTGGAAAATGTGTGCACCTTAATAGAGCGCGTGCTAGAGTGTGTGTACGACTTATTAAAGTGCGCGTGAAATTTAATAACGGGCGTCTTACTAAAGCACGCGTGACCATTTTTCACTTTTCAGCTGAATTTAAAAGATAAAATGTTATTGTAAAAATGTCATATTCAAGCAGGCCTAAACAATATATACATATCTTATCACAGCCCACTATTTGTCTCCTACTGTGCCTTGTTTTGCTTGATTCTGCATTTTATATTTTTTATTCTATTATCTTTTTAGGTTGAAATGTTCCTAACCAATATAAAATCCAGAAAAACACACATTCTCTGAAATGTGACCCCTAGGTCCCCTAGTATGTGTTCACCCATTTGAGATACGAATATGAATGAATTTCAAGTTTCAAACTTACAACCGCATTCAAACTGAGCAGAAGTTTGAATGCGGTTGTGTGGTGAGGCGTCCGTACCTGCCAGAGGAAGTACAGGGCCAGAACGACTTGCAGGGGAGCAGACCAGACCATGTTGATGTAGGTGATGAGGTCCATGAAGCGCTGGGCGTCCACTGACATCAGGTTCACTATCTCGCCGACCGTGGAGGTGCGTCGGGCTGTATTGCTGATAACCAAAGCCTGAATGTAAATTACGGGAAAATGTTGATGTTATGGAGTAAAATGTACGGCATAAAGTTTGTTTATCTGAAAAGACAGACGATTGTTTAATGTGTAATAACTTTTTGTTGTTGTACATACATATTTATGAACAGGCAAAATACAATTGTAGTTACATATTAAACATTGTCATTACTGATATCAAATTCTAAACCTATGGATCTCATTTCTAACAAGCAGATTTTGATTTGACTCTTTTCTTACGGGTGTCATTCTACAAGTATGAATGATGGTACAAACTGACAGGGAACTACATTTTTGATTTGATTCAATTTATTTCAGACATATCAAAAATACAAAACAAAATGAAAAGCATGAAAATACAATAAACGAAAATGATGTTTAAATTATTTCACAAAAAAGAAAACAAATTACATATATTGATATGATATGCCTGAAAAGGAGTAGGTTAGAACTTATTTAAACCTACCCCTTTTCCTGAGCTCAAAAAATAATATTTATTATATTAGCTTCTTGTGTTTCTTATAATCTCTATACAATCTATCTATACAATTGGCGATACTATATTTGATATTTACAATTCATACATACATACAACTTGATATACTATGATTTTTAAAATATATTCATACAATGCATATATCTATATCTATATATACATATATATTTATACTTTCAATATATCTATATCTCTATATATTTATTCAATCAATATATCTATCTATACATATATATATTTATACAATCCATATATCTATATATACACACAAATAGTCATACAGTTTGTTGTACAATATTTACACTTTAAATATATATTTTTTTATATATATTTTTTTTTAAATCATTAATTTTTATTATTATTATTTATTTTTTATATATTTTCTTTCTTAAACCTCTCCCTCATCCCTGGACCTTTTGAAAATCATAGCTTTGAACCTTTTTTTAAACTGGATCATGTTTGGACATTGCTTTAGCTCCATGCTCAAACCATTCCACAGTTTCACATCACCAATTGAGATGCATTGACATTTTAAACTCGCGAACAGCTAGCATCGTAAAGTTTAACTGTTCCCCTCAAATTATAACCCCCCCTCTCTGTCAAAAAAAGTTTTTGAATGTTACCTGGTAGCAGTTTGTTTCTTGCTTTAAACATGATTTGTGCCACTTCATAGTCAACCAGGTCATTGAACTTTACGGTACGGGAATGTAAAAACAGGAGGTTGATGTGATCATAATATCCTGCTTTATTAATTATTCTTATGGCTCGGTTTTGAAGTGTGACTAGTGGTAACAGTGAGATTTTGTAAGTGTTCCCCTAGACCTCCACACAGTAATTTAAATAAGTTAAGATCATTGAACAGTAGAGAATATGCAATGATTTTTGATCAAATATATGCTTTGCTTTACACAGGACTGAGATGCTTCGTGACAGTTTAGATTTATCATGATTTATGTGAGGTTTACAGCTGAGCTTTGACCTTTTTGAGATCAATAAAAACACCAGCTGCATAATTATTTTGGTCTAAGGAATTTGTGAATTTTTCAACTAGCTCAATGACTGCTAATGAAGTGGATCGGTTGGGTCTGAAACATATTGGCTGTCAGTTAGTAAATTGTGCTTATTGATGAATTTGTTTAGTCTGTCAGCAAAGAGTTTTTCTACGATTTTTTTAAATTGAGGAAGCAGTGAAACAGGCCTGTAGTTTGTGAAGTGGTGTTTGTCTCCAGTTTTGTACAGCGGTATGACTTTTGCAATTTTTATTTTTCTGGGGAATTAACCAGTTTTAAATGATAAGTTACAGATGTGCGCAAGTGGTTTTGCAATTCCCTCAACGACATGTTTATCTATTCTAATGTCAATGTCATTATAGTCAGAAGTTTTGTTTTTACATTTATGAACAATCTCTATAAATTCGCTCTCTTCCACTGCTGTTAGAAACATTGATTTTGGATTAATGACTATGAAATCATATTTATTGTCGTCAGATCTCACAGAAACAGGGATTTTTTCAGCCAGTTGTTCCAACATTTACAAAATAATTATTGAGGCCATTAACTGCATCGTCCATATTATCAATAGTCATATAATTTTCAATAGTCATGTGGATAATTAACTTGTCTAGAACCATTTCCAATAATAATATTTAATATATTCCATAGACCTTTAATATTGTTTTTATTATTATCTATTCATTTGCTGTAATATTCTTTCCTACTAATTCTCATAATATTAGTTAGCTTACTCTTATATTTATTATATTTATTTTCTGCATCTTTGGTTCTAAGTTTTATGAATTCTTTATGTATTGTATTTTTCTTTTTACAGGCATTTTGTAATCCCTTAGTTATGCATGGACTGTCTGAATATTAAACATTTATATTGATCTATTTTATTGGACAATGTTTAGCATACAACTATTTAAATACCCCTAAGAATATTTCATATGCTTTATCAATATTTTCTTCTTTATAAAATAGTTCCCAATTTTGATTTATTAATTCATTTTTTAAAGCGTTCATTGACTCTTCTGGCCGTACTCTTCTGTACTTGAATGTACTCTCCCGTTTTTCCCTCTTGTAGTCAAACAAACAAACAAACACTGGCAGATGGTCACTGATGTCATTGATCATTAATCCACTTATTGTATTATTGTCTATAACTTTTGTAAATATGTTGTCGATCAATGTGGCAGAGTGAGATTTTATCCTGCTCGGTCTGGTGATTTTTGGATAGAGGCTTAAACTGTACATTGTATTGATAAAGTCTTTAGTTGGTTTGTGATTATTGGGATTAAGCAGATCTGTATTAATATTCCCACAGATGAATATGACCTTTTGCTTTGACATTGTGTACATTTTTTCCATCCATTCAGTGAATATATCAATATTGGAACCTGGTGCTCTATAAATACAGCTAACAATTACGTTCTTATTTTTTTCCATGCAGATTGCAACAGTTAAATATTCTAATAAATTTCCGATTGCAGTTGTCATTCCATGGCAACGGCGCGGCTAAGACCAGACACCGTAGCGACTGCTCCATTTAGACTGCTTTTTAATTAATTATATCGATTTTTTTTGCACATTTCTTTCTCAAACACATGCATCTATTGTGTATGACTTCTTAAGATTGAAGTCAGCACTTTATATCATCTTCCTGGGATTTTACCTGACTTTTCGAGTTGCCCGAGAGAGATCCTCTGAGATTGAATTCCAAACAACGAATCTTCACAGAGATGCTGGAGGAAGAAACATCGTGAAAAATAGTAGTGCACTCCGACCACCCTTGCCTAGTGTGCTCCTAACAAATGTTCAATCCTTAGACAATAAGCTTGATGACATCAGGGCCCGAGTTCGCTTCCAGAGGTAAGAGACTGCAACATAACGTGTTTCACAGAGACCTGGTTAACTTCAGAGGTCCCGGACCATACAATTCTATCAGATGACACATTCTCCGTATTTTGGGCGGACAGAACAGAAGAGTCAGGAAAGTCCAAAGGAAGAGGTTTGAGCTTCATGACTAACAACAGCTGGTGTAATCCAAGAAATATATCCGTTATGTCAAACTTTTTCCAGCACATCTCCTGTCCAACTAGGGGTGAAAACAGGCCGGATCACTGCTACACTCCATTTAAAGATGGATACAAAGCTACCCGTCTCCCAGCGTTTGGAAAGTCTGACCACACTGCCATCCTTCTTCTCCCGAAGTATAAGCAACGTCTAAAGCAGGAAGCTCCGGCAGTTAGAGAGGTGAGATGGTGGACTGACCAATTAGAGGGCATGCTGCAAGACGCGTTGACTGATGTTGACTGGGACATGTTCAGGATGAGCTCTGACAACATCGATGAGTTCACCGATGTGGTGACAAGTTTCATTTCACAGCTGACTGATGAAATTATCCCCAAGGTAACTGTGAAGGTGTATCCAAATCAGAATCCTTGGGTGGATAGATTTATCTGAGAGGCTTTGAACGCACGAACATCTGCATACAACAATGGCCTGTCATCTGGTGACATGACATCCTACAAAGTGGCCTCCTACCAACTGCGTAAAGTGTCTGACAGGGACTGAAGATGATGACTGACTACAGAGGACGATTGGCCACCTCGGTAGATATGGACCCTGCACTGGTAAAAGATTTGAACTCATTTTACGCACGTTTTGAGGTCAGTGACAATTTTTTTCACAACAACGCTGTTAGCCCTGCAGCCAGCTTAAACAACGGTGCTACCTGCGATCTGCCCGAAGACCAGTCAATCTCCGTCTCTTAGCATGACCTAAGAAGAGCACTTAGAGAAGTGAACAGCAGAAAAGCCGCTGGCCCAGGAATGCCGCATTCCTGGGCGATTGTGAAAATCATGTGCTGACCAGCTTGCACCAGTGTTAACAACAATCTTCAATCTGTCTCTAGCCCACTCTGTAGTTCCTAGGTGCCTAAAAATATCCACCATTATTCCTGTGCCCAAGAAGACCAACCCAGCCAGCTGAAATGATTACTGCCCTATAGCCTTGACGTCAGTGGTGATGAAATGTTTAGAGAGACTGGTAGAAGATTTTATATGTTCATCAACACCTGGATCATTACACCCCCTTCAGTTTGCGACCCAATAGAAGTACTGATGATGCCATATCCCATTTCCTTCACACCACTCTCTCCCACCTGGACAAAGGGAAGGGGAATTACACACGCCTGCTGTTCATTGACTATAGCTCGGCCTTTAATACCTTTGTGCCAGACATTTTCACAGTCACCAAACTCAAATATCTTAATACATCTCTCGGCTCCAGGGTGCTCAGCTTTTTGATGGACAGGCCACAGGCGGTGAAGATTGGGAGCTGTATGTCAAATACAGTCACTCTCAACATTGGCACCCCCAACGATGTGTTCTAAGTCCCCTGCTTTATTCCCTATACACCCATGATTGTACAGCCAATTACAACTCAAATTCTATTGTCAAATTTGCGGATGATACAGTAGTGATTGGACTCATCTCCAACAACGATGTTACAGCCTACCTGAATGAAATTAAGATGCTGACATCATGGTGCAATGACAACAGCCTTGACCTAAACATTGCCAAAACAAAGGAATTGGTGGTTGACTTCAGAAGGGACAAGCAGAGGCTACATCACACACCACTGAACATCCATGGTGCCCTGGTGGAGCACCATGGATAAATATCTTAAATATCTTGGGAGTAGTCATCTCTGAGGACCTTTCATGGACATCACACATCTCCAACCTGGTGCAAAAAGCAAGACAGTGTCTGTACCATCTTAGAAAGCAGAACAATTACAGAATATCCAGAGAGCTGCAGAAAACATTCTACTCAGCAACAATAGAGTCTGTTATTTCTGGAAAATTTCACAACCTGGTATGGAAATAGCAACTCTCAGGATAGGAAGGCCTTGCATAGAGTTATCAGGTGTGCAGAGAAAATCACCAACACTGCACTCCCTGGACTTCAGGACATCTACACTAGGCGTTGCCGGTCAAAGGCAAATACAATTTTAAAGGACTGTCATCACCCTGGCCATAAAATGTTTCAATGGTTGCCCTCTCGAAAGCGGCTTCGTTCTCAAAAGGCCAGAACAGAAAGACTGAGAAGAGTTTTTTTCCCCCAAGCCATATGGACAATGAATGCATAATTACCCCCTCTTCATAAACTTTTAATTTCATTCAAACCCCACCCGCTTCTCTTTTTATTTGATTTTTTTTCTATCTTCTGACTTTTCAATTATTATTAAACTTTGCACAGCTGGGAGTTGCAGTCGCAATCCCCATTTCACTGCCTTTTTGTTCCACAAATTACGCATGTGAAAATAAATACTTAAATCTTGAATCATTCCATCAACCATCTTGCAATTAAGGTTTTTGTCCATATACACAGCCACACCTCCTCCAGTCTTGTTCTCTCTGTTACTGTAGTTGAGTTCATAGCCATCTAATTCCAAGTCCACACCCTTTTCAGGGTCGATCCAACTTTCTGATATTGCAATTATGCAATGGTTGGGAAAATTGACGTAAATATTCTTTAATGTTGTGGAAATTTGCATACAGACTTCTAATGTTGAAATTAATGATTGATAGTTTCTGATCTGCCTTAATGGTCTTATTGTACTATTCCTCTGTGTAATAGCCGCAGTCAGCATTGATGTTAAAGAATAAGTTATTTTCCGGGTCGATATTGTCTTCCATGTCTTGTAAATTGTGCTCTGTATATTCAAATGTTTTCAGTTCAAGTTTATCATAATGAGCAATCATTTGGGTTAAAGGTACCGGTATAATGGCTCCAGATTAGGCCTGCACGATTCAGGGAAAAATATGAATTACGTTCTTTTAGCTTAGAAGTGATATGACGATTCTCTGCAACGATTTTTTTCTCACGAAATGTAATTTCCATTGCACACATGAACCATGAACTAAAAAAAAAATGGCAGTACCAAACATAGTTTTCTGGCATCTCTAGCACGTTGCGTTTCATATTTACATTTACAGCATTTAGCAGACGCTTTTATCCAAAGCGATTTACAATAAGCACATTTGTCATAAGAAGTGAAACAATATATCGCTGTCAGTACAGTAAAGATGTTCAAAGAACCAAATGCATGTACTTACAATCGCTAGGCTAACCCATTCCCCGTGTACAGCAATGATAGCAGCTGCTGCAGATGCTACACAATTAAGTACTATGAATAAGTACAGTGTAGATTAAGTGCGTACAATAAGTGCGTACATTAAGTGATAGTACATACAACATACAATGGTGGCCGGAAGGGGCTGGGTAGCTATGCAAAAATGAGGTTAACTCTGAACAGGTGAGTTTTGAGTCTTTTGCGGAAGCTGGTGAGCGACTCTGCGATCCTGACATCAGCAGGTAGCTTGTTCCACCACTGAGGTCCCAAAACAGAGAAAAGTTGTGACTTTGTTGATTGACCTTTTCTTGCTCTTAGCTATGGCGGTACCAGACGTCCATCTGAGGTAGTTGAGCGGAGGGATTGAGCTGGGGTGTGTGGGAAAACTTCGGTAGGTTGAACACGGGGCGCGCTGCCACATTCTGGATGCGCTGCAAAGGTTTAATCGCAGAGGCAGGGAGTCCAGCCAGGAGCGAGTTGCAGTAGTTGAGGCGGGAGATGACCAGTGATTGGACTAGAAGCTGAGCTGCTTACCTTGTGAGGAAGGGCCGGATCCTGTGAATGTTTTAAAGTGCAAATCTGCATGATCAGGCCAGCGCAGTGATGTTTGCGGTGCAGCATAACTGATTGTCCAGTACCACACCGAGGTTTCTGGCAGTTGGAGAAGGAGATACAGTGATGTTCTCAACAGTGATCAGTAAGTCCATGTGTGGGCAATCTTTCCCTGGCATTAGGAGGAGCTCAGTCTTGTTGAGGTTAAGCCTCAGGGGATGGGCAGTGGTCCAAGTGCTGACATCTGCCAGACGTCATATGGCCCTTTATAACTGATTAACGTGCAGTAACAAAAATGGATTGATTTATTTTGTACATATAGCAGCACATTGTCCTTAACTGCTGGCCTTTTATAACTACTGAACCAACTCCATACACCTGTAAATGAAAAAAGAAAATCGAAGTAATTTAAAACTTAAATCCACACAGGGGCAAATCCAGATCGCGATTTTATAGCGATTTATCGTGGAGGCCTACTCCAGATGTAAATGAATGATTTCCTTCAGAGTGAGTCATGAATGTGTAGGTTTATTACTAACTGTGTTTCCAGTTCGGACTCATTGAAACTCGTCCAGCTCTGCGATGTCTCTGATCACCATCACTTTGGCCTCCTCCGGTGTTCCGTTCAGCTTTATGAAAATTTTGCAGTTGGTTGTCCACGTGGACAACCAACTGCAACCAGTTTTGATATATCGTGCTATCCTGGCAATATCTACGTTTCGTTTTGTGAGGTGTTCATTGATGTAGACATCTGTCTCCTTCAGCTGCCTGCCTTGTTTCAGTAGTGCAATTTTGTTTTTACGGTTCACGAACCTCATTATTACAGACAGTTTGTCTGTGATGTTTTTGCAGGGCAGAGGGTGACAAGCCTCGATGGTGTTACAGTCAAAGTCGATGACTGTAGGAATGCTGCCACTTGTTGCTCCACAGACTCGGTATACTCACTGTGCTGCCGATTGCGGTAAGGTGTCGAGGCCTGTGCGTACGAGCGAGTGATGACTGCCCGCAGGAACGCCCAAGGTTTTATTTGGAGCCTCGTTATGATGACATTGTTCATCCTGGTGTATTGCTCCAGGTCTGACACTCTGCTTTCCAGGAACACGATCTTCTTGTCTTTCTCTTCGTTGTCCATGTCTCCATGTTCGTTCTTATGTCGTTGACTTCCTCCATCGCCGGTTGTTTTTTCGCTGGCATGGTGACGGCTTTCAGTTGTTAAATCTGTGTTCCTAATCAGTGTCGTTATTCAGTCCGTGGTCCAATACAGTTTTAAATTGTGAATAGTCCATTCAGAAATGTAAAGAATGATCCACAATTTCTCCTGGCTTGATGTATGTATCAGGTCGACTGCCTGGTATCACCAACAAAAACTCCCATAATGCACTGTGGGAAATTCATCCCTTAGTATCACGGAATGGTTGGGAAGGATTCATCTACTCATTTGCAGAGATAAAGGTTGAGAACTGTATTGGTTGCCTATCTTTTTAAAGATTGTAATGCTATTCATGTTAAAAAACACTAATAGAGAATTAAAACTTTACATTTTAGGATCGTTTGTTTGAGTTTGTCTCGAAGAAAAATCCATATTATTGTAGCGACCCAGCAGCATGGGGGGGATTGATGGGGAGTTTGTGGGGGGAAGGAGTTGCCCTAGTTCAGCCTGATAGGCCAGTTGGGATAGAGGGCGGGGACAGCTAGCCAGTGTTCGGTATCGCCATATTGTTTTGGGCACTCCTCCAACCCTGTTGTTAGGTTGTACGGAAAGAATAATAAAGCCTGGTTTTCCAGTTATACGTCAGCCCTCTCTGTCCTCATCTTTGTGCTAGTTAGCCCCCGCAGTGTCGGACCGCAAACGTTACATTATGAAGCAGTGAAACCTCTCATCCCTTCTTCACTAGGTTAAGCATATTGACAGCTGCCGCCAATAGATGGATAAATTCTGGTCTGTGCAGTTCAGCGATGGAGAAATGGCTGGGTATAAAGGGGACATATTATACCACCAGGTTTGAGTGTGATTAGCCTTACAAGCCGTTTCGAAAATCTGCCCCATAGGACATCACTAGTGGGCGTGTCCACCTAGATCTGTGCTGGATAGATGAGCAACGTTTACTTCAGTCCACTGGGTAGGTTGGTAGACTGATCTATCCAGCACAGATCTAGGTGGACATGCCCACTAGTGATGTCATATGGGGCATATTTTCGAAACGGTTTGTAAGGCTAATCACACTCACACCTTGTGGTATAATATGTCCCCTTTAACATTAAATATAATTTTCAATTGACAGATTATACAAAATACATATGAGGAATCAAATATCGAAGGGTGGCTGGAATCCTGGTTAAGTGCATTTCCTGCATTTATACATAGTTCAGTGAGTGGTGATTGCATGGTAACACCCACAAGCAAATGCTTACTATGTCCTTGACATTCCCATCATGTCATACTCATTACGTCTTGAATGCATTCACATATCTGTGCATTTTTGTGTAGTTTGTATTTACTCAGACTAAAAAGAGAAGACAACGCATCCTGAGAAAAGAATGCATTTAATCTGTAATGCAGACTGTACATATTGTACGTAGACATACAGTGGACTTGTTTCAATTGCTACAACTGACAATGGCGAGAAGAGGGGAGCTGTCCAGCGCACAGCATATCGTGTCTAATTACCTGCTTTCTTAAAGGCAAAGCATACACTAAGTGTTCCCATCCTGGGGGTGTTGCCCAAAATCATCAACGGTCGACCTCCTTAGACCATACACACTGAGGGTTGTGGTCTCTGAAGGAGGCCTGTGCAGTCTGTGCTCTACTGAGAAAATGTCTTCATTAGTTTTATAATTAGTTTTCCGTTGCTTATACCTTTCTGTAGACTGTTCCAATGACTGCTGTGCGCAGACGCATGCCTGTGACAAAACAGACGTGGAAGTACTTCTGTAAGATGAGTGTCTGCACGGAGGTGCACATTAAAAGTAGTGCAGTGTAAAAGTAGCCGTGCCAGGCGGGAGCATCAGCATTGTTGACAAAGTGAATAAGTAACCTGCGGGAGAAACAAGATGATCAATTGCATTGAATCAGACCATTAAATATTGATACTTTAACAAGTCACACTGAAAATATGTGGGTGATTACATAACTTTTTGCAAACCTTTTACCTTACATATATCTCACTATGTCTAGATCAAATATATTAAGTAAAATACAGAAATGTTA
Organism: Pollachius pollachius; assembly: GCF_949987615.1. Lineage (NCBI taxonomy): Eukaryota > Metazoa > Chordata > Actinopteri > Gadiformes > Gadidae > Pollachius > Pollachius pollachius. Next base: position 22,970,188 of record NC_136943.1, read on the forward strand.
GGAATTCCCATGCTCCCAAAAATACATGTATTTTTTTAATAAAGGTTAATCTGCGTCAAAGGTTTTGAAATTGCAGAGAAAATAATTTTGTGATAATAATTTTAAAATCATCTCTTAATCCATAAAATGTATAACTTCATCTCATTATGTATGGAGTAACTAAATGACATGTCCACTTTATCAAACCTAGATTAATCAGATCAGGCATGTCAGTCAGGCTACTAATTCTCTTATATTGAAAAAGGATAAGGCCCCACTGTCCTGCACTAATTATCGCCCTATCTCTCTGCTTTGTGCAGATGTAACAATACTAGCTAAAATGCTGACTAGACGTTTCGAGTGTGTCCTTCCAACTATCATCTCCGAAGACCAAACAGGGAACAGACATTCCTTTCATAATGTCAGACAACTGTTTGATATTCTGTGTTCACCCACAACCTACCCTGAGCTTGTAATTTCAATGGATATCGAAAAAGGCATTTGACCGTGTGGAGTGGCCTTACCTGTTTTACACATTAAACACACATTTGGAAATATATAGATATCATGGATTAAGCTTTTGTATACATCCCCTCTTGCCTGTGTCTGCACAAATAATGGCTACTTTGACTATTTCTCTCTCGAACGTGGTACCCGACAGGGCTGTCCACTCTCTTCATTACTGTTTGCTATTGCCATTGAACCCCTAGCAGAAGCCCTCAGGTCCAGTCAGATGCTGGGTATCTCAAGAGGTGGCATAGAACATCTTGCCTCTGTCTCTTGCTGGTAGAATAAAGTGTATTAAAATGAATGTACTGCCGAAGTTCTTGTATCTTTCCAATGTATCCAATGTATACCTATTTTCCTTCCTAAAACCTTTTTCCATTCTCTTGATAGCACACTCTCATAATTTATTTGGAACAAAAGCACCCCTAGAATCAAAAAATAAGTTCTACAAAAACCTTAACAGTTGGGTGGCCTAGCTCTACCTAACTGTTTGCTTTGCTATTGGGCTGCAAACATTTGAACAATATTGCATTGGTACAGCACCAACAGCCAATCTCCACCATGGCTGCAGGATGAGGAAGCCTCATGTGATCCCTCTTCTCTGATGTTGCTGTTGAGCCTCCCCCCGACTTCGTCCCCAACCACGCACTCCAGTAGTGTTGTAGTGAAGAACTGCCTTCAAATCTGGAATCAGTTCATGCCGGCACTTTTGGCTACAGGTGTTACCTGTCTCGGCCCCAGTACATTCTAACCCTCTGTTCACTTCGTCAGCTATTGACAAGGATTTTTTGAGCTGGAAAGACCTAGGGATTGGGTCAATAAAACAGCTTTACATTAGTGGCATATTTGCTTCCTTCGACCAGCTAAAGCTGCTTGCAACTCGCCGCCTCCATTCATTTCAATGAGGGAAGGGCGGCAGAGGGGAGGCGGCTACAAAAGCGGCTGAAAACCAGGAAGCGGTTGCCGCCCACGTGAACGCGCACAGATCAGAACAGCAGCAGCCACAGCAGCAGCAGACACTTTTGAAAACGCCTGGCCCTTCACACCGCCGCGCTGAACCCTCCGGCAGCGAGGCGGTTATAAAGGTGGTTGCCGCGCGGCGGTGTCCAAGCACCTTAACTCAGGCTTTCAATTTGCGGCCCACTAATTTCTTGAGATACTTGCAAGTCAGAGATTTTGTTCGTAATCATTTTCCTGGCTTCCCTGCCCTCCGTCCTCCCACTCTTGTTGATACAATACTTGATGTTAACCTCAATCACAAAGGTACCATTTCAATACTCTTCTCAAAAGTCAAACAACAACCTCTGATGCTTTGCGCAATGCTTGGTCTGCAGAGCTTGGGGAGGATATAGGTCCAGTCGGATGGGAGCATGCCCTGAGGTGGGTCCACTCATCGTCTATCTGTGCTCGTTATGGAGTTTTACAGTGCAAAGTGATTCACAGAGTTCACTGGTCTAAAAGTAAGCTTGCTCGTATCTACCCTGACATTGATCCAAACTGTGACAAGTTTCGGCAACAACCAGCCAATCTCAGTCACGTCATGTTGTTGTCTTGCCCCACCATTGCTCCTTTCTGAACTTGCGTCTTTGTCTCCCTCTCAGCCATCACATCTGCCAAAATCCAACCCTCACCATTACTCGCCCTGTTTGGTGTCCTTCCCATTGGCCTATCACTGCCGTCCTACTTTGCTGAGCTTGTTGCCTTTCTCGCACTGCTGGCAAGACGTGCCATTCTGTTGCGTTAGAAAAGCCCTTATCCCCCCACTCACTCGCAATGGATAAAGGATGCCCTTCATTTTATGAGATTAGAGAAAATTAAACACACTCTTCGTTTCTCAGAACGGAAATTCCATAAAATCTGGCAACCTTTCCTAGATCATGTCAGATCTCTCCAAATAGACATTGACCCTGATGCCTAGACAACCTAGGTATAGCTGAACAAATATGCCTCAAGAACCTATGACTTTATTTGGATAGATTTATGACTATCTTGAACTTTGTTAAAAACACTAAATTCCCTAAGGATCCTAGGTTTTTAGACTTACACAAAAATCCTTTTTTGTCTATGGACCAATGTCTACATTCTGACATAAAGCGAAGTCTACAATAAAGATTAAAGCACCATCCAGCCATAAATGGCTATAGGGAGCGGTAAAACAATTAACTGAAAATGCAACCTTCTTCAAATTGTACCCAGATCGGGCGATAGGGGGAGCTATATCAATTAACGGAAAATGCAGACTTTGGACGGACATGTTTTCTGACCCCTTTCACCTACAGTCATGAAATCCTGTAGACATTTGTCCAAGAACCTGTAACAAAATGGCTGCTGGACGTCCAAATTAGCCCAAGTTAACTTGAGTCAATAACCACCAAACTTGAAGTATTTAAAGAAGCATAGGTCAAAGTTAACCAGGCTAAAGTTAATCAAAATGGGACTATATGGGGCGCTAAAGCGATCATTTGAAAACTTTAAAGAATCATAAGTCCTCAGCCTTTTGACGTATGGTCATGAAATTTTGTTCGCCCATTAACAGATCCAAGCTGAGGCTATTCCAGCGCTGTCAAGCGTATGCAAATGATTTAATTGTTTTTGTTTTAATTATTATGTTTACTTATTGATATTTTATTGTGTGTCTTTGTGACCAAATGAGCATGCATGTCTTGTACACGTATGTTTCTGTATATGTTAAGGCATGCATGTCCGATATTCACTACCATTATTACCTGTATCAAAACCCATTATACCCTATTTCATTCAGTACGTTTACATGACACTCAAGAAAGTCGAATTATTGGCTTAGTCCAACTATGATTGGATTATTAAGATGCATGTATACACCTTAAATCTAAGCGAGTTACTCATAGTCGAAATAAGACATCTAGATTATTCGATTGTTAGCCGAATTAAGCGTGCATGTAACGGATCGGATCCATGGACATATTATAGAATGGACACCGGATTCCAAAATGGCGCCCATTCATTCCTATGTATCTGCTCAATGGCGCAGGACAACATCAATGAGAGATATGCTTCCGCATCATGGGAGCCTAGCCACGACCTAGTTCATGACGTACCGGATGTCGAAATATTCTTGTTTTTTAGCATTGTTAGCATTGTAGCATCATAAGCAAGAGGTCTGAGCGATTGCAGTCGCATTGTTTACCGACCATGAAAGTATAAGTTAATTTCATAAATATGAAAGATTGCTCCATATAACATATAATACCAACAACATAGTAAATGTATGTTGGCCTAGAAAACAATACAGTTCAATGTTATTGCTTAAGAAACAGATTCCATCCAACTATTTACGAAAAATGCTATCAATAATTTATATACAAATAAATGGTTAGCCTACATATCGATCAGCAACGAGGTTGGACAACCTTTCCGCTGGCGAGACGACAAACTGGCTGCCATCAGGAACGTTTGGGACAGGTGGATGGAGCGCCTACCACTGATGTACAATCCAGGCCCTGAGGTGACAGTGGACGAGCACCTGGTCCCTTTCAGAGGTCGCTGTCCATTCAATCAGTACATCCCAAGCAAACCAGGCAAGTATGGGATCAAGATCTGGGCAGCATGTGATGTCAGCAGCAGCTACGCCTGGAATATGCAGGTTTACACAGGGAAACCTGTTACTGGAAGGCCAGAAAAAAACCAAGGCATGCGTGTTGTGTTGGGCATGACAGCCGGTCTCAAGGGGCATAAAGTCACATGTGATGAACTTTTCACATCACATGGGCTTGGTCAGGAGCTGCTGAAAAGAAAGCTCACCATGGTGGGGACAGTGAGGAAGAACAAGCCTCAACTTCCCCCTGCACTGGTGTCAACCAGAGGGAGAGAGGCACTCTCATCCAAATTTGCTTTCACTGACAAACACAGTCTTGTGTCATATTTGCCCAAGAAAAATAAGAATGTCATCCTGATGAGCACTCTACACAAAGACGCCGCTGTCAGCGAAGCAGAGCACAGGAAGCCCCAGATCATCCTGGACTACAACAGAAACAAAGGAGGCGTTGACTGCCTTGATAAGGTAATGTATGTTTTCATCTGTCATGCATTTGATTTACTTGTATTCATGCAAAACATTGCATTTTGTGTAAGACAGGTTCAATATTGTTTCCAATCTATTCATTATTGTTTCTTTCATTGTAGCCACTGCCCTGGCCGCTCACCCCCAAAACAGGGGCAGAAATGGAAGAGATGTGTGCCCCTAGAGACAATAAGACAAGACAAGTCTTACATGTTTTAAATGTGATGCCTATGTTTGCAAGGCACACTGCAACCTGATTGCAAAATGCCACTCCTGTGTGCACACACACACACACACACACACACACACACACACGATGTGTTCATGTTGATGTTCTGATGTTCTGTGAATTTGGTCATCTGTTTTGATTTTTCTGTCTTTGTGTCTATTCACTGCAGTTATTCATGTAAACCAGTAGTCTGAGTTATTGTTTACAGGTTAAAAGGGAGTTCAATAAAATTTGGTGATGATCAATGGTTTTTGTGTTAATGTAAGGGCAGTTAAAACAGGCCGGTCAAATTTGACCGGGAGCCCCAAAGTAAGGGGGGAGAAACGAACACGACACAAAGGTTAACTGTCATACATAGCTAAACAAGCAAATTAAAAAAATGTAATACTAACACAACTGAAATGTTTATTAGGCTATTAACAATACTATAAAAATGATACCGTAATGCACCCCTTCTTTGTCTTTGGATCTTTTGAATAAATGGATCAATAAATGGTGAATCGCAATGATCGCAATTGCAGAGGAACGTGAGAGTCATTGAGCAGCAGCTGAACCAGTCTAAAAATCCCTTTATCACTAAAACACTCTTAGTGATAAAAAGTCCCCTAAGTGCCTAAAAACCATCAACGTCATTCATGTTAAGTAAAAGGAAAAACCTCAGACACGAGAAGTTAACGGAGCCTTGCACTAGGCCCTCTCAAATGCCGAGCCGAAACAACATTTGTTTCACTATGACTCCTTTCAGCTGCCCACCCCTCCTTCTCCAGCAAAAAATAATAACATAAAACGGCTAATAAAACGCTTGAGGTGGCGTTTTGAAAAGAGCAAATTTACATTTTTTTAGTACATGGCATAAAGATAATTACGAGCCTTTGATTGATATCCAGTCATTTTTTGCGGAAACACATTCCTGTTCCCCACTTGTATTGGAGTGAACGGAGATATCTACTTCTGGGCCCCTTGAATCGAGGGACCCGTCCACAGCCTTCTTAAACAGCTGCAATACCAGGCCTGGCCGCTGAGCACTGGTGGATTGCGGAAGTATGCACTGTTCCTGGAGGCTTGAGCGGATCGCATGGAATCGTATTTTGCGTTCTGCGCACGCTCAAGATTTTTCCCGGGGGCCATGAGCCGGAAGCATAAGGAGACGATAGTCGTGTTGTCGCCGTCGGAAAACGAGAGACGGCAATTTATTTAAAAGGTGGCGAAGAAGATAGAGGAAGCCGGTGTCGTGCCAATGTAGTTACCCCCTATAAGAAGTGTATCATCATCAACATGCATTCAGTACACGCTATGCTTCTGTTACGAGAGTTAGCGTATGTGTGTGCGCGAGAATGGCAGTGTGTGTGTGTGTGTGTGAGTGACTTCAGCGAGTGAGTGGACGAGCGAGGAGAGCTAGCGGTTGCGCGTGTCAGTTTAGTGAATGAATGAGTCCGTTTGCGTCTGTGCAAACGTGTACTGTTAAGTTAGTGGAACTACGGATAAAGTACCCAGCCTGTCAATAATCGGTGGCCACTTCATTCCGACCTATAAGCAGACCCACTACCGGTCAAAGTGAAGGGTGTTACCCCCGAGAGAACATCGGCCCTGGAGGGAAGGTCTCCCCTGTGCTCCTCGACTACGGTCTGGGAGCCGACAGCAGGGAAGGTGTAACACTTCGATTTCACCCAAGGCTTAAATAAAAGTACATGCGTTTCTAAATGTTGGTCATCAACGAGGTTGTAAAGTAGTAACTTTGGGCACATCTGTCAAAATAAACATCTTTCTCGAATGCTGCGGCGGCCTGAGTTTGTTGTTGCTAGTGACGTAAAGAGGTCAACCGGTGGCTCTATTACCACTAGTTGAAATGGGCACAGCGCTACCTATCGTAGCGGGGTAAGAAATGCTTCGGCCAATGAATTGATTTTCTCACCACCATGTATACTCGGACAATTGCAGTTGTCCGATTGAGGAGCATAGTCGAACTACGGCCTTGAGCTGTGCATTTAAACGTACTGAGAGATACTTCTCTGTAAGGGATGGAAGGGGGTGCGTGTGTGTGTGTGTGTGTGGGGGGGGGGGGGGAGTCGGGGGTAAACAGTCTTTGTTAGCATCTTGTTTCACAGAATGTTTCAGTTTCACTTCATGTATGTGGTGTACTGTATTCTGTTATGCTCAAAATCTCAACAAAAGTCAGTTTGGATAAAAGCTTTTGCTAAATGCCCTGAATGTAAATGTGTTGGAATCTGAGGAGGAACTTATAAAGCTATAAGTACAGTCTGTATTACAGTTGTTGCTAACTCTATGCTGCAGTTGTTTATCCTCTAAAGTTTTGAAGGACTTTAGACAAGAATGGGATATTAGAGACGGATCTAATTCTGTGGGGTCCAAGTTGGGTTGTTTAAGGACAGTAGGCAGGACAGTTTATGCCGTTTAGTCCATAAGTAGGTATTTTATCCCCTTTCTGATTAGGGGTGGTATTTAAGCAGCCATTAGGGCAATTCTTTTGATTTAATTGATTAATTAGCAGTTTACTTTCCAACAGTTTGTGAAATGACTGGAGTTCTATACTCCAATAAACTCATATTTGTTTTTGTGTTTTGTACAGTAAGTTCCGGTTACATTTTTGCAACGTTGTTGTGTATAAAATTAGACCCTTGGAGGCGTTAGTGAGAAGCTCAACCCTTACTCTGACATCAAAATAAATCGTTGCTCAGACAGAGCTCCACCCATCCAAACACACGGCGTTATACTATAAATGTCCAAATAGCTTAACCCTCACGGACCCTAACCCTAGTGTTCTGGGTGGAAAGACAAAAACATAGCAATTATCGGGTAACATGGAATCGGGTAAAATGGAACATGGATCGCACTTATCGGGTAACATGGAATGGCTCCTTGTCCAAACCTCGCACGCTTGATACTGGTGTCCCTCAAGGCTCTGTACTGGGGCCTCTTCTGTTCTCCCTCTATACTAGATCTCTGGGCTCTGTAATTACATCCCACGGCTTTTCCTATCACTGCTATGCTGACGACACTCAGCTATTTCTCTCTTTTCCCTCATCTGACAAAGCCCTGATTACAACACGCATATCTGAATGTCTGGCAGAAGTCAGCACCTGGACAACTGCTCATCACCTGAGGCTTAACCTCAACAAGACTGAGCTCCTCCTAATACCAGGGAAAGATTGCCCACACATGGACTTACTCGTCACTGTTGAGAACATCACTGTATCTCCTTCTCCAACTGCCAAAAACCTTGGTGTAGTGTTGGACAATCAGTTATGCTGCACCGCAAACATCACTGCGGTGGCCCGATCCTGCAGATTTGCACTTTACAACATCCGCAGGATCCGGCCCTTCCTCACAAGGGAAGCAGCTCAGCTTCTAGTCCAATCACTGGTCATCTCCCGCCTCGACAACTGCAACTTGCTCCTGGCTGGACTCCCTGCCTCTGCGATTAAACCCTTGCAGCGCATCCAGAATGCGGCAGCGCGCCTCGTGTTCACCCTACCAAAGTTCTCACATGTAACCCCCCTCTTCTGAGACCTCCACTGGCTCCCTGTAATAGCTCGCATCAGATTCAAGATGATGGTACTGGCATACAAGGCAGTCGACGGAACTGCCCCTGCCTACCTCCAAGCATTAGTAAAGCCACACACCCCAGCTCGATCCCTCCGCTCAACTACCTCAGCTGGACGTCTGGTACCGCCATCGCTAAGAACAAGCAAAGGTCGATCAGCGAAGTCACAACTTTTCTCTGTTTTGGGACCTCAGTGGTGGAACGAGCTCCCTACCGATGTCAGGATCGCAGAGTCGCTCACCAGCTTCCGCAAAAGACTCAAAACTCACCTGTTCAGAGTTCACCTCGACTCTGCATAGAAACCAAAGCACAGCCACCATTGAATGTTGTACGTCCTGGCACTTGTGCATTGCACTTATTCAAGGTACTTAATTGTGTAGCATCTACAGTAGCTGCTATCATTGCTTTACACGGGGAATGGGTTAGCCTAGCGATTGTAATACTTGCACTTGGTTCTATGAACATCTTTACTGTACCGACAGCGATATATTGTTTCACTTCTTATGACAAATGTACTTATTGTAAGTCGCTTTGGATAAAAGCGTCTGCTAAATGCCCCTAAATGTAAATGTAACATAGCATTCTATTCTTGTTTACCCTAAATGAAGGTCATATTTAAGTTACAGTGGTAAAATGGCATAGATATGTTGATATCATATACAGGGCTGATAGGAAGTGAAATTATCTGTGCCTGAAATTATCAAATACATTCGAAGACACCATAGATAATTGCCTTTCTTGATAACAATAAAAAGAGCGGAACTCGCTCACACCATGTAGCCGATGCAACAATAAGTTTTTATGCATAAAAGTGTAAAGTGCTACCCAAGTGCGTGCAAAACGTTTTCAGTCCCATTCAGACCATCCTCAGTGCAAACATACAAAGGTAAAAGACTTCCTTATATAGACTATGCCTAGTTGGTGGCAGACATGTCAATCAAAAGGTCAGGTAGGTTGACGTGTTGACTAGACATTTTAAAAAGGCACCACTCATCTATTTTCACTTTTCTTGACAACATACATGGCCGAGCTCAAGCCTGAATTCAGCACCACGCCTGAACTCTATCAGGCCTGCATATAAGATATAGTACCACCTTTATGGGAAAAACAGACAACTTATTCCAGAACCTGCAACAGAGACATGCGGTGGACTGGCAGGTGTGTGTAGCCCCAAGAATTACAGATCAAGGCACAAAGTGCCTGCAAATAAGCAGGTAACCATGGAAGCAGAATTTTTCTTATGATAATTAAAGGCAGGCAAGATGCAACATAATATCACAATACACAGGGTCCTCATTTATACTGTAGAAAAAATGCAAAAGATAGGCCGTATATTTTACTTTGTTTAGAGAAAACTTTAAAATATTGTTTTTTTTTCAAATCGCCTTCCACTCTTGCTTCTACTTCTGCGCTACATAAGGGATAATGTTCTGACCAATGAACGGGGAATGTCCAGGTGACATGGACTGGCTTCCATCTTTGAGATGAGGGATGCAAAATGTTGCTAGGAAGGCTGCAATATCAGCGTCCATAGCACCCACCATAGCAACCATGACAGTCACGTGCCGTTATTTTAAATCGACTGCGCTTTCCGCTGTAGACCAACATAGTTGCACTATATAGTATACTATACTATAGTTATACTACTACAGTGTGTAGTCTAGTGTGAGACTGGGTGTAAGGGGCATACCTTGCGATACCCTATTTGCATTCCAAATTATTCTTATTCATCTCTATATAAATACAAATGTTACCGTCATCATTCTTTTTTTCTTTTCAAAGATTGCAATGCACGGCGCAAAGGGCCCTTCCTATGATTCAGGCTACATTTTTCTATAACAGACTGTTGTGACACATAAAAAAAAGCCTGTTATTGATGTTCAGACCTACTGTATGAAGCAGTGCTAACAATACAAACTCTTTACGTTATTATATATATGAAGTACATTTTTACGTTATATATATTTTATGAGAAGCAAAAGCAATGTTAAACAACTGTAGAAACATCATAATATCTCACTGATAACAATCTAAAATTTAAATTGAATAATTAATACTCCTGATATCAATTCTAAGTTAAGTTTAGAAAGAAGAACACAGACTTGTTTAACCTTGTTCATAACAATGAGCAGTTACACTAACCAGCCCTACAGGCCACACGGCACGGGTCAGATACTAACTCATAACTTTTAACATGGAAATTTGTCTTATATGATCGTAAACAGCGTTATCTATGACCCTTTATTACTTTGACTGAAGAGGTCCCCAATTTAGAGAAAAAAAGGGGTGAAATCCTTTTTCCATTCTCCCCAAAACACTATGTCCACTCTGCTGAATGCAGGTCGTGTTCTCTAGTGACCAAAGGGAACCGTGGGGAGCTCTGTCTGGGACCGAGTGATGACATTGTGTGGAGCGCTGTCTGGTACCAAGTGGGTCGTAACAATGGGGATAACACACCCGCCCTACGCTGCCTCTCATTGGCTTGTAACCCGCCCTACTCTCCCTCTCATTGGCTAGTGACCCGCCCTATTCTGCCTCTCATTGGCTTGTGACCCGCCCTACTCTGCCTCTCATTGGCTAGTTCTCGTCTTTGATAACTTGACAATTAACCTGACACTTGAATATATAAATATGTTATATAAATATATAAATAAATATATGAAAACAAAAAAACACAGACATCATATAACACAAAGCGTCAAAGGACATCAGAATGAACAACAAGACGGTGACTTACCGGAGGATCTCAGGTCCAACAAACATGAGGACATCCTGGATCATTTTATATAGCGAGGAGACGAGGAAGTGGGGACCGAAGGTCCGGCACATTGCCCAGAAAAGGGATGGCTTGCCCTTTTTCAGAGGTTTTCTGACAAGAAGAATCTCAGACTCATCCCTTTGCCGAGCTTCCTTTCCCTCCACATGAGAGCCACGATGAGCGGAGTAAATGGTGTTTTCCTCTGGTCTAAGAAAAAATGTGGATAAAAACAATGTTGCAATGAAAGTATCCCTCTTGATTGGCGTCATTTCAGTTCACAAAAACAACTCAGCACAGATTGGCACAACAGGCAATTTTGTATTAACATAAACAGTGAACATGATTTAATGGTACTGAAATAAATTAACTTTGCAAAATAATGCAGAGAAGTGCAAGGCCTTCAGATTACTTTATCCTATATACCGATACAGTTCAATACATTAAGGGTTAGTCCGGTGTCCAGGTCACAACGGCACTCACAGGGTATGGTTGGGCACTTTGGACAAAAATTATATCGAAATCTTTTTTTGAACTAAATCAAAACATTTCAGATCTGGTCCTCTATGACCCCCCTGTGACCCCCCTGGGACCAGGGGCGTAGCTACATGGGGGCCAGGGGGGGCCATGGCCACTCCTGGCCAGAGGTGGGCCCCCACAGTAATAACGTCCTGGCTACGCCCCTGCCTGTGACCCCCTACGACCCCACTGTGACCCCCCTGTGACTGATTGACAGATCTGACTTTATTATTCACATTCTCATCTGCGATTTCAGTGATGAGAAGTGGTAGTGTTTGTATTTGTATCGGTGTGGAAGAGGGTTGGAAGATGATTTATTAACAGTAACGTTTTTTATCTTAGGAATTAGATATAAAATAATTAATATGTAATAATAATGCAACATTTTCACAGAATCCGGTCCTCCTAGTCTACTGAGAAACCACCTCTGTTTAACGGCCATGATTTGTTTTGTGTTTAACAATCCCAATCCATGATCATCTCTGTTTTCAGCTAGTATGTGTTCTGGTAACAGTGTAAGGGAACCCCCTGTTTTAGCTTGATTAAAACACTAAGATTTAAGAAGGAGAGGGAGCCCTTTTCTCCTATGGCTCACGCCCATTATTCTTTGTATGAGCTAGTACATTTATTAAGCATGAGCAAGATGCAAACAATACACTGTATTGTGGTCCGTTCTTGTATGTGTATATGCGTCTCCTGACCTGTTGGCCTTTCGGCATTCCGCATGCCAACACCGCTCAAGGTGAGGGACTACAATCTGGGAGCAGTCTTTAGGGTTCAGGGACCACAGGTCCTTCTCTTCCAGGGGACGTTTGTATCCTGTTGCCATCAGCCTGGAAGGAAGAAGTGAATAGTAGAATACCGGCATTAAAAAAGCAAAACAGATGCATTGTATTTTAGGACAATATGGATAAAATAATCCAAATATACATAAACAAAACATATACCATACAGACACATGTATACGTGTGCGTGCGAGGATGGGAACTCATTTTCTAAATGCATCAACTAACCCTGCTGAAATCTGAATCTTGGTCACAGAATGTTATAAAGTTACTAGTTTTTTTCTTACCTTGTGATCCACCAGAAGCTTATTTTAGAGAGAAAGGGAGATCCACCCTCAGGACAAGGATTCTGGGTAATCAATCATTTGTAAGTCAGGTCTTTAATGCAAAAGATCAAAGCAATGCAATTCAAAAAGGAAGGAATAGGCAAATTACCAACAAATTACTTTGCTGAATAAACCTTAAATGGTTGATTGATTCTACAGAATGGTTTGAAATGGGAAACAGACATTATTTCCATTCCGTTTTCACAAAATTTTGGAGATGACTCCGCTGTTTTGATAGTGAAAAAACAATTAGCGTTGAAATATGGTTTCAAAGGTATGTAGGAGGCCCATGAGGTGGACGAGCACTTCTCAGCTCCAAAGCCCTTCTCGTCTTGGAGGCTGTAGGCCTGTAACTCAACTCCCCAATTTACATCAAAGGGAGATAAACTATTTGGTGATAACACCTAAACCTACTGGTACTGTTAAAAATATACTAAATATTTTAAACGGTTTCAATAATCATTCTCCGCTGTATCGATACACCAGCACTTTCTCGCTCTCTCTGTTCTCTCCAGCTGACATAGTCACGTCTCCTGTCACTCACACACACTGCGCTACAGCAGAATCATCAAACGGGCGTGTATTTCCTCTCTCTCTGATTCCCTAGATAGATTAATAGATGAATACTTTATTGATCCCCAGGGGGAAATTCAAAGTGACCCACCTCGCCCAGCCCCCTACCAAAGAGTTGATGGCGTGGTGGAACACTACAACCATTCCCTCTCTCTCAGCCTGGGCTTTGAAGCTCCTCTCACCACTCGCTATGTGTCTTTCTCTCGCCCTGCCCCCTGGTTCACCCCTGACTTTCACAGAACGTAGGAGGAAGAGACGATACAGAAGATCCAGCCTGACTGTCCATCGTGACGCATTCAAAGAACACGTCACAAACTAGAGAGACGCCCTTTCCCAGGAAAAAACAAGGTGTTACTCAACACTCATCAACAAAAACCCCAAATTGCTCTTCTCGAACATCAACCGTCTCCGTCACCCTCCTGTTGCCACTGAACCCTCTGATGCTGCTGACCCCTGCTTCAGGATCCTGGATTTCTTCCAGAAGAAAGTGGACTCCATCCACCAGCAGCTCCAGTCTCCTGGGTTCCCCCCCTGCCCCCCTCTTCCACAACACGATTCTCATCCCTCAGGAGCACTGAGGTGAGCAGGCAGCTATCTGCCTTCTCTTTCCACTTGATGCCGACCAGGTGAAACTGGTGACCTCAGCCAGGACTTCAACCATCCACCATCCCTGACGGTCAGGAGGAAGTAAAATATAACCTGTTTTTGATGACTTTGCACCAATTCAGTAGAATCATCCCTATAAAAGAACACACAAAAGTGCGAATGCCTAAGAGAAGACAGAGAAAGAGCAATATTCTGAAACTCACCTCATCTTTGATGGTCTGAGAGAAGAGTGGCGGCTGGTCTGATAGGCAGGAGAGGAACAGGGCAACCAACATCAAGGCATAGTATGTGTAAAATGTTGTGTCCCTCCACACGGACACAGTTGATGGCTAAAAAACATGCACAGAAAAAACAAATAGAAACAGAGAAACACTTGAATGAAAGTCGTAGGAGTTAAAACCCAGCTGTCCTGGACGGATTCCCAATGAGTCAAAATGAATTAGTATCAATGAATCATCCCCATGGGCTCTATCTAGATAGTTTTATTCCTCTCCTTTCCACTGTGAGCCAGTGGGATGAGAACGTTCTGATGCTTCCTCGTATACCTGTATTTCTTATTTTTTATTTCTTATCTTAAGGATTCTTATATCTTTGGTATTGATATCAATTAATTAATCGATTACCTCATTAGACCAACAACGCAGTGTCATTAACAGTTCTGACTAGTTTCTGCTCCTACAAATAGTGGTAAAGACACCGCCATACAATTTTTTTATGGTTCAGAGATAATTCAGACACTGTAGGCGTGGCTTTTTTACCGTCCCGCCCACACCAATATAGGCTGAAGGTTTTAAATTTAGATAAATGTAAAACGTAATGTGATCCTGACTACTGTAGATGCATGTCCACCCCTTGGCTAAGTTAGATGGCTAGGTAACATAAAGAATGACTAAGTCAGTGTGTGAGTGAGTGAAGGTCTTAAGCAACCCCAAGGGGTTGCCAGAAACAATTCTGGCACACTTTCTCCACCTCAGAATTGGTACAACCTCCGCCTTATTTTGAGCCGGGAAAAACCTTTTACATCCACACACTGTTGTAGAAAAGTTTAATTTAGTTATTTATGTTTCTAATGTTTTGTGCGATTTCAGCTATCTTTGAATTTAGGTTATGTGTGATAATGTTTCAGATTAGCTCAATTGAATAAGAAAACATTCTACACGTATGTTGGTCTTACAAGAATGTTAAGTCTTTTAAGCCCAAGTTGCCAAATGCAGTTTTCCTAGGTTGAATTTTGCCAGTATTCTATCACAATTAGCATATTCAGACTAAGGGTAACATATTATTTTAGTTTGTTTGCTAGGCTAAACAAAAATTGAATGGACTTTAATGGACATTGGTTTATGAAACGGAAGACACAATGAGAGCTAATTTGAAGCAACAATATCAAGATTTTATAATACAAATTCAGTGTCTCAATATTATATTGGAAAAGGGTTAAATGAAAGTGTTAAACACTGACTTCATGTTGTATATTTACTGTACTCAATACATTTCTATAAAACTGCTTGATATTTACCCAAGACAATGGCTCTCTCATGACATCAAATGGAATAGAACAATCAAGGTCAAGCTCAAACAACTTAGTACCTAACTTAGTCAGAGAATTAGTGACTACTGGCCTCACAAAATTCGATGACACACCAGAGAACATTAGGGCGTGGCAGTCGTCATTCTTAAATGCAACGCAGGGCTTAGGGATATGATATAGTATAGAATTGAACCTTCTAGTGAAGTGGCTAGGAAAAGAGTCACCTGAACACGTGAAGAGGATCCGTGCTGTTCTTATCACAAACCCCAAAGCTGCCCTTCAGCTGTCCTGGGACAGACTGCAAGAATGCTATGGCACACCAGAAATAGTGGAAAATGCCCTGTTTAAAAGACTTGATAACTTCCCCCGTCTGTCTGCTGGAGATAACTTAAAACTGAGAGAGCTCAGTGATCTTCTCATGGAGCTGTTAGCAGCCAAAAACGATGGATATCTCCCTGGCCTGGCCTACCTCGACAAGCCTTGCGGGATAAAACCCATAGTGGAGAAGTTGACTACAGGCCTGCAGGAAAAATGGCTCAATGTCAGCTCGAAGTACAAGGAACAGCACAGAACAACTATTCCTCCTTTTCCATTTTTTGTGGACTTTGTCTAGGGCCAAGCCAAGGCCTGAAATGACCCGAACTTCAGCCTGTCAATCAACAGCCAGCCATACAGCAAAGGTGAGAGAACTCTGTTTAAGCCCAGTGGAATCAAGACTGCTATAGCTGTGCACAAAAAAGATGTGTCTGCCACTGTTGACACAGGCTACACAGCATCTACAGACAACGACCCAGCTCGATACTGCCCTGTGCACAGAAAAGCTCATCCCTTGGACAGATGCAGGTCATTCAGAATGAAAACGTTGCAAGAGCGGAAAACCATCTTAAAAGAACATAAACGCTGTTTCAAGTGCTGCTCCCCAAGCCACCTGGCTAATGATTGCCAGGCAACACTGAAATGCGGTGAGTGTGACAGCGAAAGACACTGCTCTGCAATGCACCCAGACACCTCTTTGCCTTCCCATCCATTGCCCACTCCACAAAGAGATACAGCGACACAAGGCAATTCCCCACTCGAAGTGACGTCACGATGCACCAAAGTCTGCGGCAAGAAAAGCCGCCTGCTCAAAGGTGTGCCTGGTGCGCGTCTTCCCCCAGGGTCAGCCAGAGCGCTCCATCAAGATGTACACCATACTCGACGATCAGATTAATCGCTCTCTAGCCCGCTCTGAATTTTTTCACCTGTTCAAAGTCGAAACACATCGCTTCCCACATCCCCAAGCTGGATCCCGACGCTGAGATGATGATCCTGTTAGGGAGAGACATGAAACGCGTGCACAAGGTGAGAGATCAAGTCAATGGACCTCATAACGCACCCTTTGCTTAGCGTCTAGACTTAGGCTGGGTGATTATAGGTGAAGTGTGCTTTGACAACACCCACAAACCAACCCTGAGCATCTTCAGAACACACATGCTCCAGAATGGACGTCCGTCACTCCTCACTCCTTGCTACAACAGCATCAGCGTGAAGGAAAAACTGTGCTACGGCGGGGAGACCAGGTATGGCCACTCCACACACACACACTGAAGCCTATGCCAGCCGAGGAACGGCTTGGGCTGACTGTTTTCCAGCGAACAGACGGTGACAACAAGTGCGCCATGTCCTTTGAAGATGAACTCTTTACCAAAAAGAGACACAAAGCAGTTTGTTCTAAGACACTTTTATGTAGATGATGGGCTCGTGTCAATGCCCACAGACTCTGCAGCCATAGACCTGTTCAAACGTACCTGTGTGTCACTCGCAGAGTCCAACCTGAAACTGCACAAAATTGCATCGAACAGTGTCGCTGTGATGAGAGCCTTCGAACCCGAGGAACTGGCGACTTGGGCCTGGACGACAAGACTCTGCCTGCGCAGAGGAGTCTAGGCTTATGCTGGGACATCAACACAGACATGTTCACCTTTAAGGTAGCCGTCACTGGCAAGCCTTACACCCGTCGCGGGGTGCTGTCAATAGTCAACAGCGTCTTCGACCCGCTGGGTCTGGCAGCCCCAGTGGCGATCAGAGGCCGGCTGCTACTGCGAGATCTGTCCAGTGGAGTCCAGGGCTGGGACACTCCTCTGCCTGTTGAAAAGGTGAGCACATGGGAAATGTGGAAATCATCGATCAAGGAGCTGAGCATCCTCCATGTGCCCCGCTGCTATGTTCCAATGTCACTCTCAAAACCCATGTACACAGAACCTTTTTTCTGACGCCTCCAACTGGGCTATAGGGGCGGTTGCTTACTTGAGAGCTGTCACTAAAGAGGGCTGTTGTGAAGTTGGAATTGTGATGGGAAAAGCCAAACTGTCACCACAGCCAGAGCCAACAATCCCACGCCTCGAGCTCTGTGGGGCTGTCCTGGCTGTTGAGCTGGCGGAGCTGATTTTGGATGAACTGGACCACAAGGCAGACGCTGTTAAGTTCTACTGCGACAGCAAGGTGGTCCTCGGATACTTCTTTAATGGCTCAAAGCGCTTCTATGTATGCGTACACAATCGTGTGCATCGCATATGCCAGACAACATCTCCTGAGCAGTGTCATTACGTGCCCTCAGAACAGAATCCAGCTGACATAGCCACCAGGTCAGTAGCTGCATCACAGCTGATGGACACAATGTGGTTCAAGGGGCCGGACTTCCTCTACAATCCCCCAAAGCCAGACACGCACAAGCACTTTGAACTGATAGAGCCTGAAACGGATGTGGATGTCAGACCACAAGTGACTGTTTTAGCCACTCACATCGAAGCCAAGCCGCTCACCTCTGAAAGATTCAAGTGTTTTTCCAACTCCTTGCTGAGAGCCGTCTGCTTTCTGATACATAAGGTGCGTTCTCACAAGTCAAGCTCCATCTCAGACACTTCACAGCACGCATGTAAAGCATGGCATCAGTGTAGTAGGCCTCACACCCTGAAGAACTCGCAGCAGCGAGGAGACTCATAATAGAGACTGTTCAAAGAAACTCGTTTCCAGGCGAACGTGCTGCTCTTCAAGCAAAGAGAGAAATTCCCAATTCAAGTCCGCTCCTGACCCTTGACCCCTACATCATTGACGGCCTGCTGAGGGTAGGAGGGCGTCTCAGACATTCCTCCCTGGAATCAGAGGTAAAAGATCCCATCATTCTCTCAAATAGCCATGTCACCTAACTGCTTGTGGAACACCATCACATACAAGTGAAGCACCAGGGACGACAGTTCATCCATCAGAGCGGCTGGACTGTGGATTGTTGCTGGCAAAAGGCTGGTCAGCTCTATCCTCCATCACTGTGTGACATGCCGTGAGCTTAGAGGGAAACTGGAAGTGCAAAAGATGGCTGACCTCCCTCCAGAGCGGCTCGACACCTCTCCGCCCTTCAGCTACGTGGGGCTGGACGTATTTGGACCATGGACAGTGGTGACCCGACTTACTCAAGGAGGTGCAGCGCAAAGCAAAAGGTGGGCCATTCTGTTCACATGTATGTGTACCAGGGGAGTACACATCGAAGTAATTGAGTCTATGGACACAGCCGGCTGTATCAATGCACTGCGTAGATTCTTTGCAGTTAGAGGTCCAGCACAGCAGCTCAGGCCAGACAGGGGGACCAACTTTATTGCTGCCAGTGCAGAACTGGGAATGAGGCCTCCTGATGAAAAGCAGAACAGCATCCTGAATTATCTCCACAGCAAGGACTGCACATGGGAGTTCAACCCCCCGCACGCGTCCCACATGGGAGGTGTGTGGGAGCGAATGATTGGGGTGACACGCAGAATATTAGACTATATGCTTACTTACCTGACGCATGAGGTTCTATGCACGCTGATGGCAGAGGTGTCTGCCATAATCAACGCAAGGCCGCTGGTCCCCATCTCATCGGATCCCTCCTCTCCTGTCCTGTTGTCTCCTGCCATGCTCCTGACACAAAAGCCAGGCCTGCTTGCTCCACCAGGTGACTTCACTGGAAAAGATCTCCTGAAAGGCCATTGGAGATAAGTGCAAGTGCTTGCCAATTTATTCTGGAGCCGTTGGAGAAATGAGTACCTGAGCACTCTCCATCCAAGGCGTAAGTGGCACAGTACACATCACAACCTTCAACCTGGGGACATTGTGCTGTTAAAGCAAACTCAAGCACCAAGCAACAAGTGGCCAATGGCTCTGGTCAAATCAACCTTTCCGAGCGGCGACGGAAAGGTCTGCAAAGTTGAAGTGAAGACATCATCTCAAGGCACCTCAAAGACTTACCTGCGGCCCATCTTGGATGTGGTCCTTCTCCTAGAAAAGACTGAATAGAAATGGACTAAGAAAAAAAAAAAAGGGGTTTAAAAAGAATGGTTTGAAGTTAGTGGCATTACATGCCAGACGGGGAGTGTTTTGCCCTCAGAATAGTATTTGTTCTGCCCTCAGAATAGTATTCATGTTCAAACTTAAATGCACTTAAATGATTGAATGAATGTAGTAATTAAAACTTGTGGTAAGGAAATATGTGAAAGAAAACACACTCACACACACACAGTAATATAATATATATAGATATCTATTTAATATATGATGTTATTGAGGCATAGAGCTCCAGGACTCCCGCCAGAGCACCCGGAGTGTTCTAGAATATTTACAAAACACGGCCAAAGGCTGTGTGCGCCTCGCCATTGCGATACATCCACTGTAAAAAGAGCGCATGGTACCGCGGCCGCAAGCTGCTCAGGGCCACACCCCCACCCTCCTCCTTGACCCGCCTCTCTCCTCCTCATTTGCATTAAAGCTACAGACACCGAAACAGCGTGTTTGGGGAAAGCTCAATGTGCGACTGGCTCGTAGTGGCTGTTATTCTGCACCACGGCTGAATTTCGGGAACATCTTTAAATACTGTGTTAGGGGCCCGCTAATATCTTACTACTATAATAGCAGGCCTGTCGCACCAGTTACTCAAGTGCGCATGTGCCAAGCGTGAACGCATATATACACCACAAGCACGCACATGCGCACGAACATGCACGGCAACGCACACACATGCGCACACACTACACACACACACCACAAGCACGTGCACACACCACACGTCAACACAAAGGCAGCGACACATACACGGAAGCGCACACACACACACGCGCGCACACACATGCACAGGTAAAGACGTTTAACGGCTCCTCCATCGGCACACGCGCAGGTAAGAACACACACGCACGCCGCAGAAACACTCGCCCAGGTAAGACGTTGGGCCCTATTTTAATGGTCTGAAACGCAAGTGAGAAGCGCCAAGCGCAAGTAGCTTTGTGAAGTCTAAAAAGGGTTGGTTTGAAGTAGACTAATTACCCATAGGTGTGGTTTGGGCGTAACGTGCAATAAACTAATGAGAGCGCCGTCTCCCATCCCCTTTAAGAGCCATGAGCACATTTGAATCTGACGAGTTGATATTTTGACAGCGCGATTGCAGTTTCTGATGATACAGATGCATGACCACATGAATTTTAAACTTCAAATGGCTCAGTTTATGACCAAATAATGTCGGCAAAGAAAACTTAATATCATGTGCGGTAACTGTGGTTCTATTTAATGATATACGCAATTCATTAACAAATATCGTTTCTTACCAGTATTGTATGCATTATCGTTATCGACTTGTGTTCCTAATATGCATGTGTCCCCCCATTAATATACATTGCCATGGACTGTATTATGCGTTGCGTGTTTAGTTTGCGTGTGTTTAAACAGATGGACCATCACACATGCGCGCCCGCATTCATTAATTTTTTTACACATACACACACGCACGCCCGCATTTATTCACTCTTTTAAACACTCACTCGCAGTAAAACAGTGTTTTCTCACGATCAAATATTCATCAATCCTAAAAGTTATGGGCTTGTACACGATGTCTGTGTCAAGAAAATATGTGTTTGCTGTACGGTGTTTGCAGATGCATTGATTTAAAAGTACAACTTATTACCGCTGTATCAGCTGTTCTTTCCCAAATAATTTACCAAGAATGTGTGGCTAGGTAGAAGAGAGAAGCAAAGTGTATGCGCGAGGTGCACAAGTAACATTATGCATACGCCCTTAAAATAGCATTTGAACAACGCGCCACTGACTTTAAACCAGGTATTCCCTGGTTTGTGGCGTTTAGAAAGTCAATTGCGCTGGATGGAAGATAGTGCCCGTTATGTTTTTAAACACGTCGATAAACTGCCAGGTAAAACGTACTGTCTATAGACAGTAGAAATTGCGATAAAATAAGGGAAGAGACAATAGCTGTGTTCGAATTCGTTCCCTATTCACTCACTCACTATTCCCTATGTAGTGTTTTATACTGCATGTAACCCAGTTGGGATTCGGTTTCTGGTTATTCATAACAATAAACAACATATACGAGTATTATTTTTCATAATGTTTTTTGACGTTTGGGTAATGGTTGCAAACTTTGTAGATGTTATTTGATGTATTGTAAATGTTGTATATATCCTTTGCTTAATTGAACTGTGATATGGCCATCCAGCCAGGAGGGGGCGCGATGAGGTGTTTGTGGGTGAATGTGGTGAAGGCGGGAAGGGAGAGGAGAGAAGACATGCTGGAGTTGGGGAGAATGGAGGAAAGACGTTCGTTAGATGTTTTTCGTTGGAGTACCGTCTGTTGATGACATATCAGCAACTCTGAAGATGCAAGATAAAGTTCAATACGAACTTTATTAAAAAGCTCCACCGGACCAGTCCACATTAACGACCCGGTCAGTTAATTAACGCAAGGAGCTGAACAGTAGTGGCCTGCTAACTAGCGCAGCTAGCGACTCTACTACGAAGGGATTTTCCCGTGGACCGCCGCACCAGATAGTGAGTGTGACCACGAGAGTTGGTTCACCTTCCTCTGGCGAAGAGGAATCAAGCGACAAGCCAGTGAGGAGCGTCTTTGTCCTTTCGACAGACTTTCGCAGACTTTCCCGATACTGGCCTTTCCACGGACATTCAAGGACGCCCGTTGCCGTTCACCTGGACGTGTGAGTAGCCTACCGTGTTCCCGTTGGCTCGGAGGAGCGAAGAGGACTACTAAAATCAACAGGCCTGCAACAGGGTTTTCTTTTTGTACAGGATTGTTTTCTTTTGTTTTCTTTTATAAATTATGCCGGCTTAGTTTAGTTTAGTAATGTTATTATTACTTATAGCCTGTATTGTGATATTGTGATATGGTATCTGTGACATGCACGTGCATTTATATTTTGTTCTAAAATAAGTAAACGTTCTACTACTTACTTACTTTTGTTGGCTGCTTACTAATACGTGTAGTGTTGATATTGTGTATGTTTAGTGTTTAATATTCATTAAGGATGCTCTTGTTATATGGTTACCAAATATAGGAATTCAAAACTAATAATTTAAGATTGATAGAAGAACCTAGGGCCCTGCCCTCTTTATTATAGGGGTAAAAGGGCTACATGCACTATATAGGGAATGAACTAACGAGAATTCAGATGCGCCCACATCATGTTAACAAACCGGGTACTCACGAGGAAAGCTGGAGGTTGTATTGATGTTGAATGTTACATTTCCTTGATCATGGTTTTTTTTATTCATTTTGAATGTTACATTTTCTATGTTAAATCCCAAATAAATTGTTGACATTTCTAAACGAAAGCCGGAGTTCCATCATTAAATGTATTTGTTTTCGCGGTTATTCAGCTTCTTCTTCTCCTCCGGAAAAACACGACCGCATTACATTGTGGTATACGGGAGTAACATGTAGGGAAAATCGTATGTTCACTCAGATTTGGGGTAATTTAAGTCCACTATATAGTGCATGAAACTAACCACTGAGAATTCGAACACCACAAAATGGCAAACACCCTATATAGTGCACTATATCCGTAGGGAACGATTTTGAACACAGCTAATTTCTCACCTCAATAAGCAACGACGGGTCGTTCATTGTTATATAAAAAACGTTAAATTCAAACACGCACCGGCATATCAACACAGAAGTCACGTGATTCTTAAGGAGACAGTGTCCCTACAACACAGAACGAAAACATGTCAATAACCCAGTATGGTGAATTATGTCTATAGAGTCGTCCACCTGACTACACTTTGTTGCTCGAATGTAATATTACTCGCCTCCTTCAGCCTCCCGAAATGTCTTTACACTTTGTTGCTCAAAGCTAATATTACCCACCTCCTTGAACCTCCCCAAATGTCTTGTGATATTGATATCCCCCCCATGGACTGTTTTAGTTTTATTTTTCTTATGTTTTGTGTGTATTCTATGTGTGACTGTATGCTACTGCTGCCTGTCTTGGCCAGGACACTGGAAGAGATGTTTAATCACAATGATGATTATTAATTTTCAATGATCACACACTAGCTGCTTTCAGACAAACGTGTAAGTCCTGATATTCTCCTGATGGGCCGTATGTGTGAACAACAAATCCTGACATTTGTAGCCTGAAAATCTCCTGAATAATACTACCCCTGAGGTAGTATTTTCTCTGTAGGAAATGTAAATGACCTTATATGTGAATGAGGAGTAGAAAGTCTGTATTTCTCACACCACTTCAGTGGGCGTGTTGATGGCAGTTCTGCATGTCATCGAGTGGCACCCTAAATGATAATCAGCCTGTTCCCTTCTGATCGCTGAACGTTTAAAAAATATTTAAATGTTGGCACTGCTTTTAAGAGTCATTTGTGGTGAACGAATGTTATACGTTGTAAAATTATAGGCAAAATGTTATTATATTATGCGCTCAGAAATTTGTTACATTATCGACAGGGGTTTCCACATTATTGCTATGGGTTTAATTGAAACTAGAGGTTGAGCGCTCGCGAAAACTCTAGTCTATATTAGAGCATCTATAAAGTAGCATGCCATGGGACCTTTAAAGCTGTTTGGTACATCCCGGATTGATACAAGGTCCTATACATATGAAGATTGTTGATGCACTAGATGAATAATTCCACAATGCAAAAAGAATGAGCAATGACTAAATAAAGTCACTAAATGTAAATAAAGTGCCCAACAGTACATAAAGTAACTATGATTAATGTGACTATCAATATAAGCGCAAACAGAGGATCATGGGCATCAGGGCCATATATGTAGTCCTAAAACAACTGGTATTACGTTATGGTAGCCTATTCCGACTATGTTTGTTGATCTGCTTCTTTCAAACCATAATCACAGCGATGCTGCAGCGCAACGCTTCCTATTAGGGCTAAGGGCGGCATTTGACGAGCATAAACTGCGCACCACGGCGCTTTGGCGCCGCTGTGTTGCGGGCTTAATTCTGCACCAAGGCTGAATTTCTTCAACGTCATCAAATATTGTATTAAGGGCCCACTAACACCTATATATAAGCATCCATAAAGTAGCATGCCATGGGACCTTTAAAAGATTAAATAATTATATGTTGCTTACACACTCAGATCTAGTTCTTACATAATGCTTACCTGATAAAGCGTCTTGATGACCTTAGACCTGAAGGTAATTGTGGCACATAGTGCACCCACCAGCCAGAAGCTGACCATCACACCAGATGATTGGACACCTTTCCTTCGCTCGTATTGGATCAACATTGTGGCTAGCAACTGGAACACAACCAAAACAACACAATCTCATATTAGTGTTGCACATTTTCAACTGGAACACAATCAAAACAACATCATCTCATAATAGTGTTGCACATCATTCAATGAAAAATTAACAATTTTAAATAATTTTAAGTTAAAAGTTGTAAGTTAAATTGAAACAATTTAAAGTGGGGATTATTATTATGATCATAACTACTATGATTTTATCAACATAGAATCATTGAAGTTATGATATGTTAGTCAAATAAAGCCTCTGAAGGTTTGGAGAACAACAAAATGACTATTATTACTACTATATATAATGAATATTATCTGCATTATTATACATCAAATTATTTTCTGTCAGCCTCTCTCTTAAGACCGTGGGAAAGTTTTAGAGATGGGCTCAACATTAACCCAGAATTTATTATAGATTTTAATGGTACGCTCATAGTCTGAGAAATTACCACAGTTTGACGGTTTCCCGATTATTATGAATTAATTTATTTCACAACACTATGGATGTAAAAAGTCACACACAATAGCTCCTTCAAAACCAAATCCTACATTAATGCAGCTTGTTCAGAAAACGGGCATTAGTTTAATTAATTCAAAATAGAACAGGCATTGACATTGGCTGCCTGGTATCCAATCGTATACCTGCCAACAACACATCTCCACATGCATGATCCATGCTGTGCATCATTTTTATTCACTTCAGCTTTATGTGACCCTTAAGTGAAAAGGCTATACTTAAAGTTAACGATATTACTTAATTTGATCCTACAGTGTGGTTATACTGCACTTGCTTTTTGATCATTACAAAAAATGAGTACCCTGGCCAGACCATATTTTCCAAAAGAAAAATTACTACTTTTAAAAAGAAAAACGCACAATATAAAAGTTATAGTGATCAAATTAATGAATGTAATAAAAATAATGCAGAATTATCTTAATGCGCTGCGGGTGCCATTGCTAACAGAGTCCCTTTAAATGACTGTAGAGCGCGAGCGGACCAAAGAGAAAAGCTCAAGAGTTTTCCTAACGAAAGCCAATCACGCCCTTCTTGCCTTGGCCTACCCGCATATGAAAACAAAATGTTTTTCTCACATCACGCCTGATAAACATAAAGTCAACACACATGTTGAAAACTGTTTACATCAGCTGCGATGAGAATTTGTGGCATATTCCTATAATAAAGGCACAGGTAAAAAGACAGATGGAATACTCAACCTATAGCCTAGTGAAGATGAGCTTATGCTCCGTCCTTTCCTTTCACCAGATTTTTATAGTTGCATGCATGTCTTATTATTCTTATGATAAATAATAATAATAATAATAATAATAATAATAATAATAATAATACATTCAGCTTACATAGTGCTTTTCTAAAGTTCAAAGTCGCTTGACAGAATGAACACAGAACAAAATTATTTAATAATAACGTATGTAAGTAAAAAGATAAAATAGGATAAAAATAGGTAGCTAAAAAACTGAAATAGGTATAGAAGACTAGAAAGTTAAAATGAGGGAGGGGAGAGAAGGGAAGGAGGTTATGAGTTGAAAGCGATCATGAAGAGGTTGGTTTTGAGGGCCTGTTTAAATGATGGGAGTGTGCTAGCCTGTCAGACGTGCTAGGGGAGAGAGTACCAGAGGGAGGGTGCGGCCACTGAGAAGGCCCTGTCACCCTAGGGTCGAAGCTTGGTCCTGGGGGTTTTGTGTGTGTCTGTAGACTGGAGGAAACAGGTAGGAGTGTGTTGGAGGAAGAGGGCGGAGAGGTAGGGAGGTGCCAAGTTATTTATGACTTTAAAGGTGGTGGGTAGTATTTTGAAGTGAATCCTAGATTTAACTGGGAGCCAGTGGAGGTTTTGGAGGACAGGGGTGATCACGGCGGCGGATGGAGGTGAGCGTGTGGGCAGCGGAGTTCTGGACGCATTGTGATGAGATCTTTTTCAGTGGCTGCGTGGTTAGCGTTTCTGCCATTATTTTGGCAACAAGTCAAAGTAATTATTAATTTTAAGTATTAAGTAAGTATTAATTTTTCATTTGTGAGCCAAAGCACCAGACACATGATTGTTTATTTTCCAGAAGACAGTAAGGCTGTATTCTATGTTAGTTGCCAGCATCTCCTTTTTGTAAAACGAGTATGAATCAAGTGTGACTCGTTAAAGGAAAGGTACTGTGGCTGACGGCACGACAATGTTTCACCATACACTAATTAAAAACAACTGATGAAAGGTGCATAACACCTCCTAGGATCGTTAACAATTGAATATTATATTGATGATACCATTTTAAAAGTTTTATATTAGCATCAGCATAAAATTCTAAACAATACCCTCAAACACTAGCCACCAAATAAAAAAGTATGTGGTACTGGTGGAATATGGTCTTGAGCACTGGATATTGAATTTATGAAAGTCCAATGCAAAATACCCGAGCTATTGAAGAGTGAATCTAGAAAATGTATATGGTACTTATGGCTATTTTTTCTGCTTTATATCAATGACATGGAGTCAGCTTGTAACTGCAACCTCTATCTTTATGCAGATGATTCAGCCCTCTTAGTCTCTTATCAAGATAAAGCCGTGGTGGAGAGGTTACTGAGTGCAGAACTTCAGAAGGTCAGTACATGGCTATCTGAAAAAAAGCTGTCACTCCATTTAGGTAAAACTGAATCAACACTTTTTGGATCAAACCCAAAATGTAGGTAGTCACCTGGATTCAAGGTGGTAGTGGGTGAATCTGAGATCAAAGCCAAACAAACTGTGACATACTTAGGTTGCATTCTTGACAATTAATTAACTGGGAGGGTATGGCTGTGAAGGTTATTTCCAAAATTAATCAGAAAATAACATTTCTGGCTAGAACATCCCATCTCATTATAGGAAAGCTCTGGAGATACTGGCTGGGGCCCTAGTATCAGCCACTTTGATTATGCCTGCACTTCATGGTTTACAAACCTCCCTAAAATCCTCAAAAAGAAGTTTCAAACATCACAAAATAAACTAGTAAGGCTGATCCTTAAGCTACAACCTCCCGCTCATCTCACTCCAGCTCATTTTAGTAGCCTGAAAGCAGTCAATTATATATATTTTTATTTTATTTAACCTTTATTTATACTCGAAAAATTAATTGGGGGGTGACCCTCATTTGCAATGATGTTGAGTCAAACAAATGCAAAGCAAAAACAACAATACATACACAATATACAATGCAAATACACCAAATATACAATAACTGATAAAGAAAAAAAAAAAAAAAAACAATTACAGAGATATGTAGACTGGAAATAAGTTATTTAGCTTAATTAAAACAGTTACAGGTAGGCAGATTTAAGATAATATTTCTAAATTGTTTAAAGGATATGATGGTATTGATTTGAATATGTTGCTGTAAGGCAGGGGTCTCCAACACGTCGATCGCGAGCTACCGGTAGCTCGCGGGCAGGTTTTCAGTAGCTCGCCTGATAGGTTGACCGACTGACTTGTTAAGAAAAATAAATAAATAATATTCCGACAACAGTAAACGCACCTCATCTCACTTTCACATATATGTCACATTGGTGTCCCACTCCCTCCAATTCAAAAAATAAGAGGCCTATCAACTAAGAATAAAAAGCATATGTACTCAAGTGTGTCTTGAGTGACGTTGTATGCTCACTAAGCTAAAGTGAGGAGTTTGGTGGTATTAGCTAGAACTTTAGACAGACAACAAAGATGGAAAACCAAGGTGGCCAAGTCAAGGAAAAGCAGAAAACATACAATTTCCATGTGGTTATTCATCGGACCGACGAAGAAAGCCAACACAGCCACGGAGGCATCATTCAAAGTGGCGCACATTTTGACAAAGCACAAGAAGCCATACACCGATGGCGTGATGGTGAAGGAAGCAATGAAAGAATCCAGAATCATGTTCAGCTTAAGTCTCAGCAACACTCACAACATTTCTGGAGCCTTGTAGACCCAGAAAACTATAAGAATATTCACCAAGCAGCACTTAAAATTTCTGCTTTATTTGGTTCGACATACCTTTGTTAAGCTGCTTTTTCTGACATGAATGTCATTAAATCTAAATTCAGAACAAAACTGACAGATGAACATTTAAATGACTGTATTAGAGTGAACCTGAGTGCATACACTCCAGCATACACCTCTTTGGTGGACTCCATGCAGTGCCAGTCATCTCACTAACTTTTAAAAAGAGTTAGTATACGTACAGTGGGGCAAAAAAGTATTTAGTCAGCCACCAATTGTGAAAGTTCTCCCACTTAAAAAGATGAGAGAGGCCTGTAATTTTCATCATAGGTATACCTCAGCTATGAGAGACAAAATGAAAAAAAAAAAAATCTATTAAATCACATTGTCTGATTTTTAAAGAATTTATTTGCAAATTATGGTGGAAAATAAGTATTTGGTCAATAACAAAAGGTCATCTCAATACTTTGTTACATGCCCTTTGTTGGCAATGACAGAGGTCAAACGTTTTCTGTAAGTCTTTACAAGGTTTTCACACACTGCTGCTGGTATTTTGGCCCATTCCTCCATGCAGATGTCCTCTAGAGCAGTGATGTTTTTGGGCCTTCGCTGGGCAACACGGACTTTCAACTCCCTCCAAAGATTTTCTATTGGGTTGAGATCTGGAGACTGGCTAGGCCACAACAGGACCTTGAAATGCTTCTTACGAAGCCACTCCTTCGTTGCCCGGGCGGTGTGTTTGGGGTCATTGTGATGCTGAAAGACCCAGCCACGTTTCATCTTCAGTGCCCTTGCTGATGGAAGGAGGTTTTCACTCAAAATCTCACGATACATGGCCCCATTCATTCTTTCTGTCACACGGATCAGACGTCCTGGTCCCTTGGCAGAAAAACAGCCCCAAAGCATGATGTTTCCACCCCCATGCTTCACTGTAGGTATGGTGTTCTTTGGATGCAACTCAGCATTCTTTCTCCTCCAAACACGACGAGTTGAGTTTTTACCAAAAAGTTCTATTTTGGTTTCATCTGACCATATGACATTCTCCCAATCCTGTTCTGGATCATCCAAATGCTCTCTAGCAAACTTCAAACGGGCCCGGACATGCACTGGCTTTAGCAGGGGGAAACGTCTGCCACTGCAGGATTTGAGTCCCTGGCGGCGTAGTGTGTTAGTGATGGTAGCCTTTGTTACTTTGGTTCCAGCTCTCTGGAGGTCATTCACTAGGTCCCCCCGTGTGGTTCTGGGATTTTTGTTCACCGTTCTTGTGATCATTTTGACCCCACAGGGTGAGTTCTTGCGTGGAGCCCCAGATC
Source organism: Pollachius pollachius (assembly GCF_949987615.1). Taxonomy (NCBI): domain Eukaryota; kingdom Metazoa; phylum Chordata; class Actinopteri; order Gadiformes; family Gadidae; genus Pollachius; species Pollachius pollachius. Next base: position 23,000,446 of record NC_136943.1, read on the forward strand.
GAGGGAGATTATCAGTGGTCTTGTATGTATTCCATTTCCTAATAATTACTCCCACAGTTGATTTCTTCACACCAAGCTGCTTACCTATTGCAGATTCAGACTTCCCAGCCTGGTGCAGGTCTACAATTGTGTTTCTGGTGTCCTTTGACAGCTCTTTGGTCTTGGCCATAGTGGAGTTTGGAGTGTGACTGTTTGAGGTTGTGGACAGGTGTCTTTTATACTGATAAGGAGTTCAAACATGTGCCACTAATACAGGTAAACAGCCTCTTAAAGAAGAAGAAGTTAGAGGTCTGTGACAGCCAGAAATCCTGCTGGTTTGTAGGTGACCAAATACTTATTTTCCACCATAATCTGCAAATAAATTCTTAAAAAAAATCAGACAGTGATTTTCTGGATTTTTTTTTTCATTTTGTCTCTCATAGCTGAGGTTTACCTATGATAAAAATTACAGGCCTCTCTCGTCTTTTTAAGTGGGAGAACTTGCACAACTGGTGGCTGACTAAATAAGTTTTTGCCCCACTGTATGTCCCATGTGTACAATAAGATGCTTGTAAGATGGTGATAATGGACCTTGAACTTTGTGGCCTATAATAAGAGGTGTAAAATGGTAATGTTTCCTTTGACATTGATGTGAATTTTCAGTGGTGTATATGAAAAAGTGTAATGTTTCCTTGGACCTTGATTTGAATTTTCAGTGATGTATATGTGGCCCACAAGAAGTGTAAAGTAGTGATGTTTTCTTGGACCTGATGTGAATTGTCAGTGATGTATATGAAAAAGTGAAATGTTTTCTTGGACTTTTGATGTGGAATTATTTTTGATAAGCATTGGGTATTGCAATTTCACACGTGTACAAACAGAAGCTTAAGTCAAAAATGATGTAAATAAATACAAGCGATGTGATGCAAGTAGCTCTTGGCCACTTAATTTTCTTCTAAGTAGCTCTCAGTTGAAAAAAGGTTGGAGACCCCTGCTCTAAGGCTACATTTACATGATGACGGTCTGAACAGAAGACGCAAAAGTGGCGTCGCGTCTTTACTTTTATTCCGCGTTTAGACAAGCGTTTGAGAGGAAATCTGCGCGCATACGGTGACGTAAAATTGTGTGGAATTCGAATGGGTTGGCATGTCAGGCGGCTAGGTGGTGCTGTGATACACTATCACACAACACCGCCATGTCTGAGCGCATGCGTAGAATCTTCCTTCTTCTCTTATCTGCGCCGCGAAAACCAAAACATAATTACAGATCCTTCTCTGTTCAGTTATACGATCTGTACATATCCTGTACATTTCGTGGAAAGACTCCTGTAAGTTTATTAGAGCTGCCAGAGCAGCTTGACGGTCCGACGCATGGAAATAATCCAACATGTTTGTTCATTTCCCTGTACTGGGGCATGTATGTGACGTAAACGCGTATGCGATGTGAGCAGATCTGAGCAGAGTTGTGCGTCTTCGCAGTGTAGACGGAAACGCTACGGCGGAGCCTATTCAAGTTTTCCACTCTGGAGGGTGGTTTCAGATTTTTGCGTTTTTAAGCCCCAAAAACGCCGTCACCGTCTAAACGAAAGGCAAAATATTTTGTCGTTTTTAGCCGCAAACGTCCTCGTGTAAACGGGGCCTAAGTCGTTCGAGGAGTCGGGCACTGAAGCTAAAAGCTGTCTTTCCAAGCGCAGACCTGACTTGAGGAACATGAAGCATGAGCATGTCAGTCTGAAATTCGCAGCACAATTTTAAGACAACTTGTTTTTACATATTATGGCGTGAAATTATGTCGTTATTATCTGTTGGCATAAGGATAAAAGGTAAAAGTATACCCAGTTACGTTATATAGCGATATGCAGCGGTTTTATATATACGGCTCCAGAACAGTTGCTGAAGATGTTTTAGTAAGAAGACCGCTATCATCAACCAATGTTACCCAGTGCTGGACAATATGTTAATCAATGTGTTCGACTTATCAATGTGTTATTGTTAATATTGTAATATTTCCTCTAAGGAGACTGCGATTTCGGTAGCAGACTAGCCTACTCATTTGTTGTGATTAGGCGGGTGTTCAAACGTTAGGAATTAGATGTTGCTCTTTTGATGCATAGCCTGTAGATTGTCATGCAACGTTATTTTAACGTTGCCATAAACTAAATTACGTTTCCATTAACTAAATTAAATCTGTCAGTGGTTTTAGATGAGGGGATGAACGCCTTCCTAGATGAAGAAAGATCCCAACCCCTCATGGGACCTCTATACCAGCAGGATTTTGACCGGAATGCCTACTTCCTCGATGAAGCCTGTACAGTCAGTTTTCAAATTGTCCTTCTAGGTAGATCATGAAGCAGATCTAGATCATTTTCACCACATCCTCAATTCCTGACAGAAACTGAGAGAGAGAGACAGGGACAAAGGACCATGGAGAGGATAGTATGGAGGAAGAGTCCAGCAGCTGAAGTGCATCACAGATGCAATGCGATGATAACTTTACTAGAGAGCGTACGCTCTTTCTTATTGATTTAATGAGGAGACACCTAGAGGCAAATGGGAGTGAACTCCCTCAGACTCGGGCAGAGCTTAATAGCAGGATAAAACATGGGAAAGGCTCAGAGACATATGTGGGGGGAAATGGCCGGTCAGCTGTCTGACCATTTTGGTCAGATATTTGATCCTGCACGGCTCAATAGAATATGGAACACCCTTGTAGATGGGTATAAAAAAAAATTAAGGATAACAGGAGCACAGGGAGGGGAACAATTCGCTTCAATTTTTACAATGAAATGGATGCTCTTTTGGGGGAAATCCATGATGTCGAGTTCCCAGTTATCGGAACTTCAGAGGGCATCCAGATTCGCAGGCCTGATCTGGTCAATGAGGGTGGGCAGTTACTTGCAGCCAGCCCATCTCCACAGGGTAGCATAGCTCCTAGCACAGTGAGCACAGCACCTAGCACAGTGAGCCCACCCAGAACAATGAGCACACCTAGACAGAGGTTTAGGTCATAGCAAAATTAAGTTTTGCTATGAACTAGCAAAACGTAGGTCATAGCAGAGTCGGCCAATGAAAGGAGGCACAGTGAATTGTCAGAGTCGGCCAATGAAAGGAGGCACCGTGAATTGTTAATTCAAATGAATCAGGCTCAGACCTCCTTTGAGGTTCTAATGAGAAAATATCTTAACAAGTCTTAAAGTGTTGGGTTAGGGGTAGGGTAAGGGTTAGGGTAGTGAAGCAAGATAGTAGTGATTTCTCTTGAAAATGTAAACTTAGTAGCCATAGCCTACTATACCAATTGTTTGACATATGTTCAGTGCCTATACTTCTTTTTGGACAACTTATGTGTTAAAAAAAAATTTCAATTAAATGTATTATCATAGCCTACTATACCATTTGTGCCAAAGTGCCAACAATTTTTTGGACATGCCTGTTAAAAAATGTCAGTTATTAATTTCCAGGGCTTATGTATTATGATTTTACATAAGTGTACTCAAGTAAAGGTTTTTTTTACTCTCAAACTGTTTGTGATGTTTACTTTTGATTTAAACACAAGTATGAAATGTATGACACTTATCTCAAAAACAAAGCAGAACAAATGTTAAGCAGAAATTACACAAAACAGATATGCCCATTGCAAGAACATGGTTTATTATTCAATGTCAGATGTTTTCGTCTTCTTGACGCAGACAACCACCTGGATGCTCTTCACAGATGTCTGCAGGACCTGTGCACTGATTATGGAGCATACACACAGACACGATGAGCATGACTACTAAATCCAGTCTGGCGTTCTGGAGATCTCTAACTCTCCTCCATTTGCACTTTAGTCTACAGAATGCCTGCTCTACCACTTCTCGGCGTCTACTTATCTTAGAGTTGCTCAGTTGGTCCTGCATGGTGAGGGCTCCGTTGTCCCTCTTCGGGGTCATGATGAAAGGGTAAGCTTGCCCAATATAGGCACTATCCCCGAGCAACATGAACCTCCCCATCTTGTCGTTCCAGTTTTCAAAAAAAGTGGATTTTCCTGGAATTCTTGCATCATGCATCATCATGTCTTCTCACAAATGGTGGGCCAGCTGACAGAAGCGGGCACCATGTTGCAAAAAGCTGAGAGCACTTCAACAATACATCTATGGGCTGATGATTGTGACATGTAAAATTTGCATGACATTTCACGAAAATTATTCTGATTGGCCAAATACCACAAAAAAAGTGCAAGCTTTTGTCTCAGAGGAATCGAAGAAGGGCCTCCTGTGTGCTCTTCATTTAGGCCCAGCTGCTTCAGTAGGTAAGTTATGTAATCAAACTGGGAGTGGGAAATGCGAAGATGTCTGTAAAATGTGTGTTCATCCATTTGAAATAGTACTTCCCATTCGGTACCAGTCTTGAGAATTTGCCGTGGTATAACACATTGGCCAAGTATTGATATTCTGAAAAGGAGAACATGAATTGTATGAGTTCCCAAATTACGGACAGATTTAGAAAAAAAATGAATGACACATAAAAATACAAAGACCACACATCAGAGGGGGGACTACTTAAACAGGAAGAATAACTACTCTGTTGTTGTAATATTGATTGACATTACATCAGGACAATTTTGTTGTACAAACATGCAATTTGTTTTCTGTCATACAGTTTTGTGCCGTTTAATAGGGGAAGGGGTGTAAGAAGACAACACGTAGCCTAGACAAATGGATAGACATATTTTTCTTTCGATGTTTTTAGACTTTTTAAAAGCAATTTTGCAATGAGGAAAGCTACAGTGCATAATTACCTCATCCGTCGTTTGGCCTCTTCCACCTCGTTTGTGTATGTAAGTACACTTAATTGCTGACAGTCAAAATGCTTCTTCAAAAACAAAGCGAGTATCAGCTTCAAATTGCTTTGGATGGGCTCTGGAACGCACCATTAATTTATAGATCAAGTCAACCTTCCTCGCGGGCTCCGGCCGCAGGCTCGGCAGCCCGGCCGCGGGCAGCCCTGCCCGACCGCGGGCTCCGCCGACCGGCCGCGGGCATCCCTGTCCGGCCGCGGGCTCCTTAGGCCGGCCGCGGGCAGCCCTGTCCGGTCGCTGGCTCCTTAGGCCGGCCGCGGGTAGCCCTGCCCGGTCGCTGGCTCCGCCGACCAGCCGAGGGCAGCCCTGCCCGGCCGCGGGCTACGGAAACGTCAATATAAGCGAACAGAGCCGCACTGTACCGCAACGAACAATAGCGCACCGCTCGGTGGAAAGAGGCATTCGACTGAGCGGGTTCGTTGGTTCTCTTAACAAAGACTTGAGGGGATAAACCCTCCCTCCTGGCTGCTCCACAGCCAGGACTCCTGCTTATTGGTTCATAGCGCAACCAGGGCTTCAGCCTATTCGTGAATAAACGTAGGCGGGAACCAGATCCCTCAGCTAGTCACACCCACTCAGAGGAGGACTTTCCTCCTCTCTCCAATAGAGTGGTGAAGTCACGCCTCTTCCGGTAGAGCCCATGGGACCTATGAGATCGAAAAATACGAATGGGTTTGAATGGAGAGAAAGTAATTATTTTCCGGTCCCAGTCTTTATATGCCCTGGATTACACACGTTTGTGGATTTAAATTATAATTTTTCATGTCAAGAGTTTGACCGTTTATTGTGCAATTGTTCAGTTAAAGGCTGTAGAGAAAACACAATGAGAAAGATTACACGTCTCGTATGTGACGTCACGCTCCCTGACTGGCGTGGACAAGACCGACAATCTCCCCATCGGCATAACTGAAACTCTCAACATGCCTCGACTTATAATGGTTTATAATGGTTTTCACCTCTCTGGATGCCGTCATCCTCCCCTTGGAAAAAAGCAGTGAAGTGGAGCAGAGAGATCACCATGTCTGTACCAGAGTGGTGGTGACGTATATCATTCGCGTCGAGAGCAGCGAGGGGCTGTAGTTCACAAAACGGCCTCACACAAAACCTAACATTATCAAACTTTTTCGCGAAATTCTTTAGTTTTCTTTGCATGAAAAATTATCATTTAAATCCACAAACAACAGATGTGTAATCCAGGGCATATAAAGACTGGGACCAGAAAATAATTACTTTCTCTCCATTGAAACCCATTCATATTTTTCGATCTCATAGGTCCCATGGGCTTTACCGGAATGGGCGTGACTTCGCCACTCTATTGAACCCCAGCCGCCAACACTTTCGGGGAAATGAATGGGAGTCAATGGAGGCTGAGGGAGGAACGTTCTCCCTGAAGTAATTGTCAATAGGCGATAGGGGGTGCTAATGTCCCTTTACCCAGGGAAACAAACATAACATATACAAAGGCATTAAAGTAGTCCTATTTAAGGGCATTCATTCATTAAGTAGTCTGGACAATCTACATTTTTTATTCTTAACAATGTTAAGGAGGATCTTCCTCCCTCTCCTCACTGGAGAAGCCTCCACTGATACATAATGGTGTGTGTCATAGGCATCTCCTGTGATGAACCTCAAAGCAGAGTGAAAAACCACATCACATATACAACATTATTAAAAACGAGGTACCTAAATATTTATGCAATTATTCTTCAAGGATACTAAACACACATAGCTACAAATAACTGATCTTGGGCCCTATTCTAACGCAAGTAGCTTTGTGGGCGATTCCATGGCGATGTTGCTATTTTACCGGCAGATGAATGACTCTTACACCCGACGCAAACCTAAAAAGGGTTGCCCTGAAGTAGCCTAATTACCCCTAGGTGTGGTTTGGGCAAAGGGTTCAATAAACCAATGAGAGTGCCAGCTCCCATCCCCTTTAAGGGCCATGAGCGCATTTGAATCTGACGAGTTGATATTTTGACAGCGCGTTTGCAGTCTCCGATGAGACAGATGCATGACCACCACAATTTTAAACTTCAAGTGGCTCAGTTTATGGCCAAATAATATGGCCTAATCCACACATGGAATAGCGTTTTCTTCCACAACTTCAGAAATACTGAGACCTCAAATAAATTTCGGCAAAGAAAACTTAACACACATATGATATGCGGTAACTGTGGTTCTATTTGATGATATAGGCAATACATTAACAAATATTGTTTCGAACCAGTATTGTGTGCATTATCTTTATCGACTTGTGTTCCTAATATGCATGTGTCCCCCCGTTAATATACTTTGCCATGGACTATATTATGCATTACGTGTTAAGTTTCCATGTGTTTAAACAGATGAATGCACACAAGCACGCCCGCATTCATTAATTATTTTACACATACACAATCGCGCGCCCGCATTCATTTATTCTTTTTAACTTGCGGTAAAACAATGTTTTCTCACGATTAAATACTCATCAATCCTAAAAGGTATGGGCTTGTACACGATGTCTATGTTAAGACAATATGTGTTTGCTGTACAGTGTTTGCAGATGCATTGATTTAAAAGTACAACTTATTACCGCTGTATCAGCTGTTCTTTCCCAAATAATTCACCAAGAATGTGTGGCTAGGTAGATGAGAGAAGCAAAGTGTATGCGCGAGGTGCACAAGCAACATTATGCATGCGCCCTTAAAATAGCATCTGAACAACGCGCCACTGACTTTAAACCAGATATTTCCTGGTTTGTGGCGGAATTGTTTTCTGAAACTGCAAAATAGCACCAGGGAACGTTTGCGCCAGAACACGCCTCCTCTTTTCGCTGAACCGCCCCTTGGGACGCAAGATCATTCCCTAATTTAGCGACGCGTGCCTGTGGAGGGAAAAGACTATCCGCGCCAGTTGCAAACTAGCAACGACACATGCGTCGGTGTAGAAAGTCAAATGCGCTGGATGCAAGATAGGGCCCCTTGTGTTGATCAGATTTAGAAGTCGCATCGGAAAGGGCTCTTTTTAATATTCAGCCGTAGTTTTATGGAATGGGTTACCTGCTAGTATAAAGTCTCTTGTCAATTTTAAAACAGCTTTAAAGAAATGATTGAGAAGCAGACAGTCATAGGGTTATTTATTATGGTATCTCTTTTATAGATTGTTATAAAATGGGTTGTGTGATTGGACTGTCATATTTTACTTTGTTCCCGCACTGTCTTGTACATTATCTTTAACACATACACTTACATACACCTATATACATGCTTACACTACCAAGGGACCACAATGGAAATAAGCCCATGGGCTATTTTGTGTTATCCTTTTGACCTGTCCTGCACACATGCACAAACGTATGCTTACCTTTGGGCATGTGTCAATAAAGAATTTCAATCAATCAATCAATCAATCAATCAATGGCTGACCCCGTGTTTATAATAAGTTAAAAGGTTGCTCAGCCAGTTAATTATTGTTATAAGTAACGGTAACAACGGCGGACACAAATATATTGGTCAGTGTGGAAAATGTTGACAGGTGAACAGGATGCATGTACACATTTGTAAAGAAAGTAATTCTGACCATAGTGATGCCCAGTAGAGTTGGGCTGACCAGGTAGACGGATGGAGGCCCATTACTGACCCGGTTTTTCTCCCAGAAAGTATATAATACATCTGCCCAACAGATGAGCCATAGAAGAAAACCAACCACCTAAAGAGAGGGGGGAAGGACAGATCATTTTAAAAAAAGACAACTTCTCATTTAAAATAAATTGAAGTAAATGTAGGAAAATAACTGGAATAATTGGTCCATAGAATAGCATGCATGTACATGTGATTTTGCAAAAGTGGGCAAGACTGTGTGTGTTTGAAATCATTATATATAATTCACTGCAAGGTTGGGAATTTTCTATAAAATTTGATTTCGGAAAATGACCAGTTGGAGAGGGCAGTGGGTACTGTGGCATCCCGCCGCTGAACCACGTCTCTCCCCCCAATCAGCGCGATCGGGGACACCTGGCCGGAGGAAGGGAAAGGACCAGGAGCCGGCATAAAAGGGGCACCAGACCGGCCGAACGAGAGAGAGTGACACGGAGGGAGTAAGCACCAGGCCGGGCAAACGGGCAAGCGACACGGGAAGCGACACGGAGGGATTCCGCACCACGCCGGCGATCTAGAGGCTCACGGAGACCCTAGCACGAGGATACAGACTATGGATTCTTGTGAAATAAACGCAGACTGCGGCTTTAACCCTTGCTTTCCGTGTAATTCCTACCGGGTATCTGACACTCGGGGAGACGGGCTGCCACAGTACTATCAAGTTTTTTGTTTTTTTCTAGCATCGCTGAGAGAAGAAGATTTAATTGACAGAGGCTCAGAAGAAACTGCTCACACTACTTTAAAATATATTTTAGAATACATTATATATTTTATTATTTTTTTATAATTATTAAATAAATAATTTTATAATAACAGTATTAATATTTGGTAGCAAGAAGGGGTGTAACGGTATGCATATTCATACAGAAAAATCCATCACTCTTTCTTAGAAAGTTAGTATCCAAAAGTAAACTGTGAAAGCAATACAGCTGCACACCTTCACGTTATCAAAATAACTGATATTCACGTCTCACGCTGCAAGTAAACAATCGCATGTAGCGCCGGCCGCTATCGAGATGAATGATCAATGATGTAACAGATGGTGATAATTAAAGATCTATGATTGTAGTCTACCACTAAGGATGCAGTAAGATGGTTGAGAAACATAAAAAGGCTGTTACCTTCGCCTTGTCCTAAATCTTGTACAGTCTCCATGGTGACTATGACAAACATACTCAAATGTGATTGAGCTGTAAAGAATCTCCCTTGGTGCAAATAAAGTAATTCAACTCAATGATTTGTCATTTTATTCTCATGTGAATCTTGACACTCCAAAAAAATAAAAACAAAAATCAAGCTTGCAACTCTAATGTGAAGCATTTCAAGAACAGTTCAAGCTATTTTCTACATTAATGACTTAATGATTACATAACTTTGTGGATTGATAAAAGGGTATACTAGATTCGATATATGAGGAGTGTGTATGTTTCTCTCCCATAATCGGTTCAGTCAGTACTGTCCTGACAACAGTTTTTCATTCTTCAGAGTTTAATAAATGTAAAACACAGGACTGAAAAAACGTTTTGACACGTAGTCGACTTAACTTTTCCTAACACTGTGACTTAATTTGAGATGGTTCGGTAACGATCATCTTACTGAATTTAGAGATGACAAAAAGTGATCGTTTTGTGCATAAAATAAATGAGTGCTTTTATCAGATGTACATGGCCACCTACTGTTCAGGCGGGCAAACTGTCTGATATACGAGTAGAATTCTTCAGAGTGCTCGACATAAAGATATAAAGTATTTGCAGGGAATCGCAGTTTCAACCCCCGCAGGAGCGTCTTGGTAGATGTAATCAGCGAGTTGTGTGTTTATTGGTAGATGTTAACAGCGAGTTGTGTGTTCATTGGTAGATGTAATCAGCAAGTTGTGTATTTATCAAACCTATGTTTCAATGTATTTAAATAACTGCCCTGACCCTGATTTTATTTTTACGCTTGGTGTTTCTAAAATTAGATTTGACGAAAAATGGATATAAATATGTGCATTGCCTATTCAATGATTAAATTGGGGCGTTAAACCATCATCCAATTTAAAAGGTTTTCAGTATGCATGCTTAACTCACGGTTTTGGCTTTGTTGAGGCTGCTCATGCAGATGTACCCCAGGTCATGGCGGTGGAGGTAGATGAGGTAGCCTGGGGTACACAGCCAGAAGTAAAGGCAAGGCAGCCATACCAGTGCACTATTCTGGAAGCACTGGGTCAGGTCTGGGTTGGGCGTATTCCACGTGCGATTCCAGTCCTGTCCAAAATAAATAAGGGAATGACGTTAGTTTTCAAGATTAATTCAATCAATATGGTCAAACATTTACTGACGGGTAGTACAGAAGAATAGACAAGTGTAATTATCACCATCAACAACTATTGAGTTTATCATCTTTATTATATTATGGTTTCGGGTACGCTGCTGAAATTGGGGATGAAGCCTAAATCACGCTTAGTTCAACACTTGGAATGTGCAACATCGATTTCTTCATACCTTTATAACATCCCAGGGCAGTGGAACTCCACCTACCCGGGCCGGCGTCTAATCGTTGGTGAACGAACAGATTTCAGTCTCAACCACCATGCAACGTTGAAAGCTAATTATATGGCCTGCTTCATAACTTGGCCAAAATGTTGGCCTAATGTATTCATAAGATGTCTGAAATTTCAGGTTTTTTTATGGTAATGAAATCATAGTCTGTTTTTTGTCTCATCGTTTTGATTTGAGCCTATGGCTTTTCCGAGTACCGGATACATATTGTCTATAAGTCAGCCTTTTTTTAAAAAAAAAACTGTTAAACAGTTTTATGCCCGCTTTTTGCCTTGTTGGATTATTGTTGGCCGATAAGTATTGTGGCAAGCAGCACGGGAAGGACGAGACGGGAGCCCAGGTTGAACCAATTATGAAGTTCCGTGCCCCATACACCTCACGACTACTGACTGCCTTTATTAACGACCAACCACAAACATGGAAACCAGCGCACCCAGTAAACGAACACGTCTCTCTTGGTGACGGTGGCGGCAGCGATGCACACAACATGTCAACACTCAACAACACACAACTAATTAACTACCCCAACCCATTAACCCAACGACAAAACAAGTTGACAAAAGCCCCTTTTGTCAACTGACAGCCCCAATTCCCTGGATCCCCTGCGCGATCCCGGAGGAGACGCCACAGTATTATTGGAATTGGAATACAGATTTTGTCATTTTTAAATGTTTCCAAACATTTGAGCGTCACAGGAATTTTTCATATAGCCTATAGAAAAATAACGATTAAATCGATAGTTGATCGTTCATTTTATTGATGAACAATCAAGGACATTTCTTCAAATGCCCATCCCTAAGCAACATTGTACATTTTGCGCAATAACCTACAGGAAAGGTCTGACAAAATGAATCATGATACGTACAGAGTGTATGACAGGCGAAACGACTATGTATTATGTAATTATATGTTAAATCTGGTTAAATTGGTGGTGGGTGTGTAGGCCTACTATTCTTACAGTCCATGGTATTATTCGTTATAGCTCCTTTCCTTAACTAGTCCAAACCAAACAATGTAGTGTTTCGTGTGTAGTATCTGGCGCTTTTCTTACACATTTCAAGGCATGAACACATTTCTGTCGGCTCAACAAATTAACAATTGCCTGATAACCTGTGGACAAGCAATTGACAAGCTTGACAAAACCCAGCCTACACAAGCCGATGCCGAAGTCATGTCTGCTGCACTCAAAGCGGTGCTTGCTTCCCTTGTTGGGGATGCTGAAACTAATTCCCGTCTTTAAGATTGGAATAGGCCTAGGGCTTGTTTTGTATCTTCATGCAAGAAATTTGAAAAATTAATAACTAATTTTACATTTATTTTTTTATATGCACATTAACGGTGTCTCAATAACCAAAACGTTAGAAATAAAGAGAGAGATCCCGGCGCAAATGTGACTTTTTCTAATGACGAGCCAGCGAGCCATGCTTGTTAAAATGTCAGCAGTGGTATAACCTTCCAGCTGGATCAAATGCAGCTCATCTTGGAAATCGTTCCCATCAAAACAAAGCCGAAAGTATGCCGGAGGTATTTGCTCCACAGAGGCAACTATCTTCCTTGTACATAAATTTGTCTGTGGCAAGTTCTTCAAAACCGTGTCCATGCACACACTCCTTAGAACCTCAGCATCGGTAAATGGTTTGCTAAGGTTGAAGAAAACCCAGAAAGCCTGAACAGATGAAATTGTTGGCCTCCCTTTTTCAATTAACGTTTGGTTGATGATTCTGCTGGCATGGGAATATCCAGCTTTGAAGGTTGCATTTTTTCACCCAATGTTTACTAGGGCTGGGCGATGTGGCCAATATTTTAGTTGGAGGTACACTGCACTCTTGCCAGTCCACCGCATGTCTCTGTTGCAGGTGCTAGAATAAGTTGGATGGGTTTACCATAAACTTGCCAATACATCTGTAACATAGTAATCAATGCCATTTCATCACTGTTATTGAAATAAGAACCTGAGTGAATAAAGGAGTAAAATACTACTGCTTTGCTAGTTTCCCAAAAACACTACATGAACGTTCCAATCTGCCTCGAACACGTCATTAACATTAACATTTAGCAGATGCTTTATCCAGAGCAACTTACATTAAGTACGTTTGTCAGAAGAAAGAAACAATATATCGCTGTCGGTACATTAAGGATGTTCATAAAACCTTGTGCCAAGCACTCGGGCTGGGTTATTACATAAAACCCAGCCCGAGTACTCCCTTAAAGGGGTAGCTCGGAATTTTGGACATAGGGCCTCCCAAGGTAGCCTTGGTGTTCTTTATCATTGGAGACAGTTTTCAACACATTTCATTCAATCCTTATAGTTGCAGAGTTGGCTCGCGCTAGGCTAGCGCACGCTAACAGGCAATACTAGCCTGCTAATAAAACAGTCTTACCCACTCCACAGTACACCCGAGGCAAATCAACTATAATGCCAGACGGTCGATGTAAATGTCTGTGTTGACAGAATAATGTTAGAAGTCAAACCAACCTTGGATTGCATTGCATTTTGAGGGACTTGCTGTGTCTCAGCAGCAGTGTTATATTCCTGGTAGTAGGCTACGGCAGCGGCGGACTGATACCTAGGTTAAATTCCGCTTCTACTGAGAAAGTACTCCCTCAAAATGCGATGATTCATGCGATGCGAGGTTATTTTTATTTCTAACATTATTCTATCAACACAGACATTTACATCTATAGTCTGGCATTATAGTTGATTTGCCTCGGGTGTACTGTGGAGTGGGTAAGACTGTTTTATTAGCAGGCTAGTATTGCCTGTTGCCGTGCCCTAGCCTAGCACGAGCAAACTCTGCAACTAGAAGGACTGAATGAAATGTGTTAAACTGTCTCCAATGATAAAGAACACCAAGGCTGACTTGGGAATCAGGCCCTATGTCCAAAATTTCGAACTACCCCTTTAATGTCTATTGCCCCATCACAGGGGGGATAAAAAAAAAATAGGAAAGTAATAATGCAAATGAGGTGTGATTGGGATCCGATTCAACTAGAGGAAGCTAATCAGAACACACAATGCATTGTGAGCTGGATGCACGCTTTCCCTGGATAAAAAATATTTGCTGTAAGACATGGTGAAATCTGGAGCCAAGAGAACTACATGAATTGTTTGTAATGTTTTGCAAGAAAACCTGTCAGATATAGGCAGTAGGGCTGAAGGATTAATCGGATTCAAACCAACATTGTGATATCATAGAACGTGATATGCAAATTGCAAAGGCGATTAAAAATAAAATAGATATTTTGTCTATTTATTTATTTATTTTTTACTGCTACTGACTTGAGATCAGTAAGATTCGTATTTATTTTTAATTTACAATTTAATAGTTAAGTAAAGATGTTATAATATCAATTAATCTAAACACAAAGGCCTGGCATAAAGGAAAGAGCAGTTTATGTTCACCGCTTCCAATGTTGTGTTGGTCATAATACAGAATGATTTATTGCTTGTTTAGTGAATAATACAGAACATTTAAAAAAATGCGCAGACAAAATCACAATCGCAATAGTAGTCTAAATAATCCCCCTATTGTTTTGCTTGAAATTTAACTTTGATAGTAGCTCCATCAATTTTTTTTATTTGAATGAAAACACACTGTTTCGAAAAACAAAGAAACATTTTGATCTATTTTGTTGACAGAGGTAGCATGCATTCGCTGAGCGAATGTAGCAACAACATCGTGTGTCGCAACTGCTATTTGCTAACACAGTAAACAACAAAATATGACACACACATGTGCATCAACAGCTGAAGTAGTCATGCATTTTTTAAATGAGCGAAAACGCAGACAGTGAGCAGGTATAAATTGACGCTGATCTAAATCAGCGGGTAAAAGTTAGCAGCAGTTTGGATATTCGCCGGATATTCAGTTTTGCAATCGGATTCATCTTGCAATTGGCTTAATCAACAAAATTGCACTATGACAGGGGTAGTATGTTGAGGACAGTATAGGTCACCATATTGGCAAAAAATATAAACAAATAAATGGCTCCCTAAAATTTTCCCGAACTGAACTAAAATGTTAATCTTTTACGTTTAAAGTTCAAACAAAAACAAAAAGTGCAGGGTGTTCTAATGAAATTAACTGAAAATTTAAATGAATAAATAGTTCCCTAGTTAAAGCTAGGGTGGGTAATTTGGGAGAAAACAGCCGTTGAGATTCCGTTGTGTTCTCTCTGGTCCCTCCCTGCCACGCCCTACCTGCTGTAGCTCCTCCCTCCCAACGTCAGTTATGCGCGTTCATGTGAATTCAGTTACATTGATAGGAAGACGAAACACCATGTCTGATTCCGAGGTAATTAAACATTAGTGCTGATAACTACATAAGTACATATTGAGCATCAACGTCTTACTCACAGACATACCATGTATGTTATCTTAAAATCATTGTAATTGTGCTGGTAGGCCTAAGAAAAGTAGCTGTATCAGCCAAGCAAGATAGCAAACTAATTGCAACTGTAATGCATTAGCATAAGCTGCCAGAGCTAGTAACCTGGTCATCAATATTATGTACTGACGTTTTGAAGTGATGAATTATACTACAATAACGCCAATTTTTTGCATTATAAGAGTGTACAAGAAGAGAGCCCAGATGGCTCTGGGGACGATTATGTCCCAGGTCCTAGCAGCACAGGATGTGGGATATATAGGGTCAGCGGACGGCCTGCTGCTAGAGGCAGGCAGCCTAGGGGCAGAGGCAGGGGACGAGGAAGGGGACGAGGTCGCGGTCGGGGAGGTCTTGACAGGGTGGGGCAAGAGGACATGGCCTGTGTGGAGACACGGGCCGTGTGATTCAACGAATCACAAATGAGCAAGTATGTTTATTTCATGTCATACTTTAACAAAAAAGGGGAGCCAATTGTCAGTATAAATGTATAAGTAAGTAATTGTACATTTCATATGGAACATGGAATATCATATGCTACACTTCCCTCGCTCTGCTTATCTTGGCAGTTGTGTCAAAGTAGCTTTTACACAAACGTGACTCGGACATTATCCACAGTTTAGTTGAGGCCTAGGCTACGTGTGAGCACAATCTCTGTTATTCCGACAGGTTAGTGTGACCATAACTAACATATAAAACGGACCGGAAAACAACCATGGGCTGATGCAAGACATCCTACAGAATCGTATTGAAACGGTTACATTACAGAACCGTAATGTAACGGTTATCGTGGCTTTGCCTAATAAAAAACCATACCAGCCGACACTTTACATATTCTTCACAATATACCATGGAGAGATAACACTATTCCTTACCTGTCTATAAGAAATGTAGCCATCTCAGCATCCGATTTTAAGTTTCTCAGGTCACGTAACTCTCTCCATCGCTCATAAGCCACGCCAATGTTTACTCTGGTTTTATTTCGAGCTCTCTCCGCCTCCCTTTTAGTAGCTGTCCTTTCAACAAGTGTCTTTCCTCTTTTTTTCGCTGTCCTAGCGGTGTTAGTTGTTGGTATCCGAGGAATGGGAAATTTAGGGGCCGTTGATGAAGACATTGCTATTCATTTGTTGTCCACCATAGTAGTGCAAAACTGTCAGACTGCTAGGCTTGTGAATGCTCACGCAGGGACGCACCAACGTCGTTGCCAAGGTGAACGGATAGTCCCACAGCCAATAAGAACGGAGAATCAGAGCCTCGCTCTGATTGGTCAAAGTGTACATGAGCGGCAGCATTTTTGGGGGCGGCACACAGAGGCAGGGGAGACCAAAGTGATGAGCAGATATTCTCAGAGCACTTCACCTACATATAGCTGACTGGCTATTATGACAGTTTTGCCAAATATTACAGTAAAAAAATTACGCACCCTAGCTTTAAACAGCCATTATTGCCCGACCAGTTTTCTCTCAGACAGACGGTGCTTTGTTTTCAGTTTCTGCAGCTTCTCATTTGGCTTTCACACACACATACACGCACACACACAAACACACACATTATTCTCTAGCCATCCCCTCATCGTGCTTCCCTGCAATAAAACTCTCTCTCTCTCTCTCAATAGTATCAGCAACCTTGTCTCAAGTGATTAAACCGTTAAAAAACACTAAATAGCCTACAGCATCTTCACTTTAATAATCAGTGTTTATCATAGGAACAGACAGCTGCTGCTAACGTATTGGGCCTCACAGTAACGTTAGTAGTCGTGAGTTGTAGAGTTTCTCTACAGTCTGCTGAGCGTCTAGAGCCAGAGAAGGAGAAAGCAGACTGCTGGGCTAACGTTACGCTAAAAGCTAAACAGCCTTCACCTTAAAGCCTAAGGGCTCGAGGGGCTCCGTGGTTACGCAGTTGGATAGCGCATTATGCAGTTGTAGAAGTATAACCACCGCTTAACGTGCTTCCCTGCAATAAAACGACTGAATTAAGTTTATAAGGTTTTTACTCTCTCACTCACACACAGACTACTATCATGGACTATTTCCATATCGATATTACCAGCAACCTTGTTTCGAGTGATTAACAGGCCTGCCTGGACGGACTGCAAGCGAGCAGAGCTGCCGCTTATGTTTATATAACGTTAATGGGCTCACAGTAATGTTACTAGTAGTTTTAAGTTGTAGAGGACTGGGATTTTTATTACAATTCTGGGAGAGTCTGCTGCCTAACGTACCTCGAAACCAAACCAGACAAAACTTTTTCTCCTCTCCGCCTTGTGTGTGTGGGCACTGTGCATGCACAGCTTTCACTGCTAATTGGCTGTTACCCGCCGTGGCTCTGCGTGTAACCATAGCGTGTAACCAATCAGATGGTGCTGTGGGTGGGACAATGCTGGAGACAGCGTAGTGACAGCAGACAGAGAAGCGCGGCTGCATCAGAGCCAAAATAACCCAGTTTTAAATTGATCTCTTATCGGCCGTCGGATCAAAAAAAAAGGCTGATGCCGATATGCGTCAAAATGCTGAATATCGGCGTCGACCCCTAGTTTGAATAATACCTGGAACAATCATTACCCTCAAGTAAGGTTCTTAAACAACGGAAATGTTGTTCACTCCTCCAGTAAATAGGACAGACCTTGGCTACGACTTGGCAACGGGAGGTATTTTAGTCCACTCAGCTATGAGCCAGAGAGCTAACGTTATGGATTGTACATATTTATATTTCGAAATTCGTCCCAGCCTTTATACTAAAGATACTCTAGGGCAGGGGTCTCAAACTCAACTTACCTGGGGGCCGCCGGAGGTAGAATCGGGGTCAGGCCTGGCCACATCAAATATCCCACAGAATAAAGGAGCACAACTGACCCAATCTAAGTTAATGATTGGGCAATATTTAGATCATGTTGGCTATGTAATCGCTGACAACAAGGGACATTTCATAGTGATTGGTGGAAACCGGGACATTTTAGTGTCCTTTGGCTTTTGTCGGGACTCAGGATACGCAACTCAAAATTGGGACTGTCCCGGCAAATCTGGGACATCTGGTCACCCTATCACAAGTGATAAAAAAGCGTGGCAAGCTACTCAGCAAAAAGGTGCGTTTGACAACAACACGCTGGCCGCACTATTACTAAACTTTGATGTCAAGTAGGGGGCCACAAAACATCATCCCGCGGGCCTCAATTGGCCCCCGGGCCGCGAGTTTGAGACCCCTGCTCTAGGGTCTATAGCATATAACCACGTTGTCTGATTACAGTTTAATGCATTTTTCACAATTTACCAGCTCTCGTTTTGAAGGCTAATCACCACGCCATTCATTTGACTGGGAATCGCGACGGTCTATACTTTCAACATAAAGTGTACATATTTATCATTTGAAATTCGTCCCAGCCTTTATACCACATATACTATAGGGTCTATAGCATATAACTGCGTTTTCTGATTACAGTTTAATGCATTTTTCACAATTTACCAGTTCTCGTTTTGAAGGCTGAACAGACAATTTGACTGGAACTACTTAGCAGGTGTCAGGGATTAATGGACACCCTGCAGCCAATCAGAATCGAGTATTCCAAAAAATACAAGCAGCGTATTGATCTACTATTTGATGACGCTGTGCTCAGTCAGCACCAAGTAGAACCGACAAATCAGCGGGCAACCTGCCGGGTTAATGCCCTCCTCCCAGCCAATCAGAATCAAGCATTCTTAAATGAAGTACAATAACATCAAATAATGACGCGTAATAAGTAAAATCCCACCATTGACAAGTACTACAGCAATCAGAATGAGAAAGAGAGATTTTTGGTGAATATTTCAAACTATTAATTGCATCCTTATTCTCTATAATGCAAAATATGTAGGTGATAATCACCAAGAGGCAGGGCAATAAACAGTTTGATATGCCCAGCTCTCAGACGACTTACCGCCCGACACGAAGTCGAGAGCTGTAACCTTCCACGAGCCAGGCATATCAAACTGTTTATTGCCCTGCCTTTAGGTGATTATCCCGTTTATTCCAGTTCTTGCTTGCCAACACAATAAAACAATTCAAATACTTTAATAATTTTGTTTCTTCTTATTCGTATTGCATGCTTATTAGATGTATAGAAATTTGAGTTAAACTCCCTCAAAAAGTAGTCCTCTTTAATTACGATCGATACCATGGTCACTTGCCAAAGAAGAGAAATTAAGACCATTTATTTATATTTTTTAATGCGTTTTACAATCAAAATATAAAGTTTTTCACAAGCCATAATTTAGTTTCCCTGTTAACGCCTGAGGGTTTGACTAATACCTGGAAAAATCATTACCCTCCCGTAAGGTTCTTATGCAATGGAAACGTTGCTCACTCCTCCAGCAAATAGGACGGACCTTAGCTACGACTTGGCAACGGGAGGTATTCTAGTCTGCTCAGCTATGAGCCAGAGAGCTAACGTTATGGATTGTACATATTTATAATTCGAAATTCGGCTCAGCCTTTATACCAAAGATACTCTAGGGTCTATAGCATATAACCGTGTTGTCTGATTACAGTTTGATAAATTTTTCACAATTTACCAGCTCTCGTTTTGAAGGCTAATCACCACGCCATTCGTTTCAATGGGAATTGCGACGGTCTATACTTTCAACATAAAGTGTAGATATTTATCATTTAAAATTCGTCCCAGCCTTTATACCACATATACTATAGGGTCTAAAGCATATGACCGCGTTTTCTGATTACAGTTTAATGCATTTTTCACAATTTACCAGCTCTCGTTTTGAAGGCTGAACAGACAATTTCATTGGAATTACTTAGCAGGTGTCAGGGATTAATGGACACCCTGCAGCCAATGAGAATCGAGCATTCCAAAAAATACTAGCGGCGTATTGATCTACCATTTAATGACGCTGTGCTCAGTCAGCACCAAGTAGAACCGACAAATCAGCGGGCAACCTGCCAGGTTAATGCCCTCCTCCCAGCAAAACAGAATCAAGCATTCTTAAATGAAGTAGAATAACATCAAATAATGACGTGTAGTAAGTAAAATATCACCATTGACAAGTACTACAGCAATCAGAATGAGAAAATGTATTTCTATCGATTCTTTGGTGAATATTTCAAACTATTAATTGCATCCTTATTCGCTATAATGCAAAATATCATCAAATAATGTCCCGTAGTAAGTAAAAACCCACAATTGGCAAGTACTACATCAATCAGAATGAGAAAATGTGTTTCTATTGATTAGTGTTGATTTCCTTCCTGAAACAATTCCATAGTAACGTGTATGCCACCAGTCTGTGGGGTGTAATTTGTAGACGGTCCCTAAAACAGATAGCAGCCGGATAGAGCTTTCCTCGCAAAGATATCGATAGGAACAACATGTCGCTGTGATTTTTGTTGATACGGTGTTCTATACTGACCTCAACATACTACACCCGTAATGAAATGCAATTGTGTTGATTAATCCGATTGCGTAGTAAATGAAAACCGAATATCGGGCAAATATCGAACCTGCGGCTGACTGTTACCCGCTATCAAAATCAAGAAAAAGACGATGAATTTGTGAAGAAGAAAGGGGGCTCCTCTATCGTTTGGAACTAGTTTGGTTTCAAGATCTCCGACCTCGACCAACAAACAATACTTTGTAAGTTGTGTCGCAGTTTTGTTTCAGCCAGAGGTGGAAACACCAGAAACCTGGTGAACCACCTGAAAACGATGCATGTCCGTCAATATGAGGAATGCACCCGAATGCGTGCAACAGTTTGCACTGGAGTACGACCCAAGACGAGACTCAGCAATCAATGAATTATTATTATTATTATCATCATTATTATTACCGAGACAAACTTTCATCACCTGGGCCCCGTTTCCCGATAACGATGGATCCACGCTCGTACGATCATTCTCACGATGGATCTTACGAACCATCGTTAATTTCTTTGGAGCGTTTCCCGAAACTCCTCTTAAAGGGTAATTCCGGTGTAAAATGGATTTGGGATATGTTTTGTATGATAACGAGTTGAAAAGTTTGTTTTGGACCACAAAAACGCATATAGACACTTTCTTCAGTTCTTCATTTCAACGCTTTAAACTTGGAAAGATTGGGGCACTGGTTATGGTAAAAAGTAAATCGCTATTTTAAACCACTTAAAAGGCTAAAAGTAGCCCGAAACTTCTCTGGTAGTATAATAAGGGTCTTAACATATAAAACAAGGCATTAAGAACTTTGTAAGTGTACAGATTTTCTATTATAAAATGAAATTTTATACACAAAATACCATCAGTAGATCACCCGTCAACGCCATTTTGTTTTTAAGACTCAATAAGTAGATTGGCGAAAACAGAACTTGCGTGTTGCTGACGGATGTCACAATCTCTTTGTTCGCCAATCTACCTATCGAGTCATAAAAACAAAATGGCGTCGACGGGGATCTACTGATGGTATTGTGTGTATAAAATGTCCTTTTTAATAAACAATCTGTACACTTACAAAGTTGTCAATACCTCGTTTTATATGTTAAGACCCTTATTATACTATCAAAGAAGTGCCAGGGTACTTTTAGCCTTTTAAGTGGTTTAAAATAGCAATTTAGTTTTTATCATAACCAGTGCCCCCATCGTTCCAAGTTTATAGCGTTTTGATAGAATCGGCTAAAAACAGCCAACTGAAGAAAGCGTCTATACGTTTTTGTGCTCCAAAACGAACGTTTCAACTCGTTATCATACAAAACATATCCCAAATCCATTTAACACCGGAATTACTCTTTAACATGAACGTGCGTGCACTGCACTAACGACGGTAGTAGGATTGTAATTGTCCACTGACACAGTGCTGAAATGGGCTCTGTAGGAGGGGGAGACGCAGGAATGTCGCAGGAAAATGGGGATAAAAAAGGTTAAAATATCTCCCCATCAAGGCCAACAGAAGAGTAGCCTATGAAAAAAATAGACTGCAATAATATGAATGCTAAAAAGATTATATTTTCAGGCATTTTCCCCCCTGAAATAAGTTCATATTACAAAAATCAAAAATAGCTTGTGTGACAACTACATTTATCTTAATGTGCTTGAGATTTCTGAAACATGCTTTGCGCAGCAAAGAGAGCCGACTTTATCTGATTCTGCATGAGGTTTAATTGATTGGCGCCCACTCTCTAGTCTAGAATCTTTGGTGTAAACATTAAAAATGCAACATTTCATTAATTCATTATCATTCAAACGCAGAGACTGGGCATTGGCACACGGCTATTTCTGACCCGAGTAGTAGAGCTTGGTCTAGATCCTGCCCATATTGTTGGGCAGGATGATGTATAGGCCTTTTTACACTGCCAAGCCGGTTCGGTCGCAGCTTGGCACGCCCGACTATTTCACCGTCTTATCTCAATTTCCAGTGAAAAACCGAGGGGGTCAAATCCCCCGTTTGTCAAGGCGCGGGCTTTCTTGGTTCACTGGAGAAGGCGGGGCTGCGTATGGAGTCTAGACCTCTTTAGAATAATTTCCATACTCCCGAATGTTTTTATTTTTTATGAATGAAGACAGCAGCATGCAAGAATGAGTTCACGTCTGAGTGTAGGCTACAAACGCGATTAATTATTTACAAGTGCAAAAACGCAAGCATATTCTTTATTTTGCTGACCACTTGTTTTTTATCCCGACAAAAGCCTCGTAAGGAAAGTTCCTCTGCGTCTCTCTCGTAGATCGCACCATCTTTCAAGTTCTTTGTTTAATGCGACTGCCTAACCTTCTCTCACATGATCAGCAGTTCGCGGATTTCACTTATATATATTGGTATATTGGGGTGCTAGGTCAGGCAGGCAATTTACCTCGGGCAGTGTAAACGCGCGGACCGTGCCGCGAAAAACGCGTGCATACGACGGCATATTTGGCAGTGTTAAAACGCATTATGATGGTGCTGGTAATGTAAGCGGGAAAGCGTGCGGCGTTCAGGCACGCATCGCAGCACAGTTTCCCGCAGCAGTCTACGTTCACTGCAGAAACCACGCTCTAAACTTGGCGATTGTGCACTCCACTAAGGACAGGGATGTCCTTAAAACGGTCAAATAAATAGTGAACTTCATCACAGTCTCATTGAAGCGCTTACAGTGCGATGCAGATCGATACATTTCGGCTGCGCATGTATTTTTGGAATTTTAAATTGCTGCAATAAAATATGTTGTTGTTGACTTCTAACATGTCTGTCTTTGCTGTTTAAATCTAACAGTATAGTCTATGAGTAATATATCGGCGGTAACCACTGTTTTGGGGGTAGGCCTATTGTGAAATTGTGCCAAATGGACATTACGTGGTATTGGATGTGTTTTAATAAAACGCATCCAATACACGGAATGTCCGTTGGTGACACCACTGAGGCTATAGTAGGCTAACGATGCTCTTAGCACCCTACGAGTACCCCTGGAGTCCTCGTAAGATAAGAGTGTTTTCACAACATTCGTTACCAACGATGCTTTCGGGAAACAGTGTGAAAACTGTACGATGCTCGTACAACGCACTTCACGAACCACTTAGGCTAACTATGCTTTCGGGAAACGGGGCCCAGGTTCATGTAGTGATAATGGGCAACATTGCTTTGGAGAGAACCTTTTGGCTGGGGCTGGTTTAAGACATCTGGTTACCCGTTTTCACAATGTTTTAGACTCTAACAGGCCAGACAGCGGCCGACTATAATGGTTAGATTAACCACACACTATAGATATTTTTTTCTCTTTGAGTTTGTTGCTTTAATTTTCTTATTCTCCTGTGTTCTTTAAATGTTTTATTTAATTTGACATCATATTTAATTTAATTTACATTACCTTTGTTCATGTTGAATGTTTGCATCAATTGCACATAAAAAAAAAAAAAACTTTTCAGGTTCTTACTATGTCCAATGCCTCACTCTTTCTGGTTATTTAAGGTTAAAATACATATTTTACCTTATAATGTAATTTAACTAAAAAGGGTTACTAAACTGTCTGCGAATTATTTTCGCATAGACCATGATATTAAGTTTAGCCAATACCGCCCACCACTAATGCACAAAAAGATTTTAATGTTTTGATATTCAAATGACAAGTAGGTCAATTTCTGTTAAAATAACAAATGAGAAATTATGTGTGGTCCATGTTTCAACTGGATCTGTGTTGGAAGTAGGGCTGTGCAATAAATCAAATTTTGATCACGATTTCGATTCTTGGTTCAAACGATCGAGTTGGAACGATTCTTTTGGAATTTTCCGTTGTCTATGAGGTTTTGTGAAAGAGACACGCATGCGCAATTCAGTCCCTCCCCCAGAGCATTAAACGCGGCCCCTGTGTGTGGTCACCTTATTCAGAAAACAGTGCGAGCGAGATGGCAGAGGGAGGACAGCCGCGTTTACTTGATAAAAAGGGTAAAACGAGTTCTCTAATATGGCAACACTTCGGATTCGAAGAAGCCGACGAGGCACAGGCCCACATAATGTGCAAAATGTGCTACAATGTTATATCTGCACCCCGTGAAAACACGACAAACTTGTTTAATCACCTAAGGCCCCGTCCACACTAACCCGGGTAAATCTACAAACGAAGTGTGGACAGGGTAGACGGAGGCTTTCAGAAACGATGACGTTCGGTTGCCATGACACTGTGCCATGACGCTGCCACAAGCTTGCGCTCAAAACCGAGACGCTCATCAAAAAAATGGCAGGTGAAATGCAAATGATGATCTCTCTGTACAATGTACTAATTTATCTCCAGATACAACTCAACATATTGGCTCAAACATATTCGTTGCTCCAACGCCGGAGGAGAGTTCTGTACTTGAAGTTCTTAAGTGATTGTAAAAAACCCGAAAAACAGCAGTTCAAACCGTACTTGGAGCGGCGTTTCTGGACAAGACAGGGTCGAAAATGATTAACCATCAACCGTAAATATCAGCTGATCGTGCGCCTGTAATCTAAACAGAGAGGTGTGGCGGAGTTGCATAACCATGACAACAACTGTTATCAAAATAATTTCAGTGTGGAACGTGGATGCAAAACATTCCGAAAATGTTATGAAAACGATAGTGTGGACGGAGATCATTTTAATTGCGGATGTGCGTTTTTACATTTACCCGGGTTAGTGTGGAGGGGGCCTGAGACGCAATCATAAAGTCGCTTACAACGAATTGGCAAAGAAACAAAAACACAAGACAACAACCCCGACGACAGCAGGACAGTCATCGATTTCAACCGATTGTTCTGTCTTATTTAATTTTCTAGCATATTTATTTTATTCATTGAAAGTTGTATAGAAATTACAGAACAGCTGGATACATATTTATTTGTAGATTTTTTTCAATTTGAACATTTTCAATTTTTTTATTTGAACAGTTTGTGTACTGTGTAGTTTAAGAATTTTGAAAACTCAGTTACCTTCTTTTTAAAAAAGCCGAATAAATGCATTTTATTTTCAAACTCAAAAACAATCGTTTGAAGAATCGTGGTTTCAATCTTGACCAAAAAAATCGTGATTCTCATTTTTTCCAAAATCGAGCAACCCTAGTTAGAAGTTTAAGTTTATTTTTGCCAAGCTAAATTCTAAATGCAATTTTTGTGTAAGTTCAAGATCTGAAATAATGACACCCTGGATCTCCACTCCAAATGCATTTATTCATCAAGCAAATATATAGTTCTAATTAATCATTTCGATACTAACATTTCTCTCTACCTCAAATGGTATTGTCCTCCCTTCCTTCCTTCCTTGTGAGCATATAATAACTTGCTGAGAAGCACAAGAAATATCCCTGCCAAATCAAAAATGCAATATTCAAATTCATACAATAAGGCATACCGAACCTTGAAAACATAATGCGAAGCCCATGATGTTCATTATGAAGGCTTTCTATTGTTAGATTGTGTTAGATTATATATGTGTTAGGCTACGTGGAAATCTGGTCGCGACAACTATTTTATTTTATTTTAGAAGACACATTTACCACTGCGGTCAAGTCAGCAGTCATTCGTTCATCCGCGTCAAGCCAGCCGTCACGCAAATCTTCGTACACTTCTACTCTAAACAGCCTTTGTGTGGTACCTCGCAACGTTTTCAAAATAAAAGCCTTCACCAACGTTTGTGTGTTTGTGTGGATCGCTGCAATCGCTACCAGATCGGCGTGAAAACGTCCAAAACAAAACAAGGGTGTTCAAAGGACCAAGTATGGACGTGAGGTTTCAATGGACATTTTCTCCGAAACGTATAAATCACATGGTTCCTTGTGTACAAGTAGTCAGTACAACGGTTAATATGGTCATATCAGTCAGTGCCGGGGGTGTTACACCGAATTCTGCGACCCACTGAACAGTGTGACCCAAGAGGGCGCTGTTGCACATTTTCTGTAACATGCACCGTGTGCATTATAACCAAAACATAAATAAAACATAACATTTCCCCCCACCGGTGGGTCTTTTTTTTGACACTAATGCTAATTCTAAACAGCATTTTACACAGTAGCCTATAATAGGAAATGCTCAAAGGTAACTCAATGTTATTTAACACTGACTGTAGCTTTTTATAGGGAAAGAAGTAAAGGTGACGGACTGTACTAAACTACCTATCCATTGTATGGGTCTGTGGAATGCTAATCAAATCAAATGTATTTATGAAGCACATTTAATAACAAGATGAGGGGGTGGGGGGAGATCTTAAGTTTTATTTATGTTTTAGTCATGCCTGTCTACGCTTCAAACTCGCGCATGTTGCAGGAAATATGCAACAGCGCCCCGTGGGGGTCACACTTTTCGGTGGGATGCAGAATTCGGTGTAGGGAACTTATGTATAATTTTTGTCTATAGCTAACTTCAAAGTGCTAACATATTGCAATTTGCAAAGGCCAAAATATGCATATGTGAGGTTTTTAAAGGACATTTTCTCAAAACCTATACAGTAAAATTACATGGTTACTTGTGTACAAGTAGTCAGCACAACTTTTAATATGGTCATATCAGTCAGTGCTGGAACTTATCTATTATTTTGTCTATAGCTCACTTCAAAGTGCCAACATAATGCAATTTGCAAAGGCCAAAATATGCATATGCAAGTGGGGTTTTCAAAGGACATTTATTCAAAATCCATACAGTAAAATCACATGGTTCCGTGTGTACTAGTAGGCAGTGTAACACTATGTATGATCATATTAGTCACTGCAAGAACTCGTCTACACTTGACTTCAATGTGTTACCACAATGCAATAACTGCAAACTCTGCCAACTCTGCATTGCAAACTCATTGTGTTTATCTTCAACAGCCATCATTTTTACCAAAACTTATAAATGCCTGGTCTGAGGTCTAGTTTTAGTGTGTTTCTCACAGCTCATATGTCAAACTAATTGAAGTCTGTTGTCCTTTGTCAAGAAATCTATTAATTATCTGTATGACTTTATATATTTTAATGCTCTGTTTTTGTATTTGCAGAAATGTTCTTTTTTGAGTAGCTTATGGGCCGATTCTATATACTCCTTCGTCCAGGACTATTGCGATGACCATCCAGTTTTTCAGTTTAACGGTTTTCACTTGATATGTGTTCTTTCTGAAGGACATCACTTCTTCCAACCACGCACTACCTACTATTAAAAGTGGTTAATTTGAGCCAGATCCTGCCGGAACCAGATCCGGCACCTCTTAATTTTAGCCTCCCTGTGTTCCGGTACTTATTTAGGCAGATCCGGTACCTCTCATAAAAAAATAAAAACATGTTTAAAATAATATATGCATACATTAATTTACAGAACAAATCCCAAGACTTTCATGCCAACAAACCACGCCTGACACTTTTGAAATACAAAAACAGAACATTAAAATATATAAAGTCATACAGATAATTAATAGATTTCTTGACAAAAGACAAGAGCCTTCAATTAGTTTGACATATGAGCTGTGAGAAACACACAAAAACTAGACCTCAGACCAGGCATTTATAAGTTATGGTAAAAATGATGGCTGTTGAAGATAAACACAATGAGTTTGCATTGCAGAGTTTGCAGATATTGCATTGTGGTAACACATTGATGTCAAGTGTAGGCAAGACAGAAAAACATTCTTGTAGTGACTAATATAATCATACATAGTGTTACACTGCCTACTAGTACACACGGAACCATGTGATTTTACTGTATAGATTTTGAGAAAATGTCCTTTGAAAACCTCACATATGCATATTTTGGCCTTTGCAAATTGCATTATGTTAACACTTTGAAGTGAGCTATAGACAAAATAATAGATAAGTTCCAGCACTGACTGATATGACCATACTAAACGTTGTGCTGACTACTTGTTTGAAAACCTCACATATGCATATTTTGGCCTATGCATATCCCACCGCAGTGCACATGAACGTCCGCTGTCAGAAACACGCGTCGTGAGCGTCATCACTGGCGAGCCGTCTCGTTATCACCAGGACCATGAACGCTCCTATAGACACAATTATAACACACAAACGGAGGTGAAGGCTTTTATTTTGAAAACGTTGCGAGATACCGCACAAAGGCTGTTTAGAGTAAAGGCGCACGAAGAATTTGTGTGACAGCTGGCTTAACCGCGGATGGACGAATGACTGCTGACTTGACCGCAGTCATTTACCATGGTTGTTGGTATTCTATTATATTTAATTCAGTGTTCAATGAATGAACACAAATATTCTTGAAGTATTCAGGCAAGCCGTGAAAACAAGTGTAACATGTTGGCCGGCGGATTGTTGTGACTCAAAGCCCTAACGTGACGCTCCATCTGGAGTGAAGAGCATCACTCAGCCAGCCTAATGGTGTGTTCCTGAATCCTCGGACGCCAGCCTTCCGAGTTGTAGAGCATTCATAAGCGTTCCTGTTCGTCTTTGTGATTGTGTCATGAAATTGGCTAGTCGTTGTTTATTGTTAGCTACATTAGCCTCTTTAGCAAACCAGCCCGAAAACAAACACAACTTTACAAAAAAAAAATGGTATTGCACGCACAGCAAGACCATGCAATGTATACATTGTTGACCGGAATGAAGTAGCAATGTAATCAAGTGTGTAAGAGCATTTAAAATCGACATTAAAATGACCTACGTGGTACAAATACAAAATAAATAATCTCTTCACGGGCGCAGCCATTTTGTTGAGAGCGTCACCACTGCTCTCGGTCTGCTCAAATTTCAAAGATGAAGACAAAAAGGGGGCGTGCCTCCGAGAAATGCCGCAAGAAAGCTGGGAGATCTTCGACTTACGACTCGGAAGTCTGGCGTTCGAGGATTCAGGAACACACCATTACCCTATCCCTAACCCAAACCTGTTCACACAACACCGGATAACTTTTATGATACCTCTACATCCCTAACGACCATTAGTCGGGTAACGTTCATAGTGAACTGACGGTGATCAAGTACCTCCCGCCATGGTAAGCTAATCTGTAAGAGGCTGGCCACAGGACGCCGGTTACTTAACATCGACCTCATCACTCAAAGCCAACAGCGGAAAGAAGGGCCATGAATAAATACATACCCAAAACGGATCGGATCCGTCTAGACTGCAGAACTTGTCAAATCCCATGAGCGCCATAACAGTACCGTGCACTTCTCCTTGGATGTTATGAAAATAGCCAGTATGGATTTCCTAAAGTCGTTGTGAGTTTGGCGTCAACCAATCAGGTGTCACCAAGAAATAGACCCGCCCACCGGCAAATCAACCAGGCCATATTTATCTTCCTCTTCTTCTTCCAAGTGCTACAATGGCGCTTTAACAACGAAACGCGAACCACCGCCACCTACTGCGCGATATTTGTGAGGCTGCCATTGCCTTTATTTTATTGTATTGACAGTACTGGGCTCTTACATTATAATGCATGCCATATTGAGTCAAGAGAGTTTAAGTTCTTTAAAATCCTAAATCAACGTCAATATAACTTAACCTATGCTCAAAAAAGGATTGTTTTGTAATCTCTTGCATGAGATAAACTGTGGCAATTTCGAACACAACAATGTTTCCATTCATTAATTACTAAACAATAACCAGAAAACACTACTACCAACATAATAACTAATAATCCAAAACCCTATCGATGCGCATGGGTTTTGGACAAAGCATTTCAGGCCCGACAGTACCTTCGACGAGAGAGTTGACAATGACTAGCCAATGAAAACGGGAACACAATAAGTGCTGGAAGCCAGAAAATTACGTCACGTTCTCGCTAGCGTAGGTCAGATGTACCGGCATACCATGCAAATGGACAGCACCAGGGGCGTTGCCAAGGCAGCTCGGGACAGTCTTTTATTTGGGGTGGCACTTGATTGTCAAAAACTTCCATTTAAAAACTCACACTCCGCGTCATTCAGAGCGGCGGTTTTCCCGCAGCACTTCAGGCCATAAACAATGGAATTGAATCAACATTCTAATGGACACTAATAACGTCTTATTGATAATCCCATGTTATTGGAATGGGTGCTTGGATGTTGTGCGAAGTGTCATGATTATGTGAGGGGGTTCGTAACGTCCTCATAACATGAGGATGTTTTAGTGTAAATGAAAGAAAGACATGTCATTGTCATTTTAGCAAATCATTTATTTAGGTAAACCATAGCGTTGTGCAATATTTATTAATAATATGAAAATCGAAGACTTTAAATAAAAATGAGTCAAAATAAAATAAAAATAATAATGCATATATTTCAGCTTTCTTTTAGGCCGTATCTGTTCAGGATATATATATATATATTTTTGTATTTTTTTCTCGGGGGGGGGCAGTAGGGTGGCCACCCTCTGACCAATGGTCGCCGTGCCCCCCTCCCCCACGTGGCTACGCCCCTTGATAGCACCATTAGTGTCATGACTGATTGCATACAAGGGAGAATAACAACAAAAAATCAAGATGAACAACTTTGTTTAATGGAGGGTTCCGGTTGCAAAGCAGGAACCAGCTGCGTCTGAGGCATGCAGAGGGGAGAGGAACAGCAGGAGAAGACGGATCTAAGGAGGTCCTTAAGAAAGAGTAACCATCAGTATATTGTGTTTGGAGCGCAGACGTGACGTGAGGGCCGTCAGGCCGCTCAGTTTCACAAGCTCTTTGTCTTGAAGTAGCCTTTCACACATTGCTAGAGCAAATGGGCCTTCTAATGTAATGGCCTGGCTATTGTATGAGTATAGAACTCCTTATCGGCCTATGTTAACCTTACAGCATAACATTAATACAAAATCACCCGTAAATAATTCTTTATACATAAATATTGATAGCATACCCGAGTGAAAAAGTAGTATATTTAAGTGTATTATACTTTTACTTTTTGTGCTTCATTTAAAGTATGTTTTTACTTTGTACTTTTAAAAAGTGTACTTCACAATAGATGGTATCAACTTTAATGTGCTCAAAATAAGTATACTAATTCTGCAATACTTAGTGGTATTGCATTGTACTTAAATGTTTCTTTATTTTAAGCGTATTGTCAATTCTACGTAAGTGTACTTACTACCCCTCAACCCTATCCCTACGAAATGGGACAACCCTTCAAGACCCAACAGTACGTCATAAGTAGTCGTTGACAGGGTTTCGATCTTTATTTTAATTTTATTTTCTTTGATCTTTTGATACAATATCCGTCTCTGGAATTTCACTGTATAGTTTGAATGTTTTAGGAATGCAACCTTACCCACATGGAAAAACATTTTTATCAATAACTTGGTCGGTTTT
Source organism: Pollachius pollachius (assembly GCF_949987615.1). Taxonomy (NCBI): domain Eukaryota; kingdom Metazoa; phylum Chordata; class Actinopteri; order Gadiformes; family Gadidae; genus Pollachius; species Pollachius pollachius. The sequence goes on from NC_136943.1 coordinate 23,032,467, forward strand.
AAACCATCAGTGTATGTTTAATCTTTCTGTCTTCCTGTGGGTTGGGGGGCTTAGGGCTACCAATGCAGAGGAGGTGCTTGAGATGGAGGGATGAGCTCCTTACCACCATGGACACGCCCAATATCGTCTGATCTCCGATGATAAGCATGGTCGGGCCTGGTTAGTACTTGGATGGGTGACCGCCTGGGAATACCAGGTGCTGTTAGTGGTGTCGGGTGGTGGCCAATAGGTGGCGCTCTTCCCTCATGCCTTAACATCAATCCTGATGCCCCAGTGCAGTGACGGGGACACTGTGCTGTGGAAGGTGCCGTCCTTCGGAGGAGACGTAAAACTGAGGTGTCGACTCACTGAGGTCATAAAAGGATCCCAGGGCCCCAAAGAGTAGGGGTTTCCCCGGTTTCCTAGCCCAACCAGGCTCATTCAATCTAGCCCCCTAGCCCCCCTCCTGTATAATTGGCTGACTCATTAATTCCCTCACTCTCCACCTCAAGCTGGTGTGTGGTGAGCGTTCTGGTGCACATTGGCTGCCGTGCATCACCCAAGTGGGTGCTACACACTGGTGGTGGTTAGTGAGGTCCTCCCCTTCACTGTAAAGCGTCTTTGAGCAGGGGCGTCACTAGGTTTTAAGGACAGGGGGGGCTTAGCCCCCAGGAGATGCACAGAATGTGAGCGAACGTTTAATTTCACAACAGCTAACAAAAACTGAGAAATTGCACGTTTTGGACAGATTTAACAGAGATACTTTACTGTGCAAATGTTTAAGGCCACCATTACATTTTTAACACAGTACAACAACAAACACAGGAAGTACTGTATGTTTACAGCATTAACAACATCAAAAAGAAAAAAATCCACATAGTTACAGTGCCGTATTTAACCAATGCTTCTTATTCATTAAGAGCCCACATGTATTAGCCAAAACTGTATGCAAAAAAAAGAGCACTGTGTTCTCAGAAAGTACATCATTTTAAAATAACATGGCTACAATTGGCAGTTACTTGTTGGGTGGAAGCATCAAAGAATGTCGTCTGTTTTTAAGGGTGGCAAAGGCGTCTATCACTCTATTGTGATTTATGGTGCTGAAGCTCCTCTTTTTCAATTGACATGACTGCAAGACTGTGAAGTCTTTTCTGACCCATTGTTTGACGTAGCCAGGAGTGCAGCCAACGCAGTGCACTAAAGGACCTTTCACACGAGCAGCTGCTTACAGGCACTGTTAGGGCAACTTGGATGGTTGACTTCAGAGAGGGAAACATGTCTGAATCAAGGAGGTTGTGCACAGTCAACATATCTTTGGGTGAACATCCAGCCTCTGTTTTCCGGGCAAGAAAGTTTCTGGCCACCAGAACCTCCTCTGTTTTCAGGTCAATGCTGTAGTGTTTTGCAAGTTCATTCAAGTGTGATTCACTCAAGAAGTTCTCAGACTTAGGACTGCATGCCTGTATGCCTCTTAGTAGCCCTGCATCTACACTGCAAAATCTTTGCTCAAGCTCACCAACCATCCTATCCACACAAGGGAAAAGTAACTCTCTTTTCAATGTGTCTGAGTTGTTCAATTCAGTGCGTGCACCTGCAGTTGTCTCCAGCACAAAATCATCCATTTTCCTCTGTTTATGCCTTGTCCTGGCACCTTGTTCAGGGATACTGTGGGTGGGGCACAGGGCTTTGGTTCTCTCGTAAAGCTCTGTGGCAAATACATCTGTGCGTTTGCCCTTAAGTGTGTCACACACTGCTTGTTTGCAGATGAAAGCTTCTGCCAGGTGTAAAGTCTCGTTCTGAAGGAGTTTGTGGAGTTCTTCGGTTACAGACAGAAGTGACTGAAACATCAGTAGTGCATAAACTGCTGAGAACTTATAGAGCTTTGCTCTGAGACCAACAGCTATAGGGGATCTAATAGCAGAAAGGCACTCCAAAATGGCAGACAATGTGTCAAGAACTGCACTGATTGACCGCAGCTGACATGCCCAGCGAGTGTTTGAAAGTTGCACAAGTTCAACTGTTGTCAATCCAAGCCTTGTCTGAGCCTCCATGAACTTGTGATGATTCACTAGGGAGGTGCTGAAGAAAGAGTAAACACACTCCAACAAGCTGAAAAGCTCCACAGCCTCTTGGATGGCCTTGCAAGTATGGCATAACACCAGGTTGAGTTCATGAGCATAACAATGCACATAGATAGCTTCAGGATGGAGCCTTCTAAAGTGTGCTTGTACACCTCCAGTGGTCCCACTCATGACAGCTGCGCCATCATATGTTTGTGCTACACACTTAAGCTCTGCAAGACCGTTGTTTTGAATCTGCTGCTGCAGCTCATTTGCAATGGACTGGGCATCAAATGATCTCATCTCTGCAAGTGCTAGGAAACGTTCCTTCACTGCCCCATCTGACACATACCTGACACAAACAGCTAACTGCTCTGATTTGACATCTCTTGCCTCATCTGCCATGATGGCACAGAGTTTGGACTTTGTCATTTCAGTTACAATGACACTTGTCACTTCCTGGGCACAACAGTCAATCATCTCATTCTGGGAGGTTGCTGAGGTATAATGAGCATTTGATGGGGGGTTATGTTTTTGAAGAAAAGGATCAAATTCCTTCAAAAGCTCCATGCACGCAAGAAAATTCCCTCTGTTTGTGCTGTCCTTTCCTTCATCATGGCCACGAAAAGGGAGTCCCTGTCTCCCTAACATAGAAGTGACTGCAACAATTCGCCTGAGATATTCTCTTCTCTCTACTATCTCACTCACATTTGCAGAAGCTATCATCTGTGCAACGTCTCCCTGTTTTCTAGTTGCCTGGTAGCTTTTCCATGCAACAACACTGTCCTTATGTGTTTGTGCAATCTCATGTTTGCCAAAGATGACTAAAGCTTTCTTCCAGTTCTTGCAACCACTACTGACCAAACTATCATGTTTGATGCTTTTGCCGAACACTCTACATGGGAAGCAGAAAGCTGTATTCTGATTGACTGAATATTCTAACCAGTTGTGCTTTTCAAACCAGTTGTGGTGAAATGCTCGCTTCTGCGTACCAAAGCTATCTTGTGGGTAGCTCTTCAGCTTTACCTGTCTGGGCCCTGTGTCTTTGTCACCTAAATCAAACCCTGTAGTGGAGTGAGATGCTGCAGCTGCTTCATCAATTTCCCACTCTGAGTGTGTAAGCCAGGTTTTTATTTGTCAAACAGGGAGCATTTGGCAATTACGTGGGACTTTCTGCTGTTAGCTGGGGGACTGCAGCTAATTTATTGTTACTATCAGCAGTGATACTTACTCTCTTGAAAAAAGGGTTACGTTTTGAAAAAAGGGTTTGTATGTCCATTCTTGTTCACGTTCTTCTCCTAATGCTGCTCTAGTCGGTTCTGTGTGCTCCGCTCCCGGTACACACACTGCAGGTACCCAGGTACCGAGTGCAACCTAGGTTGCAGGGAAAACGTAAACTGGATTTCAGTGATGTGGGCGTGCTCTATATGAACAAGTGGAATGGACTCGATAACGACGCACTGACTCTGACTCTCTACCGCTTCCATAAGGGAAACTAAGATTTATGATCACATTTAAGTTAATAATAACTGGTTATATGATTATTTATCTAAACTCAAATTCTCGCCACATTATATTGAATTTGTCGGCACTTTTTTGCAAAAAAAAAAAAAATAATAATAATTTATAAATGAACATAAAATTATTTAGGGGGGTTTAAGAATATTTTAGGGGGGCTGAAGCCCCCCTAAAATAGGCCTAATGACGCCACTGTCTTTGAGTGTCTAGAAAATCGCTATATAGATTCAATCCATTATTATTAGTGATCTCCAAAAGAAAACATAACAAATAAGGAATTATATGGCAGAACTGGGTTATATGGCCACATGTTATGCACAATATTGGACCTTGCCTCTACTTTGGATTGCAGCCCTCATTTGGATTATTATTATTTTTTTACCAATCAAAGTTTGACGAACCTGAAAAGCCCTCTATCACCGTTTCCACGAACTTCCACGAGCTCGGCTGGAGTCCACCGTGAGAGCTTTTTCTGACGTTGGCATTGGCAGACGGGCTACCGGCTGACTAGCTGCTGGCTAGCGGGTCAGCTGTTGGCTGGCTGCTAAGTGGCGCTAACCTTGTTTGGCCAGCGGCTAGCGAGGCTAGGTGGCATCCGTCCTTGGTTGGCATGGCGTTGAGTTATTCCTCCTCACAACTCCACAAACTCAACTCTGCAATCACTCTTGGACTTAACATCCCCATCATAAATGAACTCGGACTCTTGCGTCTCCCCTGTTATGCCCACGGGAGTACACACAGAAATTTTGTTTACCACCAGCAGCCTGAGCAGTACATTCCCTCCATCCTCCCTGGACGTCCGTCGCACAACTGGTACGTCGTCAGAGCACTGCCACCAAGAGGCCATTTCATTCTAAGCAGGACAGAAAACGTGGAGTGGATTACAGCCTACTCCGGCCCCTAGAGACACTCTGCTACCACCACCCTTGCACCCCCTGTTAAAATTGAACTTTTAAATGCACAATCCCTCAATAATAAGGCATCTTTTATTCATGACCACATCATCAATGAGGAGATACACTTCATGTGCCTAGTTGAGACCTGGCAACAACCAGATGTCTTCTCTAGTCTTAATGAAGCCTGTCCCCCTGGCTATACCTACCTCAGCAAAGCTCGCACCACTGGCCACGGTGGTGGCCTTGCCGTTGTTCACCGGGGAAACTTTGAGTTGTCCCCCCTGTCCCTGCCTGTCCACTCATTTGAATGTCTTGCATTTAAATGCAAACTTCCACTTTGCACTACAATTCTCCTGATATACCGGCCCCCTAAACCGAACCCAGCTTTCATCCCCGAGATATATGACCTCCTCACCACACTCTACACAACCCCAGGGAATATCATCATACTCAGTGATTTTAATATTCATGCTGACAACCCCCCTTCGTACTCTGTAGCTGAATTCATTAATCTTCTTGACAGTCTCAACCTCACCCAACACGTCAATGTCCCAACACACTCCAGAGGCCACCCTCTTGATTTGTTGATCACCAACTCCACTTCCATCAGCAATCTCTCGCTGCACGATCTGGGCGTGTCCGACCATAAGGCCATCTCAATGGAGTTACCCACCCTGTCCCCCCTCAATAAGCCCGACAGACAAATCAGTTTCAGGAACCTTAAAAACATCAACCCAGTCACCATGACTACTGACGTCCTCCATCTCTCCGCTGCCAAACCCCTTCAGTCACTGAATCTGTGGATCTCTACAATTCATCACTCTGCACCATGCTTGAACGCCATGTCCCAGTCAAGCCCAGAACCGTCACCTTCACATGCTCAGCCCCCTGGTACACCAGTGAGCTACGACTACTGAAGAGAACGGGGCGTGTCCTTGAACGGCGTTTCATGGACTCAGGACTTGCTGTTCACAAACTAGCTTACCAGGAACATCAGAAGGCCTACAGCAAGTCCCTCAGTGACACACGGTCCCGGTTCTACTCCCACATAATCAATAATAGCCCTGGTAACTCCAAGAAGCTTTTCTCAACCATAAATCATCCATACTGTCCACTGACGACGCAACTGCATGGAATAAAGCATCTGTCCAACATGTGTCAATAACATAATATTTTTATGTGACACTGTAAACACATAATCAAATGTCAATTAAATCCAAAGTGTGGAAAACCAAGCCACATACTCCTCATCACAACCGTTATATTATTGTCCGTTCCTCTTGATGCTTTTCATGACAAATCAAGCATTAAAAAGGGGTTATGTTCAAGAACATTTTACGTGGGTGATTACAAACTGATTATCCAAGGTGTTCTCGGTCAGTCTTATTACCGTAACCCTATAAATGCAGCGGTGAGCCCCGTGCGTAATGCTGCACCATGGCACTGCTGGAGGACCATGCAAATGGCAGGATTCGGAGGGAGAGGGTCTTCAGGGACCATAACGATTTATTAGTACATAAGAATATGTACCTTCATGTCAGACCACTTCTTTTTTAATTCTGGGACTGTGCGCTCCGTGCCACTGACAGAGTTCACTGCTGCAGCAACATGTTGCCACTCAGTCTGCTTTTTGTTGTTAGTGATCCCAATCCTGTGACCGCCGAACAAAACTACTTTTCAGGCCTCCACCTCACCCACAAGTGTCTCCACTTCAACCTCCTTGAAATTTCGCTTTTTTGCTTTTCTCAGTCCTTCTGCCATTGTTTCCGACAAGACATAATACTTGCATCTGAGTCTGTTTTATATGCAGATCGCATTCATGAGGTTGTTTGCATTGACCATTTATGGTTAAAAAGGGGCGTGTACAGGGCAGAACGTGAAGCTGATTCAGCTGCGCACACTTGTAGGCACTCTGATTTATAAAGCAAAGATTGCTTAGGGGTGTGCGTACGCAGGGTTTTTAAGTCAGAATATCTTTTGGCACACGCAAAACTTGGCTTTTGGGCGTACGTACACTTTTAGTAACGATCCCACGCAGTTTTATAAATGAGACCCCTGACCTTTAAGGCCCACATTGAACATCTTTGCAAAACCTCCTTCCACCTCAGGAACATTGCAAAACTCCGCCCCATACTCACTCTCCACGATTCCGAAAAACTTGTCCACCCCATTGTCTCCTCCAGGCTGGACTACTGTAATGCACTCATCAGGATCCCCAGGAAGAACATCCAGCGGCTGCAATACATCCAGAATTGTGCTGCCAAGATCGTGATGGGGGTGCAGAAGTACCACCACATCACACCCATCCTCAAATCCCTCCACTGGCTTCCTGTCCAGTGCAGAATCAAATTCAAGATGTCCCTTCTGTCCCACCAGTGCCTCCATGGCACTGCCCCCCTATACCTCAAAGAACTCATCACTCCCCATTCCTCCTCACACCATCTCCGCTCTGGACAGGCCAACCTCCTTCAGCTTCCGAGGACAAGGCTCAGAATTATGGGCGATCGCGCCTTCTGCTCAGCTGCACCAAGTCTGTGGAATGCTCTCCCTCTTGATTCTTGTAAAAAAGGCCTAAAAACTCATCTTTTTAGAAAAGCCTTTGGCTAAACTGCTATTTTAAATGATTATTTTTTCTCTGTTATTTTTCTTTTTAATCGAGTTAGTATTTTATGTTGTATTTCCCTTAATGTGCATTGTAGCACTTTGAGGTCATTAAATTGATGTAAAGTGTGTTATAAATAAAATTTATTATTATTAATTCATTATTTTGCACAAAAATCAGCAAGTGAACGGACAAGCTAAATCAGATAAGCTGTATGCATGTAATATTGCAGTTGTCCAATTGAGGAGCATAATCGAACTATGGCTTTAATTGGATTAAGCTGTGCATGTAAACGTAGCTACTGATTGATCCACAATTCTCCAGGCTAATAAGCATTTTTAAAACTAACTATTGGATTACTTGGTATGGAATTAAAGCTTATCTTCAACCTGGAGTCCCTAGAAAATGGAACATGTGGATATCATTGTCCCATTTTGTTGAACAAAATGGGACATGGGCCCATTTTGCAGCTCCCCTGCCGTGGACCGGGGCCAGGCTGCCTGTGGCCGGGCTGCAGAGCCTGCGACCGGGGTGCCCGCGGAGCCACTGGCGTGAGTCCGGGAGCTCTGCTCTGGGAGTTTTGGTGGTTGTGCTTGTTATAAAGAAAGTACCTATAAAACATTCAAACGGCATAATGATAAGGTGATGGTCATCATCATTTATTTAATGATTATTAACATAGAAAACACTTACATTTGTGATTTTCGATCCTGTCGCATCTTTTCGCCCACCATCTTGCCTAGGATTTTTCCATTTTCTCGCAAGGCATTGCGGGAGCAAGTCACAACTATAGCGTTCTAAGTTTCTTTGAGTGTGCCCATCGAAAATCTCAATGTTGAGGGGATGTTAGCACTCCCCTTTACCCCTTAAGGGCTCTTTATTGCTCCACGTTCCCGCAACGCAATGACCACGCAGACAGATAAAGCCATGCAAGCCAATCAGAATCCTCAGAATCAACAACGAATAACACAAGCGACTTCCTGTTCCTTTCACAACAACCAATATGGCCATGATAGCCAAAAAAACTGTATACATAGGGCGCTCGCATGACGTTAAGCATTTCCTGGCGCATAATGTGACGCTTGAGAACCTAAAACCCTGTTTCTTCCAGTTGACACGACAACACATAACCAGTGTTAACAGAAATCTCCACTTTGGCCGAGGTTTTAGGAATAATCCTTTTCTGTGATAAAAACAGTGTTTTCATGTAAATGAGAGGCCAAACGGCGTGGAAATATCTGCGTTTTCCCTTCGTGTAAACGGGGCCTGAGCGTCAACGGGCAACAGCGATGGGTAGGGCTGAGATTTTGCTTGAAGCAAAGAAACGGGATTCAACCCATACTTGTGGTTATTTATATAATGTATAAAACCAGAATAGACATAGAACTTGAGTGTGCAATCAATGTAAAAAAGAAACATCATACAAACAAGAACCAGTGATAAAATGGAACTAATGTTGCAGATTACAAACAGGCATTAATAATCACATTTTATCAATAACTTTTTCAAAGGGTCCCAAAAAACGGTTGCTTTTGAACCAAACCTTCATGAGTAGAAAATGAAGCAGCTTTAATCTCATTAATTAGCTTTCGTTTTACAGGTTTCAATAAAACAAAACAATCAGGTTGCTTCTGTTCATCTGTTTTTTCAAAAGAAAAAGGATGCGACGTAGGCTCATATTAAAAAAGATTGAACTACACAATTAACATGTTCGATTTTTGTGAACAGATACAGTACATTGACGTTTCAAAAATAGGTTGCATGAATATAAAACAAGTTCATTTCGAAGTTGCCTGTTTTTTTAAGAAAAGCATTGCACAAATCATACACAATTGGCATAATCTGGAGCGCATATCACAATAATTTCTTGGACGATTAAGCACTGTGGTGATCAAACTGCTGTTCAAAATGGCTTTACATATCAACCAATTAAGGTAAATTAAACTGCAACAAACTGATCGATTATTGATTATTGATTGATTATTGATTGAGAACTGATTCAGTTTTTATCTCCTAGAAGCCCATCGAGGATACGCTCACACATGTACAGGCACCGTGGGACATGGAAGAAACCTAAAGAAGATAGAATATTGGTTATTGACAGCATTACAGTTTAAGGGGACCACAGTTTGATCTATGATTGGAACAACAGAGTACATGCACAAACCATCAATGCATAAAACATGGTCTAACCATTGCACACGGGATGCTACATGCTGTCTCTAAGCTATAATAGGACAGCTAGTGGACCGGACCACTAGCTGTCCTATTATAGCGAAGCACAATGGTGTGAACTAGTTGATTTTGTAATTTTGTCTGCTTTCACCAGATGCATTGAAATATTGTATTGTCACCAAATTATTATTTTTAAATTCCTTGTTAAACATATAAACGTTTGATTATAGTGGTGTTGGAACCCTTGTATCTATTAACATATATCTGCCCAGTTAGGGACAGAGCCTAATGTGATTTTATTCTGTCTATCAAAGACACATTAGGCTTCGAATAGCTTGTCAAGCATCCTATCCAAAATGGTTGGATTACAATGGATCACCACTAACACGTGGCGATGAAGTTTTAGGGGCCTATCTTGCATCCGGCGCAATTGACTTAATCACTGGCGCATGTGTCGTTGCAAGTTTGCAACTGGCGCAGAGCGTTCTTTTCCCTCCTGTGCCACGCGTCGGATAATTAGGGAATGATCTTGCGCCCCAAGGGGCGGTTTGGCAAAAGTAGGAGGCGTGTTCTGGCGCAAACGTTCTGGTGCTGTTTTGCAGTTTCAGAAACCACTTGCGCCACAAACCAGGAAATACCTGGTTTAAAGTCAGTGGTGCGTTGTTCAGATGCTATTTTAAGGGCGCATGCATAAAGTTGCTTGTGCATCTCGCGCATACACTTTGCTTCTCTCATCTACCTAGCCATACATTCTTGGTACATTATTAGGGAAAGAACAGCTGATACAGCGATAATAAGTTGTACTTTTAAATCAATGCATCTGCAAACACATATTTTCTTGACACAGACATCGTGTACATGCCCATTACTTTTAGGATTGATGAGTATTTGATCGTGAGAAAACATTGTTTTACTGCGAGTGAGTGTTAAAAAGAATGAATGAACGCGTGTGTGTTTATGTGTAAAATAATTAATGAAAGCGGGCGCACGTGTGTGCATCCATCTGTTTAAACACACGCAAACTAAAAACGTAATGCATAATACAGTCCATGGCAATGTATATTAACGGGGGGACACATGCATATTAGGAACACAAGTCGATAACGATAATGCATACAATACTGATAAGAAATTATGTTTACAATGTATTGCGTATATCATTAAATAGAACCACCGCGAACAGTTACCGCATATCATATGTGTGTTAAGTTTTCTTTGCCAAAATTTATTTGAGGACTCTAGTATTTCTGAAGTTGTGGAAGAAAACCTTATTCCATGTGTGAATTAGGCCATATTATTTGGCCATAAACTGAGACATTTGACATTTGAATGTTATGTACATCTGTCTCATCGGAGACTGCAGACGCGCTTTCAAAATATCAACTCGTCAGATTCAAATGCGCTCATGGCTCTTAAAGGGGATGGGAGCTGGCACTCTCATTGGTTTAATGCACGTTACGCCCAAACCACACCTACGGGTAATTAGGCTACTTCAGACCAACCCTTTTTAGATTTGCACCAGGCGCAAGAGTCATTTTTTGCGCCGGTAAAATAGCGACCACGCCATAGAACCGCCCACAAAGCTACTTGTGCTTGGCGCTTCTCACTTGTGTTTCAGACCGTTAAAATAGGGCCCTTAGACCTAGTTATCTCACCTTATACCTATACTACCTAGGATTTCCAGGATGTTGTTTCTTGCCCCTGGATGACCGCAGGGATACTTGGCTGCAATCGTAGTGTTCATTTTGTCAGCTATTTTAGATTTAGTCTTAGTCTTTAGACGAAAATGCTTATTAGTTTTAGTGACATTTTAGTAATTGTTTTCCTTCGTAGTTTTAGTCTAGTTTTAGTCTACCAAAAGTCCTTACATTTTAGTCAACTTTTAGTCATTACTTTTAGTCAAAATGTTTTCTCTTTTTAAGCAAATTAAATTAGGATAACCCCTGATATATGGACACCTGCTAAGTAGTTCCAGTCAACTTGTCTGTTCTGCCTTCAAAACGAGAGCTGGTAAATTGTGAAAAATGCATTAAACTAATCAGAAAACGTGGTTATATGCGATCAACCCTATAGTTACTGTGGTATTAAGGCTGGGACGAATGTCAACTTATAAATATGTACACTTTATGTTGAAAGTATAGACCGTCGCGATTCCCATTGAAACGAATGGCGCAGTGATTCGTCTTCAAAACGAGAGCTGGTAATTTGTGAAAAATTAATTAAACTTTAATCAGACAACGCGGTTATATGCTATAGACCCTAGAGTATCTGTGGTGTAAAGGCTGGGATGAATTTCAAATAATAAATATATACAATGCATAACGTTAGCTCTCTGGCTCATAGCTGAGCGGTTCATCGCCGTCATTCTGAAATTGGGTCATCAGCAGCACCTGGCTGGTGTTCAAGCTGCGCACATCCCTCAACCAATTCATTTTGACAGACTAGACGCACAATTGGGGGAAAATATCATGCATTTTGAATGTCCACCACACCACTAACATTTTTGTCCTGTCTTGTCAACAAAAACTAAACTTACATTTCGTCGTAGTTTTTATTATCAAAGATCTATTTTTATCTCGTCAACGTTTCGTCTTAGTCATGGAAAAAAGGATGTTGAGAAACATTTTTGGTCATATCATTTCGTTAACAAAATGAACACTGAATCGTATCAACCTCGCAAATATTGTAGCCCTGCTAGATAAGTTCCCCCATTAACTTGATCCTCTAGTCTATTTGACTACGCTGACGGTCTCAGCAATGTCTTAACTGTGGCTGTTTACTGCTGCTCCTCTTATTGTTAAAAAGCTGAGAGACGTAAGAGCAGGCAGGAATATAAACCTGCCATGGTTTATGAATCAGAGACGGGGACTCGAGTTGGACGTAAGTCCCACATAAATACACTAAATAGAATAGAGTTTATGTCCCACATAAACAGGATGAATAGAATAGAGTGTATGTCCCACATAAACAGACTAAATAGAATAGAGTATGTCCCAAATAAATAAACTAAAAAGAATAGAGTCAACTTGAAGTTGCTACTAACGCCTCGCAAACAACAAGAGTACTTACTGCCATTGATAAAATTGTCTTTTGGAAAATCAACGTATGCTATTTTATTTCCATAAGCCCCCCTCCCGCACCTATTGCCGAGTGTGCTCGCTTGTCAGCCAGACTGGGACAGGTAGAGCAAAAATGTAATAGTATTGCATTACTTTGGCTGCAGCTCCACACAGGCTATTACATTTGTATAGAAAAAAGCAGATTTGACATTTAGCCTGAATTTTTCATTTTTGTTACACTTGATACTTGAATCTGACTCGTGCCCAGAGGCTTTAGATTTGTCTCAGACTCTAGTTCGAAGTCTTCAGATTGTACTTATATTTTAATGGCTTGTGAATATCTCTGATATGAATTCATCAGGAAAAATTACACATTACAGATTTAGATCCACCATCAACCGCATCTTTATTCTAATAGTAGCCCATTCCTGATTGAGTATCTCATATGCTATTACCTTTAAATGGACCTCCTTTGAAATCCAATGCCACCTTCCCTTCTTGTGTTAAATAGCCAAACCATTCACCATTTTCAGGATCGGAGAACTGAAAATAATCAGACAACTTATTACTGAACACGATGATAAAAATGGTTACAATTAAATGAAAGTCACTGCCTTGTGTATTAGAATCAACCTATAATTCCTGAAATATTTTGGGACAGAAATGAACTCACATGGCTAAAGGTGTACTCGTAAACTTCAGAGAATCTGTCAAGGAGAGTTGGTTTCTTGGTGTTGTTGTAAGCCATCAACAAGGCAATAAGAGCCTCGCAGTGAGGCCACCACAGCTTCATACTCCATTCCAGCTGATAACAGAAAAAAAGATCAATACTTGTGTCAATATTAAAGAATATACAAATGTTTTCCTTAGTGTCTGACATGGAGGTAGACCTCGCTCTAGCTTCATGTATAAGTTTCAGGAAAGAAGAGGATGGACATTTGGAAATGATTAGAATGTTTGCCAAATGATATAAAGTATGTTTCATTGAATAACATTGTATACTAACTATACCGCTTGCATTCAATTTTAGTATTGATAACATTTCATTATTTTTTCCCCTTTGAAAGTAACTGATTAGTAGGCCATCTACAATTTTTTGCAAATGTCAAAATCACTTAGATTAAAAGATAAGATTAGAAAGCAAGGAAACCAATTGCGAGTAACTGAGTAACCTCACCCTAACTGCTCCTCATGGCTGACAGCGCCGTCAGTGGGTGAATGTGTGCATGAACGGTTGAATGTTAGGCAATAATTGAAAAAGGTTTAAGTAAGTAAGTTAAATGTTAATGTAAAAAGATGATTTCATTCTAATTGTTCGTTACCAACATGAGCTTAAGAAACAGACAAGAAAATACCTGTGTAGGACAATGACCATCTACATCCAAGAAGTAGAAGAGTCCACCATGCTCTTTATCCCAGCCTCTTTGAAACTGGAGTTCAATGAATTTGCTGATAGCGGTCAACTGAAGTGACTCGTCACCATGTGTTCCACAGAACTGCAGCAGGAACCATCCAGCTTCTAAGGCATGTCCTGGGTGCCAGGTAGATACACATGAAGGATACACATTGTTAGCATCTACAATAGTTCAATGTCTCTTTTCATCACACAATGCCTCACACGTGTATCCTTGTGAGATCCTGTGATATTCTGTATCTCTCTGCCGATCCCTCGGTCGCATTCAATAGTACATAATTTAAAGGTCCCATGGCATGAACATTTCACTTTATTAGGTTTTCTAACATTAATGAGTTCCCCTAGCCTGCCTATGGTCCCCCAATGGCTAGAAATGGTGTTAAGAGTAAAACAAGCACTAGGTATCCTGCTCCGCCTTTGAAAAAATAAAAGCCCAGACGGGCCGATTTAGAATTTACCCATGTCATCATCAGGGGCAAGGCTTAACTCCCCTTTCTCTGCTTTGCCAACCCAGAGAATTTGGCCGGCCAATGAGACAATGAGCTACGACCGTGCGAGCACCACATGTGTAATGCAAGTGTTGTACACTTCTTTGTTATTCGGATAACCGTTCTGCTGTTGGTGTTATGACGCATAACACACAACACAATAACGCAAGCTTGTGTAAAGCTCCCATTTGGTGAAAAGGCTAGACTGTGTCGGGCTTTCCTACCTCTGTGGGGGTTATCTCGGCCATTATCTGTTGCCCGTGACTGTCTCCCGCTAGAGCCCCGCTGCCCGGAATCCGCCACAGGGCTCCTCCGGCAGCCTCGGCAGCCGTGGCTCCGACGGGAGACAATCCCGGGCAATAATCCCTTTCTCTTCCATGTCGCGGTTCAATCTGGACTTCAGGGAGTCAAAGCCAGAGTTTCTTTCCCCCAATTCCTTCTACACCATGGCCGAGATAACCCCTGTGTTGCCTCTCCAGGCATTCATTTAATTTTCTTACATTTATTTCTTAAATAATTATATGTAAAACGGGATGTGGATAATTACTTTACCGTTGAAATTAGCTAATGTATAAATTCAGATTATTCTGCCGTTTTAGCTTTGCGACGATTGTCACTTCCGGTGACGCATCTTCCTGTTAGACTTACCCGTGTAGAAGGAATGGCAGACATGTGAATCACCTGAATGTTATCTGCTAGCATCCATTTGGAAGCATCAAAAAGGCAATGCCGTGAGTTTGTTTAATTGTTAGAGGACATGTTAAAGATAATATATTATTGTGGATTTAGTTAAAAACGATGTTTGATGAGTTGACGTTTTGGATAGCAATTGTGTACAAGCTAAAATCAATGCTAAAAGCAATGCAATTGGCAATCAGAATATCTACATACAGTGTTACAAAGTTAATATTATTATTTACTATGTACAACATGTTTATTCATAAATGGACAGACAATATTTTTGTATTCTTTTATTTGCAGTTCTCACTGTTGATGAGGAATTGTGACAGTAAATGGTCAACCTTACTACGACTGTCTTCATTGGCTACGGTTTAACTACGGTTTAAGTGTTTAGTCAGAGTTACAACACACTGCACGAGAACACTACAGTGAAAAGGCAGCATTGGATGTTTTGAAGTGGTCGCGATGGCAACAAGCAACAGGTTGCCTGCCGGCAGTGCTAGGAGCAGCAGAACATCAGCATCATCAGTAAGCAAAGCTCACGCCCGGGCTGAAGCAGAAGCAGAGTCTTTGCCGTAGATGTAGGGAGGAAAATGTTCGCAGCTCCATACGATTGCGAGCGCCTCACGCTCTGTTTGAGAGTAGCGCCTCTCCACATCGCTGAGCGCTCGGCTTGCATATGCGATGATGTGTTTCTTTTCTTTGTCCTTTTGCAGCAGTATCGCCCCTAGCCCTACCGGACTAGCGTCGACGATGAGCTCTGTTTATCTGTTTGGATCGAAGTACGCCACCGTGGTCTCGCTGGTGAGACTCTCTCTCAGCGTGCTCAGCGCTGCGTCCTGTTCCGCACCCCACAGCCAGGAAGTGTTCTTCCTCGTGAGCTTTCTCAGGGGCTCTGTGACTGTAGCGAAGTCCGTGATGAAGCGTGAGCAGTAGCTCGCCATGCCCAAGAGGCTTCTTACCTCTGCTGCATCCTTGGGCTTGTCGGCTTGGCCAATGCCGTCAACCTTTTTCGGATCAGCCGCCACCATCGGACAATATGAACCCGAAGAACTCTGAGTCTTGTTGAACTCACACTTCTTCCGGTTCAGTGTGAGGCCGCGTTCTTTGAGTCTCTGAAACACAGCTGTCAGGCTCTTGTCATGATCAGCCTGTGTCACCCCGTAGACGATGATGTCATCGCTGAGGTTCTTCACCCCGGCGATGCCGGGGTGTCTGATGGATGGCATTTTGAAACACCTCTGCGCTGAGGAGATGCCAAAGTTCAGGTGCTTGTACCTCCTCAGACCCAGTTGCGTTGTGAATGTGGTAATGTACCTGCTGCTGGGATGCAATTCCTGGTGGTATCCCGATGTTAGATCCAGCTTTGAGAATACAGTCGCTCCATTCAGTTTGTGAATGACGTTTTCTATGGTAGGAGTCAGGTGACGCTCTCTTTGGATGGCTGTGTTTGCCTGGCGCATGTCAACACATATGCGCACCTTCTCTGGATCTTTGGACTTTGGTGGCGTTACGATGGGCGAGACCCAGGGTATTGGGCCTGTCACTTTCTCGATGATGTCCTCAGCTTCGAGTTTCCATAGCTCAGCTTCAACTTTCTCACGTACATGAAAAGGAACTCTGCGGTGCGGCTGGGACGTTGGCTGTATGTCTGGGTTGATATGTAATGTCACTTGAACGTCCTTGAGCTTACCTATGCCATCAAACAGCTCAGGGTGGCTCTGCCACAAACAGCTCTGCCACTGTGAGGCTCATGCAGGGAGGGCTGATAGAAAGATAAAATTTTGATCATACCCAGTTCATCAGCTGTCTGGTAGCTGAGTAGGGAGCAGCCATCGCCTTTGGTCACGTAGAACGTTCCATCTGTTTTGTTCTTGTCTTCATGTCTTCTCACTGATAATGTTTACTGCAGCGCCGGAGTTGATCAGAGCCGATACCATGTGTCTATTCAGCTTGATTCTTGTCAGTGGCCGCTTATAGTCACTATTGCTTTTAACGGTGTACGCATAGGATTCATCACTGCTTGAGGACGACTCGCCCTGAGCTGGTTCACTTTGTGTTTCTACCTGGTTGACTTTTTTCCTATAGCCTTTCTTGAATGGCTGTGTTTCTCTTTGCTGCTCTGTGTGTCGTGGTTTTGACCTACACTGTCTTGCAAAGTGATTTTGCTTCCCACATGCTATACATTGTTTGCCTCCTGCAGGGCATTCATTTTGGTGTGGCCACTCACCCCCGGAGTTCCTGCATTGTGCGTCGCTGCCACCTACTGCACGTTTTTGGTATGCCTTCTTCTGGGGTTGTCTATGCCAGTGGTTCCCAAACTGTGTGCCGCGGCACACTGGTGTGCCGTGAGGCAAGTCCAAGTGTGCCGTGGGATTTTGTGACAACCATAGCCTACTGCAATATAGTATACAACTAGACAAAAATAATTATTTTAATTTACTATATACTACTTTGAATGCACTCATTCCATAATACAGAGGCAAACTCTTTATCTAAAAACTATTTGAAAAATCCTCAAAGAGGATCCCACATTTCGCTGTTCGCGCAGTTGCGCAGGTGGGAATTTAATTTAGACTGTGACACATCAAAGGCAGTAGGTCAACACAACATTAAAACATAAACAAGAGGGAAAATGGAGCGCTTTCTCGTGCGGAGCAAACCACCAACCACCAGTGCAGAGACTGCCGAGTCCGACAACCCACCGAAAGAAAAGAGGAAAAAAACTGTCAGCCGACAGTATCATGAAAGTTACCTGTCTCATGGCTTCAGTTGGACCGGGGATGTCAACATTCCTCAGCCGGAGTGCGTCCTCAGTCGGGAGAAGTTAGCTAATGCTAATATGGTTCCAAGCAAGCTGAAGAGGCACTTGGAAACCAAACATCCCTTCCACGCTGAGAGAATCCTGGCCTATTTCAAAAGAGCGCGGGATCTGAACCAGAGGCAGCAAGACCGTTTGTTGGATTGTGTGAAAGTGTCTGAAAAGGCAATGGAGGCTAGCGTGCTAACATGCTAGCGGAGCTTATTGCAAAGCAAAAGAAGCCTCACACAATAGCGGAGACACTCATCCTCCCTGCTTCCAAAATAATTGCAGGTGTCATGCTGGGTCCAGATGCCGCAAATGAGCTATCCAAGGTGCCGGCATCTGATAACACAATCAAAAGAAGAATAGATGACATGTCAGAAGACATTGAACAACATTTAACAGAGAAACTGCAGGCGAGCGGCAGATTTTCTCTTCAAATAGATGAATCGACCGACATAAAGTGGGGCTGCCCAGCTCCTGGCAAACGTCAGGTATGTTGACGGTGACTCTATTAAAGAGACTTTTTTCTTCTGTAAAGAAATGGCAAGCCATACAACGGGAGAAGAAATATTCAAGATAACTGATAACTACTTAAAAGAAAACAATCTGTGCTGGAGTATGTCTGTCAGTCTGTGCACGGATGGTGCGGCATGCATGACGGGGAGAGTGAGAGGCTTTATTGCAAAGGTAAAAGCACAAAATCCACAGATAGTGACCAACCACTGCATTTTGCACCGAGAGGCATTAGTTGCCAAAACCATGCCCCCGGAGTTGACTGAGGTGCTGAATCAGGCTGTGCAGATGGTGAATTACATCAAATCAAGGCCCCTGAAATCTCGCCTTTTCTCCCAGCTGTGCGCTGAGATGGGAGCCGACCACCAAAGCCTGATCCTCCACACAGAGGTACGATGGTTGTCTCGGGGGAAAGTCTTATCCCGTTTTTACGAGCTTCGGGAAGAGCTTTTGGAATTTTCACGTGAACACGCTGTCCCACATAAGGACAGGCTCGCGGATGAGAGCTGGTGCGCCAGGCTGGCTTACCTTGCAGACATATTTGTGCATCTCAACGAGTTAAACGCCAAGCTTCAGGGCAGGAATGAAAACATTTTATTATCCACAGACAAGATTCGGGGCTTTATGGGCAAACTGACCCTGTGGCGCGAGGCTTTGGAACAGGGCTCCATGAACATGTTCCCGCTGGCATCAGCTGCGCCACAGGCAGCCAGTGAGCGCGCTATATATGCCGAACACCTTCAGACCTTAAAAGAGAGGTTTGAGCGCTATTTTCCACGTGTGGCGGACATCGAGGACAATGACTGGATCCGAGACCCATTCAACCAGTAGTCCGAGTCAAGCGAGAAGCTCACTATGAAGGAGAGAGAGGAGAGCGCAGAGCTCCGTGCGGACCGCACGCTGAAACTGAAATTTAGTGAGCTCACACTCGATCAGTTTTGGTTGGTTTGTGCATCAGAATATCCAACCATCTCCCACCACGCTATCGACCAACTTCTTCATTTCCCCACCACCTACCTGTGTGAGTTGGCGTTCTCCACTCTTGTTTACATGAAGAACAAGACCAGGTCACAGCTCTCTGTTGAGCAGGACTTGCGAGTGGCCATCTCCTCCGTGCCACCAAGGATTAAAAAAATCTGTGCGCCCCGACAGGCACATGTGTCTGATTTGATTTGTTAGTAGGCAGAATATTTACAAAAAAAGCCTGATTCTAAATGTTAGTTATAATTTGTGGGTCAGATTCAGGACCATGCAGCTTTCTCATGGACAGTTCTCTGCTGAATTTCTGTTTCCTTTGCCTCACCTGTCTGGTGAAATGGGTGTGTTTGATTAAGCCCAATTTGATAAAGTTTAAATATTTTTGTGAAGTATTTTGTTAATAAATATTTCATGAGTAGAATATTGTCTTTGTCACATCTTATTTGGCATTAGTAAATAATTATAAACTTAACAGATAAACAGATGATATTAGTGATAACACGTGTTATAAGGCTATTTTGCACAATAGGTGTGCCTTGAAATTTTTATTTGTCCTTTGGTGTGCCTTGGGCACAAAAAGTTTGGGAACCACTGGTCTATGCACTCGATTCACTGCGGCAGTGAGATTGGAACCCTCTTCGATTCCCTTTGACTGTAGTTCAAGAGTCCTGCCGTATTCAAGGAGTTCTTTTAATGTCTTATTTCCCTCCCTCAAAGCGTATTTGCGCACCCTGGAGGACGTGCAGCTTTGGATGATCTGTGACTTTATTTCATTGTCCACATCACTAAACTCGCAGTGTTTTGCCAGCATGCGAAGTCTGGTATTATATGCATCTAAATGCTCACCGGGCTGTTGTGCAGCTTTCCTTAACACGTAGACCTCGTACTGGACATTCCTTTTGGGCGAGAAGAATTAGTTGAGTTTTATTTTCTCGTCTGCATACTTGTCTCCCTCTGCCACCACTGTGTCATATATGTTGTGCACTATTTCGCCGGCCAGATGTAACAGGAGGGCTTTCAATCTTGGGTCCTCGGTTATGTTCACAGCTTTGGTGTCTTTCTCGAATCTCAGATAGAGCTGGGTTCACTCTCCGTATCAAATGGTGGTAGGCCTATGGACGGGCCTTGCGCCAGCATCATGCTGCGAGTCCGGTTGCTAACAAAAGAGCACACTCACTAAATGGTTAATCTCCGTCGCTCCAAACTTCCTTCCGCACGCAATTTCTTCACGCCGACTGGGGAAACGTCGGTGTACTCGTTTTTAGATCCTCGTCGCCAATGTGATATTTATGTGTATCGTTTTAGAAATAATCAAGCGGAGCTTCGCACTATGTTGCTTTATTGCTGGGGAACATACCAACCAACCGCGCCCAACACATCACTTCCGGTTTGCCCTTAAAGTAACGTAATGATGTAATTAGTACGTGCAAGCTTATGGTCATCATTAACACTGATATAGTCTACTGGCGTGATCTGAATATTACAATAACCAACCCCATCCCCTTAAAAGCTGTAGAACCTCCTGAAGGTTCTACAGCTTTTAGAAAAGTTAATATTATTATTTACAACTATGTACAATATGATGTTTATTCATAAATGGACGGACAATACTTTTTTATTATTTTATTTGCAGTTTTCACCGTCTGTTGATGAGGAAGTGTGACAGTAAATGGTCAACCTTACTACGACTCTGTCTTCATTGGCTACGGTTTAGCTCGGTGTTTAGTTAGAGTTACAACACACTGCACGAGAACCCTACAACCCACACCGCGAGTCTTGTTGTGGAAGTACCGGGACACCACAAACAGCAACAATCCCTTTCTCCCCCATGCCTTTCTCCTCCATGTCTTCAGTCTGTACATCAGATTGGTTGTGGAAGTGGAAGAACCAGAGACGTCGGAAAACGTCGGCTCGAGGACTCCCGCCGCAGTACCCGGAGTGTTCTAGAATATTTACAGAACATGGCGAAAAGATGTGCGGCCACCAGATGATATTATGAATCCAGGCCATTGCAATACATAGCGCATGGTACCATGGCCGCAGGCTGCTCAGGGCACACCCTACAGCTTGACCCGCTGCTCTCCTCCTCATCATTTAAAGCTACAGACACAGAAACGGCACGATTGTGGAAAGGTCATAGACCTCTGAAAATAATTCCCGTCTCCGAGGCCCCGGTTCCCTCGGTCAAATGTCTATGGGAAATAACATGGCTTTTCTGAATGATTGTACATAAAAAACTCTGTAGGTGGCGAAGAATTAAAAGCTGCGTCATATTTTGATCTCCACACTCCCCACATTTAGTTGTGACTGGGTTTTTGGATTGTCGGTGCCTTTAAAGTAGTAAACAATTATTAATGCTACTTTAACCGCAGCGATCCTCTTATAAGACTGCGATTTGTCTACATGACTTTCTAACTTGAAAGTCGGGTAAGTACATTTTCCTTTATTAACTAGCTATCTCCAGCTGTCATAATATGTGGAATCGTTTGGGTGGTTTCGCCTTCCATTCGCGTTTTCAAATGCGCTCTTCTTTTCTCTCTTGGAGGGAGTCCCGGATAGTGAGCTGGTTTTCAGTTCATCTTATACCTATAAATTAGGCAGCACGGTGAGCAATTGTTCGCTCCTTATTTGCGCATATTTATTTTGCCTAATTGGTTTGATGGCCTCTGTGATTTAATTTTTTTGGTAGTATAAGCCAGCCATTAAGCTGTGCCTTAAGTCATCTATTGTTTGAGGCACGTTTATGATTTGTGTGGACTGCCGGGCCCCACTGGAGCCGGAGGATGGCCATGACAGGTGTCCAAGCTGTCTGGGCATGGAACACTTAAGGCAGGGTTTGACTGAACAGGCTTGAATGAACTGCAGTTGCCTGAACGTTGCCGCACAGGCTGCTAGGCTAGCCTAACTAGAGGGTATGTTGAGCCCAAAAAGAGCCCCGAAAGCGCGGAAACGCAGAGCAGACACACGGGAGGTCTCCACTAAGAAGAGGCTTAAACTCCCAAGGCCAGATCCTTTGAACCAGAAGGTAGACACCCTAGCTTTAGAGTTTGCTCGAATTAAGGCAATGCTGCTTTACTTACAAAGGCCGGGAGCACAGCCTGCTGAAGATCAGGCAGCAGCCACTTCACGATCTTCATCAGAGCAGCCCCCTGTACTGTCCCCTGCAGTGGATGCCAGAGTGGAAGATGTGCTTTCTATCAGGGCCTCAGAGAGCCTAGCGACGGTTGATGAGTGGGCTGACGATCACAGGGATGTGGAGTCTTATGACTCCTTCACCCAGGATACTTAAGGACGCAGTTCACTGAAGGGCTCAGTTGCTAGCCAAACATCAACGATCAAACCCGCTGTAAGAATGGCACTGGCACACCTGGGCTTAGATGCAGCACCAGCGCAGGTCAGTATGTAAAGCGCCTTTTTCAAGCAGGTGCCTTTTTCAAGCAGGCCCCTTCTACAGTCTTTCAGCATTCCTCCATCAGCTCCCTTTATTGAGGAGTTACAGAGATGGTCATCATGGTCTGGACCGCATGCCGCATATAGAGCCTGCACTTGCTGCCCTTATTCTTTCACCTGATGAGGCATTAAGGCCAGACGCACGTTGTCCTTGGCCACAGTGTCGCCTGACTGACAAGCTAATTGGGAAAAGCTTGGCGGTGTGGGTTGCACGCATAGGCAACTCAATTTCCCACCTCATTCTGTCCCTATCACAGACCTTCCAGTCCTTGGGAGCAGACCAGTCTGCAGAAACCCTGAGTGAGGCCTGAATCAAGGCATTTGCCTTCATGAGAAGAGAGCTAGGGAGACTAATGTCGTCCCTGACCCTGGCACAGCAACAGATTTGTCACCAGTCACCACTGTCTGAGCCCTGCAGGAAAGCCCTTCATTCCCTCACAGTGGTTCCAGGACAACTCTTTCGGCCTGCCGCACAGCAAACACTGGAACGCAGCCTAGAGGTAACGCGAACCAGGCAGTGATTTGCTAGCCTGCGCCGCACATCTATTCGGGGGCAGAGGCCCACTACGGCAGCTAGTACTGTTCAGCCAACATCGCGGCCCTTTGCACAAGTGTCATCAAGGCCTAAGCGGTTTTGCCACCCAGCCGTCAACCGAACCTTTCGCAGGCCTCAGCGCACAGCTGTGAGGTCCGGGCCCTTCTGAAAAAGGGGGCCATCGAGCAAGTAGGACCACCATCACAAAACAGTGAGTTCTATTCCACATATTTTTCAATTCCAAAGAAGGGGGTTGGACTTCGCCCCATTCTGGGTCTAAGGCCTT
Organism: Pollachius pollachius; assembly: GCF_949987615.1. Lineage (NCBI taxonomy): Eukaryota > Metazoa > Chordata > Actinopteri > Gadiformes > Gadidae > Pollachius > Pollachius pollachius. The sequence continues at coordinate 23,055,907 of NC_136943.1, forward strand.
GAACAGCCACCTAAAGGTATTAAAATTTCATATACTGCATACAGCAGAGTTATCACAAAGCGTCAAGCAAGACGTCTGGTTTGCAACCATAGCCCTGAAAGATGCATATTTTCAAATCCCAATTGCACCTCACCACAGGCAATTCCTCTGCTTCGCCTTCCAGGGGAGGTCTTACCTTTTTTATAGGGTCAATGTGGCCACGAACCTCGCACCATCTCATGCTGCAAAGAATACCTCTGTGTCATTGGCTGCTATGGGCATAAAAGGAGAGAAACTCATGGTGGGCCCCCATGTTCCCCTGACCTCAACCCTATCACATCAAAACAGCAGCTCTGAGAGGCTATTCTGACATCCTGCAAAGATATTCAAGCAGAAACTCTCCAAGCACTCACAAGAAGGTGCTATCAAAGAAGAGGTCCTATGTTAACATGTAACTTGGCCTGTTAAGATGCTTTCGATTGAAATATCTTTTGATTTCAGTAAATATGAACTCCTAATGCTACAAATTCAACATTGACCATTTTTAGTTCTTTACAATTTACAGTTTTGAAAATCTGTTGTGGATAATAATTTGGAACAGTGCATTCTGAGTTTTTTATTTTTGCAAAAAATACTGTTGTCATTGGGAGGTTTGTTCAATAAAATTTGAATCATAATCAGTTGATGAGTTGAAAATTATACTGGCTGTCATTTGCACAGGCTATTTAGGAAAATCTGAGGAAAATATAATTTGCATAAAAAATTGGAACACTGTGTAACCACTCGACTTGCACGTGCATTTGATGGATATTGAGGTGCTGAAAGCACTGTCTCTGGCGGTCATCCGAAATTCATAGAACCGTGGTTATACACGTAACCATCGATTCAATGCTGAGAACATCACCACTTTTTTACAGTTCTGCTCGAAATATTCTTCTCCTGTCCGCACTTCTCTTTCAGATAGTTCCTGTTTGGAGCCTCCATCGCAGTGTTTTTTAACCATTCATAATTGTAGCTCTTATATCTTGCCCATCAGTTTAGCTTGTAATCGTGGACGTTTGCGCATGCTACAACCAGTCTACGAAACAGGATGATATTGAAACAAAAATATAAAAGGAACGGCAAAACTTATTTTAAACCCCATTTGAATTACCTCATGATTAATGTATTTCAATTTGTACTCGTATTTTGACGTTTTTAAATGCACAGAGATTCCTCTGCGTACCACTAAATAGCGCACAACACAGTTTTAGAACCAATGCTTCGGAGTAAATAAAACCTATCCGAGCAGGTGGAGAGTCCCTTGAACACCTTAACCATTGTTTAAAAAACAAACTGAGGATTTGCATTGGATCTTTCCCCATTTTTGGAATTGTTGAATGAATGAAGTATGAATCGTTAAACGTTGAGCCATGCAAACCTTTGACCAGTAAGGTGATGCATCTGTAACTCACACTGCACAGTTTAAGCTGCATCTTAAACGTGGGCCATGATGTGGAGCTCAAAATAAATAAATAAAAGGAATATTATCGACCTTCAAATGAATGGGAGAACGTGGACGATACAGTGTGTCTGTTTTGCAGAGAATGCTTGTCATCAAATAAAATTTGTTGCACTATAAACTCTGCAAAACTATGGATCCAGCTTGAATACTGGGTCATTTTATGTGCCAAGCATTTCAGGTTTAAATCACGGTTATGCAGCAATGTGATAAAAGATGGAAATGTGGGGAAAATTACTTATATTCATCCTAACTACACTGTAAACCGGAACAGTACTACTAACTAATAAAGATTGTGAACACTACAATCAAAATCTGTCATATAATGGATAGAACAAAACTATTTGATTCTTTTTTTTTACGTGGCTTTTTAGATCTGAGTAAACCCTTCTGGTTAAATTATTATTTATAAGTAATTGTATTGACTTGATTGACGTCACAACGAAGAGCCGGCTCTTTCGGCTCACAAACTGCTCTTCATTTAGAAGATCCTTCCTTTCCTTATGAGTTTCATAAGGAAAGGAAGGAAACTCACAAGACTTCCTTGTTGCGAACAATGATACCAATTCAAAATAACCGCATTTCCACCATTCCTGACTGATTATCTAAATCATTCAGAGTAAAATTATCATCTCAGTTAGGGATGTGAACATAATTGGCCATTTGCCATTTGTTCGAAAAGCTTAGGGTCCTGACCATCAGCAAACATTTTGACAACTTTTTAACTCAATACAATCTGTGTAGTAATGCAAAGACAGGACTTATGCATCTGTACTCAGATGCATTGGGTTGTTCTGTTCTGTTGTCTTGTCTTTAACCTAAATAGTAACCTCTAGGGGGATGCCATATTAGCATATTCATAGATCCTGGCATAGAAGTTTTGAAGTGTTCATGGTACTTGAGATGAAAATGTTACCTGGGTTCTGCAGTCGTCCCTGGCAACCATTTAGTTCAGCTCCCTCCAAAGAAACATTCTCCAAGATAGCCATGCCACCTCTCTGTACCAGAAGAAGAAAGGGACGTTTATACTCACTTTGTGTATCATTTATAGTGGTGCAACGGTTCACAGGTTACCAATGATCCGTACGGATCAACCCTCACGGTTCGGGATGCAAGTGAACCGCGGATCGGCTGATAAAAAAAAAAGTTGTGCGTTCACGTGATCAGCGCATGTTTAAAGGAAAATTTCGGTATTTACAACATCATGAAGTATCGTAGCGAAATACAGTTTCTGTCGTGTTTTATTTGGCGTTCTGTAAATCCCATTGAAACGGAAACCGGAAGCGGAAATTTTTGTTTGGTTGTAGTCTTTTCGCTCGGTTCTCTTATCAACAGTAGGGCTAGAACTGAGCGAAAACACAACAACCAACCCCCCTTGCAATGAGGAATGAGTCTTCCAACAGAAATCAATGGATTTACAAAATGCCAAATAAAACACAACAGAAACTGTATTTCGCTACCATACTTTATGAAAAAAAAGAAGATGAGGATGTCTGCATTGCCTGGGAGAGTGTAGACTCTAAACTCTCCCCAGGCAACATCCTGAAATTAAAGTTGTAAATCCAGGGTAAGGGATTATTTACTATCCATGTTAAAAAGAAGGAATAATGCCTCAGATTGCATTTTTTTAAATATTGACTATGCTTAAAGGAAGCAGGATTATTACCTATTTTTTCACTTTATTTTGTTTTTACACATTTGAAGATTTTAATTGAAGTCACATTTGTCTTATCTTTTTTGTTGTTGTTGATCCGAAAATGATCCGACCCGTGACTCAAAAACCGTGACACGATCCGAACCGTGAGTTTTGTGATCCGTTGCACCCCTAATCATTTAAAAAACACTTGTACCCTCCATGACATCAGAATCATTCTTCTCTCTTCTCTCCACTCATTATTTGAATGAACTAGTTACAGCATTAGCAGCTAACTGACTGACACCTCTCCACCAGGTCACGGTGCTCCTTGTGTCCAGGTTAGATGTCTTACATGAGGCTGTGTTGGAGTTGCTTCAAGACACAGAGCAGTGGAGATGGGAAGAAGCCATGGCACAGTAGGCTGGATGTATGATGGCCCAGGACAATCAATTAGTTGCTCATAGGTCTTTATATGGTGGAGTACAGATATTGTCCTAACTGGATGGAGGAGGGTGGAACAACAAAGAAATAGGCCTTTCCACAAGAGGCACAAAATGGGATAGGTAATGAATTTGAGGCCTGTCCCCAATAAACTGGCAACTTCATCACTGAAGTTAATTACCTCCTTGTGAACGTGATACTTAAGCATACTAAATCAGAGACACAATCAAAGACATTAGGAAAACGATGTCTTCAAAGGGAACGGGACTGTAATGAACTCATGAATGAAACATGAATATGTTTCTAATGGAGACCTGGCTAAATAAAGGCCCTGCTATCCTCATTTTGACCATTCCATAATGCAAGCCAAAAGGGTATTTGCCTCTATATTTACTTGAAATAACTTCAGTGGAAAACCTTTTCTGCCAAGAAATACAAAAGGTAGCCAATAGTTAGTATAATCACTTACATATCTTATTTTTGTTGTCGTTTCTTCGAAGCTAAGATGGCTAAGAAGGCTAACATTGCTCGTTTGGGGAAAAACAGCAGCCTCCTCATCAGGATGGGTTCCTGAATCACTTTTTTGTGATTGTTACATTCGATGTACATTATACGTTCTGCTGCTTTATATGATATATCAAACACTAACACTAACATATGTAGTTGCTACAAACACAGAGTGAAAGCGCTGCGAAAGCAATTACTGCTGTTAGTGGTAGACTGACAAACGGTTCTAAACAGGACGAGGCATCAATGCGTACCTACCTTTTCCGGTTTGAGTCTCTAATGCTGTTTTGTGATGTGCTTTTGTGTTTATTTTTATTTTTTTCTCTATGGGTTCCGGGAGGGCTCGTCCAAACACGCTTGCGCATATGTCACTGAGCAAAGAGAGGGAGGGGGCATCTTCGATCAAGTCACATGCTACTTTCCAGATCGCAGTACAGTGCAATTCTGTTGTGTCTTTGAAAGAAGTTATTTTTAGTCGGCGATCAAATTCAGACAAATTGGCATTAAATCAACCAAATTTAATAATTAAACAGGCTTCTACAAAGGGGGGGGTGTCATACACCCGAGGATTTTCAAAAAGCTGTCTAGCAGGCTGTGATGAAGCTCACGCAGTGTTCTGCTCATTGACCAATTAAAGAAAGGCCAGCAGATTAAAAAATTGCGCCTATTTATTCCTATGAAAACTGCTCAATGGCGCAGGGCAACATCAAGGAGAGATTTGCTGCCGCATCATGAGAGCCAGCTACGCCCTAGTGCATGACGTGCCGGATGCAGAAATATTCTGGTTGCGTAGCATTATTAGCATTGTAGCATCATAAGCGAGAGGTCTGTCTGCACATCCCTTGGTGACTTTAAGTGATAAAAAGTCAACAAAGTGCCTAAAAACCATCAACGTCATTCATGTTTAGCAAAAGGAAATACCTCGGACACAAGAAGTTAACGGAGGGCACTGAGCCCTCTCGGATGCTGGGCCGAATCAACGATTGTTTCACTACAACTCCTTTCAGCTGCCCACCACTCCTTCTCCTGCAGAAAATAAATAAATAAAACGGCTAATAAAACGCTTGAGGTTGCATTTTGAAAAGAGAAAACTAAAATAGTATTAGTACATGGTATAAAGATAATTATGAGCCTTTGATTGATACCCAGACATTTTTTGCGGGAACACATTCCTGTTCCCCACTTGTACTGGAGTGAACGGAGATATCTACTTCTGGGCCCCTTGAATCAAGGGACCCGTCCACAGCCAGCTTAAACAGCTGCAATACCAGGCTTGGCCGCTGAGCACTTGTGGATTGCGGAAGTATGCACTGCTTCTGGGGGCTTGGTTCTGCTCAAGCTCCCAGGAACAGCGCACACTTACTTTCTCTTTTCAAAACGCCACCTCAAACATTTTATTAGCCGTTTCATTTATTGTTTTTTTGCAGGACAAGGGGGGGTGGGCAGCTGAAAAGAGTCGTAGTGAAACAATTGTTGATTCGGCCCAGCATCCAAGAGGGCTCAGTGCACGGCTCCGTTAACTTCTCGTGTCTGAGGTTTTTCCTTTTACTTAAAGGGATACTTCACTGGTGGAGATTTGAAGGTTATATGAAGTAAATAATTCTATGTATTATAAATGTGCGAAAAAAATTGAAATCGGTTCATCCTAGCATGAGAAAAGGCAGAAAGTGTCTCTCTGGCTCAAAAGTAAGAAATCCTCCAACTCCCACAGTGCATTGCGCTCGCTGCACCACCCGCCTGTTTCCGTTTGGAGGGGGAAGGACCCATTATACTAGTGAAGTGAGTAGAGTGGTAGCGCAAGCAAACTTTGTGTAAACATATCCCGGTGATATGTTGACTAGTTTAGACTTCTGCTCTCGTTTTTTCAAACGCATCATTTGTATATTACTGTACAGCATAAAAACAATTGCTAATTAAGCATCAGGTGCGTAGGAATGAGTTTAACATTGGGGGGGACACACATCGGAAACCTGACAGATCTGTTAATGGTTTGAAATACAGAAATATGTCATAAATTAACTACACTGAAAAAAATCACAAATATATTTTATTCTACTAAAAAGATACATTTGTAATTGTACACATTTTAAATGGCAGTAATGAACTGATAAATATCAAATCAATTCTTTAATTGCACGCTCAATCATCCAGTTTTTTAGAATAAGAAGCGGTGACAAGACGCTGTGTTGCGCTTTCAAAATAAAATAAAATATTTTTCTCCACCTGGTATAACTTTTAGGTGGGACAAATGCGCCTGTCTCCAATATTGGAGGGGACACGTCCCCTCCGTCCCCCCCGGTTCCTACGCCCTTGCTAAGCATATCAGGTATTTGTACTCAACCTTTTCTCCCCGGTTGAAATAAGTGTTTATCTTATACAGTAGGCCTACTTTAGTATAACAGCACTTGGGTTAGTAAACAAATCACAACAACCAACATGAATTTGAATAGCCTATACAGCATTACACAGACTTCAAGCTAATGTAACGTAGCCTATGCTCTGCCAATAAGATCGGCTACTTTCAGATAACTACATTGTCACATTCCCCGGGACTCAAAACTATTGTAGGCAATGTGTTAGTGAAAAAAACAAACGCTAACTCTATGGTCAGACGTCTGTTTGTCCCGGCGGGCATTGGCTGGCGTTTCCAGTTCACTTTCTGGGTCCGGAAATATGTATCCAATACCAAACTGTCCAGATAAGGCGTAAACCTGGTTGAGAGGTTACACACGGCCCCGTCCTCACCAGATTCAGCCATTTTTCTAGAAGAAACTGGCATTGCTGAAGTGTCTATAGGCGAACAGAGCAAACCGGCGCGCTCCGGCGGCTCCTCGTCCTCGGCAACAGGCAAGGCTTGTTCAGCTGCAGCAGCCTCCACCTCTATTTGTGTTGATTCTTCCTGGCTGTATTCTGGCTCGTACAAATAGCCCTGAATGTCCAAATCTAACAATGGATTTTCAAAATCCACTTCGGCTGTTTCACATTGCAAATTTGTTCTCTAGCTAAGCGGTGAAGAAACATGGAGGACATTGTGTTTACATCTCGTACGCGAGCTCCCGCCCCCCCTTATTCCTTATTGGTGGGCTCACAAATTAGCGGAAACAGTGTTTTGTAGTTCTCTGCCCCTCTAACAGGCAAGCAAAGTTTTACTGAGATGACGTCAAAAAAAAAAAAGAAAAAATAACTTTTTTTATATATTACAATAGCAATTTTGTAATGATAGAACGCCGGTTCTGAATCGGTGAAGTATCCCTTTAACATGAATGACGTTGATGGTTTTTAGGCACTGTGTTGACTTTTTATCACTGAAAGTCGCAGAGGGATGTGTAGAAAGACCTCTCGCTTATGATGCTACAATGCTAACAAAAACGAGAATATTTCTGCATCAGGCACATCATGCACTAGGGCAGTGGTTCCCAACCTTTTTTCTCCAGGGCCCCCCTAATTCACTTCACCCCCCCCCCCCCCCCCCCCCCATAACCATACATTTCTATTTTTTGTGCCTTTATTTAATGAATGCATTATTTTCGTAGCTTACAGTGCATTGCATTAATAGGCCTACATTCATTAATGTGAACCTTGGGCTTGCATTCCTACAGCCAGGGCTGGAATGTCAGGTGTAATATGAGTGAGAGCCAGTCTTAAGTCGTTGTGCACCTCCAGTCTGTTGCGTGCTTTTGTTTTGATGGCGACAAGCGCGCTGAATGGCAATAATGCATTTGCGAATTGGTGAGAGAGGCTGCAGAATGGGGTATGTTTCATCCCTTTTCCCAAGCCACAATGGGACAAGAGAAAGTGTGTAATGTGGCCAGAATACCAACTGAATTTAAGCTTGTTACCTTCTGTATGTATTTTTAAGTTTTGATTATACCCCTCCATAGCGTAATGTATTCCCTTTCGATTCATCCTGGAAGAAATTAAATCCTTTTTCGCGCAAAACCTCTCCAAAACCTGCTTTGATATACTGTCACCTGACATTTTTCCATGTTTTTGTTATTGAGTCTGGTTTGTTTGTCCGAGTTTGTCATGGTAACGACGGGGGGAGTGATTTAGCGACAGGTCTATTTTCAATCGCGGGGCCCGTGAGATCTAAAATAGTTCTTTCAAGCTCGGATGAGCTGTTATAAAGTCGGGCACGGGCGCACTGCTGCTGCATTTGCTACATTCTGAAATTGCGGCACTGCTCGGACGTAAATTTGCCTCTAGCCGTCAGAGGTTTCATGCCCCCCCTTGGCTCTCTGGCGCCCCCCATGTTGGGAACCACTGCACTAGGGCATGGCTGGTTCCATGGGCGTCAGTTTGGTTTGAAATGTGCTGGGGACAGAGACGCATTCGGAAGTGCATTTTCAGAAGTGCTAGGTACAATGAGGATGCACTCTTTTTTCTCTCTTTAGTGCAGGTAATGAAAGGTTCTGAAAGACGGCATACCCACGTAGCTAATTACTAGTATACAAAATCTGTCTGGCACGTTTTATGAAGAAACCGTTTCCAAAAAGCATCGGACATATGACCCACTATGTTCTGCTCCATGTATCCAATGTTGACTATGTGACATGACATGGCTAAGCTACCAACATAAACAAGAGGAGCTAGGAAAGGAAATTAACTGCGTGTTTAAGTTCAGAAGGGGCAAACGTGTGGCTACACACAGCACTACAAAAGTCGTCTTTTGTAGTGCTTATTCCAGAATTCAAGCAAAGCAAGAATGACCAAAAGTCACTTTGTGTCAACAAGAGACTGACTTCACCGACTATCAATTGCAAGTTAAAACAGCCGACCAGTTGAGTGCAAAAAACACAAAAGACCTCGCCACAGCACCAGCAAATATTAAGCAATAAATATCGCGTCTTACCTTTATTTATGTGGCAGTGGTCTGCAGATGCATCCCGTTGTGTAGCCTACATAGTAGTAACAGTTCAACAGGTTATCGTTCTGATACTGTTCATGGTACTAGCAACCTGCTCTGGTGCTTTTTACCTACGTATTCAGGCTAAAATGACTTGATTGTCTGATGCCTCATCATCCCAGCCAAAGAGTATTGGTATTATGAGTAATGGCTACTTGCCAAAACGAAAAAATAACTTCACACAGTGTGTCTGTTTCCAATGTATTAGTTATCATTCGTAGCGTTGATCAGCAGAGAAATGGTTCGCCAAAGTCGTTGACATTGCTTAGCAACGGAACACGCTGGGGTTGATAAGTTACCGGACTGCGGAGTGATACAGATGAAAGAATCCACTTTCCTTGACAGCGGTCAAATATGCTGGACGCAAGCATTCCACTGCATTGAGAAGAGCCGCGTAATAAACAAAAAATAATTGACAGCTGAACGTTGGGAAGGCCCATGCAAGAGAATGGAGCAGTCTACAGCATTGAGAAGAGCCGTGTAATAAGTAAGGGATTATGTATAGAACGCTGGTCATTATCGGGAAAATAAGCCCCGACGGGGGCTCGCGGGCAACAATCCCTTTCTCCACCATGTCGCGCTTTATGTACTTCAGGCAGTCAAAGCCAAGGTTCCTTTCCCCCAATTCCTTCTCAACCATGGCTGAGATAACCTCCACTACGAGTCCGTCAGAGAACCTGACGTGTTATGCGCCATAACACCAACAGCAGAACGGTTATCCAAATAACAAAGAAGTGTACAACACTTGCGGTACAGTGTGTGTATTCACAAACACACACACACACACACACCTGTGGCCCTCGCACAGTCAGAGCTCATTGTCTCATTTGCGGGCCAAATTCTCTTGGTGGGAAAAGGGGAGGTAACATTTTTAAATCTGCGAAAATTGCAAATCGGCGCGTCTGAGCTTTGTTTTTTCAAAGGTGGAGCAGGGTACCTAGTGCACCTAACGCCATTTCTAGCTACTGGGGGACCATAGGCAGGCTAGGGAAACTCATATTAATGTAAGAAAACCTCATAAAGTGATTTTCATGCCATGGGACCTTTAAAGGCACTCTCACCGAAGAATGTTCGTGATCGGGGAATGTCATACATGATTTACCCATATGAACAAAAGAGAACATATGTAAGCCGGCAATTCGCCCAATGTTGCGGTATAAAGAAAATTATATAATGTTCCAACCTACAATTTTGCAAAGAAGGACAACCAACACATTCATACAAGCTACAGTGATGAGTACGAAAAACAGAATTAGTTACAAATCTTAGTGCTGCATGGTATACTGAATCCAGCATTTTCAAAGATGATTGGCATGCATGTATAAATATCACCATAATCCAGTTAAGACAGAAATGTTGCTTGGATAAGTATTTTTCTTACACTAAAAGGGGAACAGCATTTGTTCTATGTTTTTTGTTTCACACTGTAAGACACAAAATATTTTTAGACTGGAACTCGTTCAATAATTCTTATCTAGTGTAACAATCTGACAAACAGTTAGTGTTCCTTACTTCATTTTGACGAGCACATAATTTTAGTTTTTTCAGAGTATAGTATAAGTCTCAATTTGTGGAGATTCTCCGGAAAAGTGTTGAAAGCAGATTGCAGTTCTTCTGTGGCACTTGCTAAGGATGAGGTAGAGAAATACAAAATGGTGTCATCCACATAAAAATGACACTTTGCTTTTGTCACATTTTGACACAAGTCATTTATATATTTAGTAAATAAAATGGGCCCCTGGTGGACACCATTTTGTGTAAGTAAGGAGTTTGAGGATACATCATCAGGCTGAACACTTTCTGTTCGGCCCCTCCAGTAGTTGCCAAATCAGTTGACAGCTTTTAAAGACATTGCAATATCCACCAATCTCTCAGTAAGTTTACATGCACAACTTGATCAGATTAAAGCCATAGTTCGACTATGCTCCTCAATCGGACAACTGCAATTGTCAGAGTAATACATGGCGGTGAGAAAATCAATTAATTGGCCGAAGCATTTCATAACCCAGTATGATAGGTGGCGCTGTACCCATTTTAACTAGTGGTAATAGAGCCACCGGTTGACCTCTTTACATCACTAACAACAACAAACTCAGGCGGCATTCGAGAAAGATGTTTTCAGTAGACAGCTGTCAGTTCACTTCGGGTCCATGTCATTTCTCCGATGCTCCATTGTTCTGACATCTCTGTCGTATGCGGCTCCACCGGGAGTCCGCATACAGCAAAAGTCCCTTTCTCCTCCATGTTGTGTTTCAATCTGGACTTTAGAGAGTCAATGCCAAAGTTCCTTTCCCCCAATTACTTCTTCACCATGGCCAAGATAATCCCCACTACAAGTCTTTACTTGTTGCTGAAGTACCAGAAGGTCGGAGAACCCGACGCAGTCTTTAAGATACATAATATCAGAGAATATCCCCGTCAGTTGGGCCGCGGCACCATGAATGAATAAAGATCATAAAAAAAACAGATGTGCCTGAAGTTACTACTTTATAACCTTGTTGATGACCAACATTTAGAAAGACATGTACTTTTAATTCAGCCTTGGGTGAAACCGAAGTGTTATGTTGCGTTCACACCAAAAGACACATTTGTCGCCCGTTCGCGTTGTCTCAAGTTTTTTGCGGGACAAATCAAATCGGGACACATCTGTCGCTGTGCAAGTTTTGTCAGGCGAATTTGTCGCGCCACATCTTTTGCCGGCCAAGGGTGCTTCATGCCAATTCATTCTCAACCAAGACCACTCCATGTCTTTACCTGTTGTGGAAGAGGGAGAGATGTCGGAGAACCCTACGCAGTCTATTCATAATATTGTAATGACCACGGAAGAGGCAGTAAATGAAGAATTTATTAGACAGCGATTTATTAGATACCTAATAAACCGTTGGAACACACAAGACCGGTAACTATAGCAATGCCGGTAAACTAACCCCGCGAAGCCCAATTCCTACGAGAGCTCCCCGTGCTACGGCCATCCGGAGGCGCACAGAGCTTTTGGCCGTGATATTGTATAAAATTCCGGAGTCGCAAACGGCAACAATCACTTTCTCCTCCATGCTGCGGTTCACCCCGGACTGATTGTCGCGGGTTTTCTCTAGCGAAAAATTCGCCCGATTCACGTCTCTACGTTGACTTTGTAATTGTATGGAATCGTGTCACCCCTTCGTGTTTCGTGTGAATGCACAGTTACACCTTTCCTGCTGTCGGCTCCCAGACCGTAGTCGAGAAGCACATGAGAGACATTCCCTCCAGGGCCGATGTTCTCTCGGGGGTAACAGCCTTCACTCTGACCGGCAGTGGGTCTGCTTATAGGTCGGAATGAAGCGGCCACCGATTGACAGGCTGGGTACTTTATTTGTAGTTCCACTCACTTAACAGTACACGTTTGCACAGACACAACTGGACTCGTTCATTCACTAAACTGACACGTGCAACCACTCGCTCTCCTCGCTCATCCACTCACTCGCTGAAGTAACTCACACACACACTGGCATTCTCGGGCACACACATACACTACTTTCGTAACGGAAACGTAGTGTTTACTGAATACATGTTGATGGTGATACACTTCTAGGGGGTAACTACATTGGCAAAACACCGGCTTCCTCCATCTTCTTCGCCACCTTTTTAAATAAATGGCCGTCTCTCGTTTTCCGACGGCTACGACAACACGACTATCGTCTCCTTATGCTTCCGGCTCATGGCCCCGGGAAAAGATCTTGAGCGTGCGCAGAACGCAAAATACGATTACAATCGAATTGACCGTATACATGCACGCCTAATGCGACTATCAATCGAATAATCTAGGGGTCTTAATCCGACTATGAGTAACCTGATTGGATTCAAATTTTACTCAGACTAAGGCGTATACATGCATCTTAATAATCCAATCATAGTCGGAATAAGACAATAATTTGATTTTCTTGAGTGTCATGTAAACACACTTTCTGAGAAAGGACAGAGTGGTCAACCTCGGTGGTCTTTAAATCTATTTTTGTAAATCCATCAGTCTTACCTGAATGTGTTGCAGGATTTTTTTAACACACCATTGGCCGGTCTCTCTATACTTCTCGACCAGATCCTGGTCCCGTTCCTCTGTCAGCTGTTGTACCAGGCTCAGCAGCATCATGGGCACAGCCATGCTGTTTATAGGCTCGTCTCCAGGAAGCTTGGTCCTACCAAGTTCTGACGGGTCCACTCTGACCCAGTGAATGACATGATCCATCATCTGTTCTGCTTCTGCCTACAAAAACAATAAGGAAAATGACTGAATGGAATTTTATTGCAATCCATATATGGACAGTCTTCTGATATAACGTGCATTCAATCAGACCAGATAAAATTGTCATTAAGTTTCTGCCTTTCCCTGGAATGTTAAAGAATATTTACGAAATGAAGATCTGAAACAAAGTGAAGTAACGGCATATTTGCATATATATATACATATATATACAAATATGCCGTTGGAATAAAATTGATACAAATCCACCGGTGGCATCACTGTTATTTGAAAGCTGGTGGGCAGCATGTCTTTCAAGCCTACTCTTGATTTGTAAAAGTAAATAAAAAAATCTGGGCCTATTTTTGCCCTCAATGACTGAAGTTATTGGTTGTAATTTAGCTATGTTTATTTTCAGTTACAATTGTTTTAAGAAACGACTCAAGACCAAAAGTGATACCATTTAAAATGCATCATGCTCTGAATCATTCACCCTTTCCACAATACCAAACAGAACGGTCAGAGTAACAAACTAGTAAAAGAACGAGAAAATTACTGCAAACAACCTGATCTATAGGCATGGTACCTAGCAAGGAACGTCGCATAGCAGCACCAACGTGAACTTGACACTTGTCGTGGCGTTTGGTTGACCTATCAAGATTTTTCACATCAGTGAAACCATGAACAGCCCACGTTGGAGGTTTGCCATTATTCATTAGCAAACAGGGCCAGCAATACAGTCGATTGCTAGTAATGCTACCAGTAAGCCATGAGTACCTAGCAAACCTTGTAGCACCCACAACACTGACGTTGCCATTACTTTTGGTGATCTCGATTTTGCGATGTGGTCTACCTTTTTCTTTGGTCGCTAACTTAGCACTGTAACTCAATGAATGGAATGCTTTGTGTAATTAAACATGAACAATGTCCTCTTCCTCTTCTCTTGTTTCCAATGTTTCAATTGTACACTTTATTCGTAAATGTTAGAATCCCGTTATCCTACAGAGGATTTCACCTGCTTTGCGTCTCTTAGACTGAGCGGCAATGCAGGCAGAGCGGGTTTGTTATCAACAGCGTTGATAACAAATTTGGGCAAATTTCCCGCCCAATGATAATTTATCCAGCCTAACGTGGTTAAAAGTAGCCCAATTGGGTGGGAAATCTGCCCAATCTGGCAACACTGCTCACCAGCCAGGGATCCTGCTTATTGGTTTATAGCGCAGTGCGAATAGATTTTTGCGCGAATCAGACGGCTTAAGGTCACGCCCACTCAGAGGAGGACTTTCCTCCTCTCCCATTGAAACCCATGTCACTTCCTCCCTGAAGTAATTGTCAATAGGCGATAGGGGGTGCTAATGTCCCTTTACCCAGGGAAACGAACATTATATATTCAAAGGCATTAAAGTAGTCCTATTTAAGGGCATTAATTCATTACAGTAGTCTGGGCAATCTACATTTTTTATTCTCAACAATGATAAGGAGGATCTTCCTCCCTCTCCTCAATGGAGAAGCCTCCACTGATAAATATATATCAGTGGCCTTGTCACACCAAATTTGTACCGGGTACGTAATCCATACGTAATCCATTCCAAACCTGCCTGGCAACAGATGATCGCGGACGATCGCGTCGATTGACGTAGGAAGGTTCAAGAACATTCGCGGTTAAACACTCGGTTTACTACACATTAAACACAGAGGTTACTAGCTAAATTCGATTAAACAATTAAATTCAATACAAATATAAAGTTAGGAACGCTAATAAATGTATTTTGTAAAGTTAGGGCTATCTGTCTTGTCGCGCTCATTGAACGACTTCGCGAATGTTCTTGAACTCAATGAACGACTTCGCAAATGTTCTTGAACCTTCCTACGTCAATCGACGCGATCGTCCGCGATCATCTGTTGCCAGGCAGGTTTGGAATGGATTACGTATGGATTACGTACCCGGTACAAATTTGGCACTAGAGAAGGATTTATTGATTCGTTTCCGCGAACCAGTTCGCGTCATTCAGTTCGCCAAGAGGAGTCGTTCGCGAATCGTTCGTTCGTTCGTTCAGTCGAGTTTCCGGTAGCGGTGAATCGAATCATACACGGTTCTCTGAGTCAGTCAGACTCAGCCCCTTGTTCGTTAGTTAGTTCGTTCATTCAGTCGAGTTTCCGGTTCAGTCGAGTTTCCGGTAGAATCATGGAATGAACGGCTCAGACTCAACGCCTCCTCCGTTCTCATTCTCATACGTCAACATTACAACTTTAACCAAACGCAGCGGGATGGGGGGTGTAGTTGATTATTGGATGTTTGACATATCAGCAAAATAATAGACTTGATTTAGTAATGATGGTGGGTGTCCGGGTGTTTTAGGCTCCCATAAACAGAACCCTGTGCAGCCAAAGACTAAATCTAGCTGCCAAAATTAACACTGCCTTCAAAACGAGAGCTGGTTAATTGTGAAAAATGCATTAAACTGTCATCAGACAACGCAGTTATACGCTATTGTAATGACCTCGCCGGTGACAAACCAGGTCACTGAAAACCCGTAACCAACGGCAAAAAGCCACACTAACAACAACCGGTTACCCGGGCAACCCCCCAACCCGGTCCCTTCAACGTGCAAGCCCCCACCCTCCTGTTCTCCCAAGGCCCTCCCCCAGCTGACCTGATGATTCGCCCCCCACACTGATTGACAAGAAGAACATCCAATGCATGCACAGAGAACAACTGGCATAACGGACAACGAAATACAATGCAACACATAACACACAAACTCTTTAAATGTCCCAGGGTCGCTACACTATAGACTCTAGAGTTTCTGGTATAAAGGCTGGGACGAATTTCAAATGATAAATATGTACACTTTATGTTGAAAGTATACTGTCGCGATGTCCATTGAAACGAATTGCGCGGTGAGTAGTCTTCACAACGAGAGCTGGTAGGTTGTGAAAAATGTGGTATAAAGGCTGGGACGAATTTCGAATTATAAATATGTACAATGCATCCTTTAAATACGTCCATGCAACAGATGGCCAATGTGAATAATAGATAGCTCGCTCACTAAGCCCATTTGTTTTTTCCCCATTAAACCTGTTGATTTCTGTCTCTCATTGACTAAAATTCAACGAGAGCGTCCTAGACTCAGTCCTAGAACAGCATACGATTGGCTGGCTCTCGTGAGTCGTGACGTCTCTCAGTCGGTCCCTCCTCACCACTCACACAGTGAGTGAACGAACTGTCAGCGATTCAGCGACTAGTGGGTCTGGGAGGAGTCGACTCTGAGAACGAACGAGGCGAACGAGGCGAACGAGGCGAACGAGAGAGAGGAACCAGTTCAGTTCGTTCGTCTTAACGATTCGTTCATTCGAACTGATTCGTTCGCGAACGAGTCAACACTATTTGGCACCCGGTACAAATTTGGTGTGACACCCTTTCTTGTCTCTCTCTCTCTCTCTCTCTCTCTCTCTCTCTCTCTCTCTCTCTCTCTCTCTTCTCGACCTCGACCTCGACCTCGAAGGGCATTATCCCGCTTATACCACGGTCACTTGCCAAAGAAAATAAATTAAGACCATTCATTTATATTTTCATGCGTTTTACAATCCAAATATAAAGTCTTTCACAAGCCATAACTTTTTTCCCTGGTAACGCCTGAGGGTTTGACAAATTCCTGGAGCAACCATTACTCTCCCGTAAGGTTCTTATGCAACTGATCGTTGTTCACTACTCCAGTAATTAGGACGGACCTTAGCTACGACTTGGCAATGGGAGGTATTCTAGTCCGCTCAGCTATGAGCCAGAGAGCTAACGTTATGCATTGTACATATTTATAATTTGAAATTCGTCCCAGCCTTTATACCACAGATAATATAGGGTCTATAGCATATAACCACATTTTCTGATAACAGTTTAATGCATTTTTCACAATTTACCAGCTCTCGTTTTGAAGGCTGAACAAACAATTTGACTGGAACTGCTTAGCAGGTGTCCGCATATCAGGAGTTAATGCACACCCTGCAGTCAATCAGAATCGAGCATTCCCCCTGACCGTGTTATAAATATATATATATATCAGTGGAGGCCTCTACAGTGAGGAGAGGGAGGAAGATCCTCCTTAACATTGTTGAGAATAAAAAATGTAGATTGTCCAGAACACTTTAATGAATTAATCCCCTTAAATAGGACTACTTTAATGCCGTTGTATGTTATGTTCGTTTCCCTGGGTAAAGGTCATTGGCGTCAGTTTGGTTTGAAATGTGGTGGGGACAGAGACGTAATCTGGAGTGCTTTTTCAGAAGTGCTGGGTACATTGAGGATGCACCTTATTTTTCTTTAGCGCAGGTCATGAAAGGTTCTGAAAGACGGGATACCCATGTAGCTTACTAATATAAAATTTATACAAAAAAATGATGTCTTACACGTTTTATGAAGTAAGCGTTTTCAAAAAGCATTGGACAAGATGACCCACTATGTTCTGCTCCATGATGCACTCAATGTTGACGTGACATGGCATGAGCTATACCAACATAAACAAAGAGGAGCTTATTACCTACGTGTTTAAGTTCAGAAGGGGCAAACGTGTAGCTACACATAGCACTACAAAAAGATTGAAAAAGCTAAAAATAATTATAGCTGAACGCTATATATCACATCATGAGCTGGCTGTTCTCAATTCACAACACACATCCATCCAATCTACAGGGCATTCTGACCGAAACCCATGCACTCCCCCCCCCAACCACAAAGACACAATTATTCCAGAATTCAAGCAAAGCGAATGACCAAAAGTCACTTTGAGTCAACAAGAGACTGACTCCACCGACTCCACTATCGTAATATCCACTAGTCTATACCCAACATCGTAAGAACGCAAACACTGGATAATTTAAGTTAAGCTACTTGGAGGCTATGGCTAGTAGTACTATTTCAAGTTAAAACAGCTGACCACATGAGGGCAAAAAATGATCTTGCCAAAGTACCAGCAAATCTTAAGCAATAAATATCGCATCTTACCTTTATTAATGTTCCAGTGGTCTGCAGATGTATCCCGCGGGGTTGCCTGCATGTCTGCTACCTAACCACATCCATTTAGTTCAACAGGTTTTCGCTCTGATACTGTCCATCTGTGGTACTAACGGTCTGGTGTTTTTTTCAGTATTCAGGTTCATGTATTCAGGCTAAAATTAATTGACGGTCTGATGCCTCATCATTGCATACCAGCCATAGATTATTGGTATTAATATCTCATTCATTGTCCAAGCCAGGCTGGCGCCTCATACAAAAATAATCCACAACTACGGTGCTGCAGAGGGGGCATCTAGTCACGACTGAAAAAAGACGAGATAGCGATACAACCAGAGCCCGACATTCTCTCATCCTACCTAGTTAATTATACAGCATAATGTCAAAAAGGAGTGGACAGGACATCAGAGCTTTTTTTAAATCTAAGCAGTTGAAGCTGACATGCACAGTAAGTGTGCTAGTGTCTTATGAGCTCAGCTAAATTAATATTATTCTAGAAATATGTCATTCTTGAGTTTTTTTAGTTAGCTAGCCTCTACCAGCGCGACACACTTTTGGCTAGCATGCCTAGTGCTACCGGAGTGTTTTGCCCTATGTGCTTTAACGTTTAGCTTTCCTATTTAAATTAATTTTGAATTTATAACAGTACGGATGATTTATTTTATTTTCACTTCGATGGCGTTTCGTTAGCAGTTTGCAGACTCCCCACTAGATGGTCGTAAATCATCCATATTATTTGTACCAAGTAACAACCATGGTACCAGTCAACCGCACACTTCAAACCAATATTTTGTCAAAAACCAATTACAATATTGATAACATATATACCACAACCAACATAATTTTTAATTTTAATTTTAATTTTATTTTAATTTTTTTGGGGGGGGACAAAATTAATCTTGCCGAAAACTGGTGGGGACGCGTCCCCGGCGTCCCCGGCGTAATCGACGCCTATGGTAAAGGTACATTAGCCCCCCCCCTATCACCTATTGACAATTACTTCAGGGAGGACGTACCTCCCTCAGCCTCAATTGATTCCCATTCATTTCCCCGAAATTTTTGCCTCAAACAATGTTAGGCTTACAGCCAACGTAAATAGTTGTGAAATAATGTTCTTGTTGTTCTTTTAATTGTTTGTTACTCTGACCATTCTGTTTGATATTGTGAAAAGGATGTTAGTGATTCCGAGCATGATGCATTTTAAATGGCATCACTTTTGGTATTATTTCTTTAATTTTCTTAAAACAATTGTAGCTGAAAATAAACATAGCAAATTACAACCAATAGCTTCAGTCATTGAGGGCAAAAATAGGCCCAATGTTAAGCCCAGAATTTTTTATTTAGTTTTACAAATCAAGAGTAGGCCTGATTTGACTAATTGGCTTTGCATCATTTCCTTCTGCCCTTGTAGTCCAAGACATGCTGCCCACCAGCTTTCAAGTACAATGCGGCCACTGGTGGATTTGTATCAATTCAAATAATTATCCCTTCCTGCTATTTTGTAGTTCACCAAATCACCCTTAAACAACTTGAGTGTCACATACTTATGCCACAATAGGCCTGACTTTAAGTACCACCAGCCTCCACTGATATATATATATATATAGCCTGTATATATATATATACACATACATATATACATATAGACATAAACATATAGACCCACACACATATACACACACTACACAGATATATATGTACTAAATATATAAATGTATCAATATGTATTAAATATATAAAAGCGTCTGCTATATGCCCCAAATGTAAATGTTAATGCATATATATATCACATATTCATATATAAGGGGCTGTAAGAATTAGCGCGATAATAACGCGTTAACTCAACCTTATTTTAATTCCATTGATAAAAACGAACGCATTAACACATGTTCTCTTTGTTTTGATTTTCACTGTGATTTTGAAAAGTTTTGCCCACAGAATGTCAACATTCATATCAGAATTAATTTTTGTTATTTTAGTTCTACTTACTTTAC
Source organism: Pollachius pollachius (assembly GCF_949987615.1). Taxonomy (NCBI): domain Eukaryota; kingdom Metazoa; phylum Chordata; class Actinopteri; order Gadiformes; family Gadidae; genus Pollachius; species Pollachius pollachius. The sequence continues at coordinate 23,076,095 of NC_136943.1, forward strand.
ATTCAATTACACTTGAAGTAAGTGACTGCCTGAGTACAATTCCAAAATCTGTGGTAGAACTTATTTGAATTTAACTACACTACAATTTAACTATACTGTTTATTTACAATCGTACTAAGTAACTGCCTGTTTACAATTCCCAAATCTGTGGTGTTCCCTAAATTTCATATTCAATCCACACTGAGTAAGTCAATAAAATTCCCTCAAGATCACTTGGTCTAGTTTTTGCTTATTAATTACATTTGGTATGAAGGATAATCTGTCGTTCCAATTGATCATCTCATTTAACTTCAATTAGAATAAACCAGATTAGAAATTGTAATCGTTTGACAGCCCTAATGCACACACACACACACACACACACACACACACATTAGTCAATTGAGTAGGTCCAGACTCTCTATGCAAATGAAATGAAGCATGAGAGTCTGGTAGATCTAGGCTAGGTTCCGCTGGCTAGGAAATGGAAATATTTCCTGTCGGGATTGATGAATCTGGCAGCAATTTTTTCAGATCATTCACTAATTAATAATCATACCCCAATGCAATGACCACTGTATGTCATATTTATGTTGATGAGTGCAATGATCATGGCAAGCTGAATATTTAGAGGAATAAGTTATAGAGAAACTGATAGTAGAAACTAATAGTTCTTGAATTTCTAAAGATGAAATGTGGAATCTATTTAAATTATCCACCACATTATTGAGTGTGTGAGTAGATGGCAGAGTCTATTATGCCATTTCAGTGTGTGTGTGTGTGTGTGTGTGTGTGTATGGGCATATGGGCATATGTGGCCAACAGGCCACATATGCCCTTGCCAATTAAAGAGGCTTCTTTCTCATCTTAGGGCAGTATCCGGAGCCTAGGGAGGCGTCAATTCTAGAGATACGAGCGATCAAGATGTTCGAGAGACCCAGAAGCTCAAGGCCACAAAAACAAGTGTAATTTCCACACATAGCCACAAGAGGTCAGCACCAAGCCACAAACCAAGTTGCAATCCCAACACATGGCCGCAAGAGATCAGCATAGAGTACAAATACGGGTATCCAGGAGGCAGGAGTTCAGCGCCATGCTTAGCCAATCAGAGCACATAACTGAGTTCACGCCTGTCCAGTATTAAAGTCACAACACATAGCCCAGGGGGCCAGAACGCTCCAGGTGAAGCATCCTTCAGATGCCCTACTAAGTGTATCTCCACGCGTGCCTATACAATTCCCCTCCTTTTGCTTCATAGACACTAGACTAAACCTTTACCAAATAAAGTGAGTTAAAAGCGATCCTGATTCGAGTACCTTTTCCAAAGAACACGACAGTGTGTTCATTCACCAAGCATGGCTTAAGACTAACATTTTCTCCTGCTTGCACTGGTGGCAGTAACCGTTTCATTTGGTGGCACCCTAACCAATTCAGTCGAATTTGGCAATAATAATAGAAAATTGTTGATTGTTATATACTAAAAGTAAAATCATAGTTTTTAGTGTAAACATTGGATATGGCCTACATATAAAAACTAAACGTTGGTATCCTCTCCTCTGTTGACAGGCAAGTTGGGGCTTGCTGGGATCCCCATCCAAGGGCGGGTCGGTGAGAGATGACCAAGGAACAGCGTTACCGCGTCTCAAGAGTCTTCTCCATGTCCACATCATATACTCCCTAAAGTCGACTTTAAATACAGACAGACCGGAAAAGGTTCTAAAATGCTTTTACCTGCATATCTTTGTCTCCAGTGACCCGGCTTAATTCATCCATTGCCATGATGTAGAAACACTCACTAAAGATGGAGCGCTGAATCTTTACGGGTTTACCGTCCTTCGTTAAACAAAAGGCACATTTCCATGTAGTAGAGTCGCTGGGAACACGAGCAAACTGTCTGAGGAATTCTCCACCTATAGAAACAAAACATATGTCAACCCAAATGACTTTAGTGTTCCTTTCATAAATAACTGATTTGTCCCAATACTGTTTCATTAGGAGTCACTAGGAGATATGAGCCATAGTTGAATACTGTAGTTGAGCTTGAATCCAAGCCGAAGAAAAGACCCACAACAGACTCTAGAACTTAGAGAATAGTGAAAGAAACAAAAACATCCAGTGACTGGCATTTCAAATTAAAAACTATTTTTTATTGAGGGAAGTCAGAAGAGAATATCCGACTGGTTCACACTGACTGAAAGGCAAGAGTCACTCAAATAACCAGGACAATGCTGTGCAGAAGAACATCTCTGAACCCACAACATGTAAAACATTGAAGACCAAAGACTTTATTAGGCTACTAAGTCTTTGAAAAAAATGTGCTTTTTCTGGGGTCTGTAGCTTTAAAGGGATACTTCACATATTCAGAACCGGCGTTCTATCATTATAAAATCACTATTGTAATATAAAAAAAAAGGTTTTTTTCCCTCAGTCCAACCCAGTCTTCCCTTGACCCAGCTTTTTCTAATTTTCTCCTGAGATGACGTCTGACGTTTGACGTCATCTAAGTAAAACTTTGCTTGCCTGCTAGAAGGGCTGAGTACTACAAACCACTGGTTCCACAAATTTGTGAGCCCACCAATAAGGAATGAGGTGGGGCGGGAGCTCGCGTACGAGATGTAAACACAATGTCCGCCATGTTTCCTCACCGCTTAGCTAGAGAACAAATTTGCAATGTGAAACAGCCAAAGTGGATTTTGAAAATCTATTGTTAGATTTGGACATTCAGGGCTATTAGTACGAGCCAGAATACAGCCAGGAAGAATCAACACAAATAGAGGAGGAGGTTGCTGCGGCTGAACAAGCCTTGCCTGTTGCCGAGGACGAGGAGCCGGAGCACGCTGGTTTGCTCTGTTCGCCTATAGACACTAACACAGAGTCCCTGTGCTGTAGCGAATTGCAGCGATGCCAGTTTCTACCAGGCACGGCGTTATGGGTAGGCCTGACGGACCTAGGACCACCCACCGTTCAACAGGCCTACCCAAAACTTTTCTTTAAAAAAATAAAATAATCTTCTGAAATGCTTTATTTTTGCAATGCAGCAAACTTTGTTGATATTGATGCTTGATCCGATTTGCGTTAAAGGGCTGTTATCTTCGTGGATGACCTTGAATTGGCGGTAGGCTATTGTATTTGTTATTATCTCGTAGTAGCCTAGGCTACATTGAATGCATCTTCTTTGTATAATAAGCCAAACTCAGTCTGTTGCTAATGATATCGAAATATTGTTGAAAACTTAAAACAATTCAACAGAATTCTGAAATAGTCGGCCTCATGTTATACGAGCATAACTAAACTATGTGGAAAATATTAGATTCCTGACCACTTTTACAGTCTATAGGCCTTAGGCCTACAGAGTGACGCACTAAAGCACAGCCAGGTATTGGGTAGAGGTGTTGCTGCGTTGTCTCTACAACAGAGACAATAACGCAGAGATATCAACATGAGCAATTCTAACTGGAGAGACGGTGTAATCCGCGAGCTGCTGACCATCATGGGAGAGAAGGTGATGCAGTCGCATTTAACAAAGACGTTCAAAGATGGTGCGATCTACGAGAAAGACACAGAGGATTGTTCCTTCGTGCCAAGCCGCGACCGAACCGGCTTGGCAGTACTGTAAAAAGGCCTAAGGAGTGATCGCGGATAGGTCCGTCCTATGCACCGAAACTTTTTACAATGCAACAAAATATTTAAAGAGCATCAAGCTATTCAAATCTCTATTATGCACAGATAATAACAGTATATAAGTCAGTCATTTGTATTAGGTTAAACAAGGATTTGATAACGTTTTTAATTTAAGGACCAAACACTATTGTTCTGGCCCATCCACAACTGGAATCCTGGCGCCGTGCCTGGTTTCTACTAGAATCTGGCGAGGCTGAATCTGGCGAGGCCGGGGACATGTGTGTAACCTCTGAACAGTTGGCTACTGGATACATATTTCCGGACCCATAAAGTGGAAAACTGGAAACGCCAGCAAAAGCCCACCGGGAGAAACGGACGTCTGAGCATAGAGTAAGTGTTTGTCTCTTTTACTAACACATTGGCTACAATTGTTTTGAGTCCCGGGAAGGCCCGCCGCTCCCTATACACAGAGTACGCAGAGTGCGTAGGGCACCAAGTACCGGGGGGGCACCAAAATAATGGTTTGTAAAAAAATAAAAATAATTATTACATTATTGAATTAAAAAATATATATAAATTAGTTATGCAGAGGCCCACCGTTGTTTTTTCTTAATTGCATAACCTATCACTCAATTTCGGCAATTATATGTTTTTACCTAATATATAAAAAGAGGCTCCCCTTCCCCCGTGAATAATAATAAAAAACATTTACCACTTAGTAAATGCCTGCTTATCTATCCATTACCTATAATCTATCTACTATCGCAATTAAATTAACACAAGCTAGCTAGACTATGATACACATTAAACACTCAGTTTACTTGCTAAATTCAATCAAACAATTAAATGCAATACAAATATAAAGTTAGGAACGCTAATAAATGTAATTTGTAAAGTTAGTGCTATCTGTCTTGTCGCGCTCAATGAACGACTTCGCGAATGTTCTTGTACTCAATGAACGACTTCGCGACTGTTCTTGAACCTTCCTACGTCAATCGACGCGATCGTCCGCGATCATCTGTTGCCAGGCAGGTTTGGAATGGATTACGTATGGATTACGTACCCGGTACAAATTTGGCACCCGGTACAAATTTGGTGACACCAGCAGCGGCCCTGGTCCCGGGGAACGTGACAATGTAGTTATCTGAAAGTAGCCGATCTTATTGGCAGAGCATAGGCTATGTCACGTTAGCTTGAAGTCTGTGTAATGCTGTATAGGCTACTCAAGGCATAATTTATCTTGCTTTGCTAATGTTGTTCTTTCTTACAATATCGGCTTCCTGTGTTGTCCAGACCAGGTGTTTTCAAATGGGTTGAATGTGAGCCTCCCCTTAGAGTAGGTAAGGACAGCCGAGTCCCCTCCCCCCCCCCCGCAAAAAAAAATATATATATATTCCCGTCCGCCTGACATAACACGCCTCTTCAGTAAATGCCATCTTTTGTGTGTTCCAGGCAATGATGACTTTCAATAACTAATCAAATGTAAATGTTTTTTAATATTGTATTTGAAGACATTTTATTTCCACAACTTTTTTAGAAGTGCATTCATAAACGATTCTTTGCAACAGCAAATAATTTCCAACTTCATGCAGGCCTAATTGAGGCTACTTTTAAAATCACTGAACATCAGTAGGCCTATCCACAAGTCAACAAAACAAAGCTACAACCGACGACACCCGACGGCTGAAATCGGCGCTGTGTGTCTGGGCCTTAAGCGCACATTTGAAGGAGATGCACATCGTCTCCAAAGAAATCAGCACAATGGACAGCTCTCGGGTCAATGAACGGCAACGGCATGTTATGAGATCGAACAGATTCACATATTTTCATCAAATTTGTTAACGATTTCAGCCACATAAAACCACAGATTTAAACCACAAACAAAATGCGCCATACTCACATCATTTGCACTATGCGCAGCATCAACCCTATGGTCCAACCAATTTATGCATTCAAGACACAACTTTGACCTTCAATTTAATCGTCCATATCAGTGATAACAATAAGGCCTTGCTTTTGAAGGCAGAGGTGTTCGATGCTGGGCTGCACTGCAGAGAGAAATAAACGCAAGTTGTCCTCCACCTGCAGCCTTGATCTGTATTTGTTTTTAATCAGGGTCAGTGCGGAAAAACCACACTCACAGAAGTAGGTTGAGGTGAAGGGGATTAGGACTTTCATAGCCTTTGTGGAGATCTGGGGGAACTCGCTCTCCACAGAACCAGAAATGCATTCAGGATCATATTTCCTACGTTTTTTCTCCTTCCTTAATGCTGACTTCTGGTGACTTGGGACAAGGAAACGATGCATTTTAAAACTAATACAAGCACGCACAATTAGCGATATCAATAGAGCTGCATACAGATGTGTATCTTTTCTTTGCGTGTTGCGTGTCGCGCCTCCCCTGTGGCTCTTTGGCGCCCCCCAGGGGAGGCGCGCCTCACCTATTGAAAACCGCTGGTCCAGACCATCAGAGCTAATTACCCAGCACAAGATGGGCAGTACCGTGGCTACAGGAGACAGTAGATGGTCAAGATGAGCTGTGACTATTTTGACTCACGCACCCTACTCGTTTTATTTTTGTAAATAGTTCATATTTTTTCATGAATAAAACTTCAAATTCATGTTGGTTGATTGATTACTATCCCAAATGTTGTTAGACTTAAGTAGGCCTACTGTATAAGATAAAGACTTATTTCAACTGGGGAGAAAAGGTTGAGTACAAATACGTGATATGCTGAGCTACTGTAATTAGCAAATAGTTATTATGCTGTACAGTAATATACAAATGATGCGTTTGAAGAAACGAGAGCAGAAGTCTAAACTAGTCAACGTATCACGGGGATATGTTTACACAAAGATTGCTCGCGCTATCACTCACGCTAGTATAACGGGTCCTTCCCCCTCCAAACAGAAACAGACGGGCGGTGCCGCAAGCGCAAAGCACTGTGGTAGTGGTTGGTTTTTTTACTTTTGAGCGAGAGACACTTTCTGCCTTTTCTCAGGCTAGGATGAACCGATTTCATTTATAATACATAGAATTATTTACTTCATATAACCTTCATATCTCCACCGGTGAAGTATCAATTTAAATGCAAAGGAGCTGCTGCTCATTGAAAACAAATGAGTTATTAGAGTGAACCGCAGCATGGAGGAGAAGTGATTGTTGCCGTTTGTCGACTCCCGGAGCTCTATGTCTATAAAGTTATAATAATAATATATAGGTATCTATATAATATAATATCTAATTTCACCGACATAAACTATGTGCTTCTCCGGATGATATTATGAATCATAAAGACTGTGTCTGACATCTCTGGTACTTCCACAACAAGTAAAGACTCATAGTGGGGGTTATCTCGGCCATGGTTGAGAAGAATTGGGGGGAAATAACTTTTTTTTTTTTTCTGAGTTTTGACTCTGAAATCCAGATTGAACCACGACATGGAGGAAAAAGGGATTGTACTCCCAGAGCTCCGGCGGGGAGTCAGGCGGTCACATGGCAAACTGACAAGGAATATCTATTTTTGTATGGAATCTCCCTGCTTCTGAAATGTGCAAACTTCTCAGCCCATCGCTCGCCCACTGGTCCACAAAATCGTATTTATGCTCTGATGGGAGGGGGATGGTGATGTGGGTGGTAATATTGGCGGAGTACTTTCAGAAATGCATATCTCACTCAAAAATCACGTACAGACTTATTTCAAAGTTTTTTATGCGTGTGGCAGCAGCAGAGACCCGAAACAACACCACAAATCCCAGGAAAAGTGTTGTTTTCATAGTATGTCCCCTTCAATCAAATTTGACGATATCAGCAATAAAAACAATCTTGAATATAAAAAATGAGCGAACATGCAAATGTGATGAACTCGGTCGTTTGGAACTGGTTTGGTTTCCAGATCTCCGACCAACAAACAATACTTTGTAAGTTGTGTTGCGGTGTTGTTTCAGCCAGAGGTGGAAAAACAGCATGTACGTCAATATGAGGAATGCACCCGAATGCGTGCAACAGTTTGCACCGGAGCACGACTCAAGACGAGACTCAGCGATCAATGAAGTCATATTTTGCTGCCCCCGGTGTTACGAGAAAGTTCCCAAGCTATGTGTTTCCTGATCGTGTGCAAGTTGCAGGCACGACCATATTTACCCAGATGAGCCAGATGAAGCAGAGCTTACATCAGCATTTTCATCAAAGTTCCACAAACCTCCCTTTAGTTTGTATGTGTCGAATCTTGTTATAGTTGGAAATGGATATGTGTTACAGAGGATTACATGAAAGGCACCTAAAACACATAATTATATTAATTATTTGTCTCCATACTTAAAAGAAACGTGAAGAATTTGTCACACTCTCCGATACAAATTTATAATGTGTTACTACACCACTGTGACAACTATTCTTCACCTGGTTTGTGTAAGTAATGCTAATAGGCAACATTAGGAGAGAACATTTTGGCTGGGGCTGGTAGTATTTGGCGGTACCAAATATAATGCATTGAGTTGTCTTGGTTTCCAAAGATTCTAGAATGTTTCATTCATGATTCAATGATAAATGTTCAGCATTGGTAAGGATTACGCATGATATTTGTCATGTTTCTTTATTGAATGATAATTTTCCTGAAATACAGATTTGAAGGTGTTTTGACAGATCTGCAGAACTTTCTATAGTATCAACATGGGGGCTAAGGCGGTTAATTAAAGCTTTGAGAAAAAACATCATTGCACCCAATGGAAATGTAAAAAAATTGTAACCCTCCTGGATACAAGATAAAAAAAAGTGAATGTGTTCAAAACATTAACTAGCCCTAAAGAATGAAATTAAATTGACCCACCAGCTTTTGCAGCTTGAAGAATTTCTTGCTTGTGAAAGCGCTCCATTGTTCGATACAAACGGCAGTACATCCATACCTAAAATATAATAAGTGCATAATCATCATAATACAATGTGATATGTGATGTGCATGTAATATGTATGTGTCTACCTTTGAAGTGACCTACCTGTCTGCCCTGCAACCAGACATACTTCAAATCATCGTAGACCTGTCCCTTTTTATCGATGCAAGTGAAAAACCCTCTACACGAAGAAGAAAGAGATTAAGGGTCAGAATAACTACTCTACACATACTATCTAAACACAACGTTTTTCTAGATAATATGAATTGTGGAGCAATTGTATTTATAGTGCATAAACAATGCCAAAAATATGTATTTTTCTCCATCATTGTAAACAAAATGTAGTGTTGTATATCCTAAAACTTAACAAGACATTTTTTAAACTAATCACAAACTAATAATCAGGTTAACAACCTCAAGGGGCTGAGCAGGCAGTGAGCAGAGCATAGCACTGGGATGGCATAACCCTAAACCTAACGCTGCATTATAGCCGCAGGTTAGAATTCATGATAGACTTATAGATAGAGGCTTAAGATGCAGGAATTTAGTTACACATCACAAATAGAAATGCATTATTGGCAGAGAATCTTGATGGACCAAAGTGCTGCAATGGGGATCTTTAAAAGAAAAACATCTCTGAACCATGGAAGGATTTGAAAAAAACTGCATGCTTCTTGCTTTGACATACCACATCTCAGATAGAGCAGGAACATGGTTTAAATCAATCAAGTGTTGCAATTTGATGGTTTTTGTTTAAGAGTTCTGGGAAGGCTGGGGAAAACGTTAACTCCATGGCTACGGTAATAGTGCATCAACGATGATGCCTTTAATATTTGTCTCATTGTAAGATAGATACAAATCACATAAAATCAAAGGCCCCAACACAGTTAAAGGTTGGTCTGGCAGGTTGTGCAGCTGTTGTATCTCTCACTATAAACCATCCCTCCCTTTTCACATCAATACAGCGTCAACACATCACACTATCGTATCAACAACACATGCATATGGTATAGCTCTCTGGGTTCAACCCTATTTTAGGATGTCTTATATACAATTTTCATATGTGCGTAATTGTTTCTGATAGATAATCACACATTTTTATCTTGCATACATGAAACTATTTAATTTGCATTTGTATGTGTTGTGGCAGACGCCAGGGAGGAGTGAGGGGAGTGGTAGGCCTGGCAACCAGCTGGCTCCACCCCCAGGCCATATATGGAATTCCTCCAGTTAACGAGGCAGGCCTGAATGCCATTCAGCTGGATTGTTGCAGTTGAAAGGGAGAGCAGGCTACCACAAGCCAGAGCTAGGGCTAGCAGGATACAGAGAGGACTGGATCATAAAGGAGGTGGATGACCCTTTTCCCACCCTGGTTGTGTTTACTAGGTGAATAAACCATCCTAAGTTGAACCTGCTTTGTGTGTTGTGTCAGTATTGTCTATTCAACTTGGTGGCGTGGAAACCCCGCACCCACAGGCCCGCTTCACATGGTGGAGAATGCAGGCAACTAGTGTACCAAGTTGAATAGATAAAACCCACATGAAGAACATGGAAGCGTTGCTGAGAAAACTGGTGGAGGAGACCATGGCACAGCAGGCAATGTGTCAGGAGCTGCTAGGAGTGCTGACAGCCGGTCATGTTGGCAGGGCTGCAGGTGCGGCAGTTCCCTATCCTGGCACCTAGCAGGTTTGTCTCGCCGTGGCAAGAGACGCCCCCGCAGAAAGAGCCAAAGCCACCACCGCAAGAGACGCCGCCGCCGCAAGAGACGACGCTGCTACAGGGTATATGACAGAAGTATATGTGCATGCGTTTGTGTTTCTCATATGCATGGCAAAGTGTTTCAGACGAGTATATATATTTGTGCAGTATGTATTTTTGAGCTTTACAGACTACATATCGTGTGTGTGTGAGTGTTTCAGTAGTAAGAGTGAGAGTGATTCAATTGTGAATGTAAGAGCTTAAAGGGGACGTATTATGCCACCAGGTATGAGTGTGATTAGCCTTACAAGCCGTTTCAAAAATCTGCCCCATATGACATCACTAGTGGTCGTGTCCACCTAGATCTGTGCTGGAAAGAGCAGTCTACCAGCCTACCCAGTGGACTGAAGTAAACGTTGCTCAATCATCCAGCAAAGATCTAGGTGGACACGCCCACTAGTGATGTCATATGGGGCAGATTTTCGGCTTGTAAGGCGAAACACACTCACACCTGGTGGTATAATATGTCCCCTTTAAGTAACTGTACATTCACACCAAAAGCTATAAAGCGTTTCAAGCAATAAACGCCCATTCACTTTCTATTAGACATGCGCGAAAAAGCAATAGGAGCGATAGAACGCTTGAGCGATAGCAATAAAGCTGTAAATGAGAGTTGAAAACAGCTCAACTCTATGCAAATGAGCTGGTAGCGTTTCAGCTGTAAATGACCGCCAGCCAATCGGAATGTAGATGTCTCTCGCCGGCGTGGGACCCAGGAAACATACGTGAGAAAGTTCCTAGTTCCTACCAAACAATTTGGTTCCTTCAACATGGTCCGCGAAACAATAATTGCGGCTGTTGCAGGGCATGGCATATTGAACGACGCGAGCATGTTCATTTATAGGGACAGGAATAAAAAGGCAAAGGCGTGGGACGTTGTGGCCAAAGAAGTTGGGTTGCTAAAATGTCCCGGTTTCCACCAACCACTAAGAAATGTCCCCTTTTGTCCTTGATTACATAGCCAACGGTTATTATAGCCCGATCATTAACCAAAAAACACATAGAAAGAATAAAGCATCCAGCATATGATTTAAACAATGTATGCAACAGGGAATGCTGATGGAAACCAGCGGACGAGCGCTGGGCGGAGATGTTCGCGCATTTCAGAAGCAGGGAGATACCGCACAAAAATCTATTTCTAATTTGTCAGTTTGCTGTGTGTCTGCCTGGCACAAATGCTCCAGTTGAGCGGATCTTTTCCATAATAATCAATACTAAATACACACACAGACACACACAATTAGACATAGAATATCAATCAAATAGGCTCAATGCATTGGAATGCTCACGACCAGCATATTTGTCCGCTTTCAAGGAAAGTGGATTTTTTGCCTCTGATTCACGTCATCTGTATCACTCCGCAGTCCGGTAACTTATCAACCCCAGCGTATTCGGTTGCTAAGCGTCGTCAACGACTTTGGCAAACTATTTCTCTGCTGATCAACGCTACGAATAATAACAAATACATTGGAAAAAAACACACTGTGAAGTTATTTTTTCGTTTTGGCAAGTAGCCATTACTAACAATACCAATACTCTTTGGTTGGGATGATGAGGCATCAGACAATCAAGTCATTTTAGCCTGAATACATAGGTAAAAAGCACCAGAGCAGGTTGCTAGTACCATGGACAGTATCAGAACGATAACCTGTTGAACTAAATGGATGTGGTAGGCTACACCACGGGATGCATCTGCAGACCACTGCCACATAAATAAAGTAAGTAAGTAAGACGCAATATTTATTGCTTAAGATTTGCTGGTGCTGTGGCGAGGTCTTTTGTGTTTTTTGCACTCAACTGGTCGGTTGTTTTAACTTGCAATTGATAGTCGGTGGAGTCAGTCTCTTGTTGACACAAAGTGACTTTTGGTCATTCTTGCTTTGCTAGAATTCTGGAAAAATTGTGGGGGGAAGTACATGAGTTGCTTGGTGTAGGCTAGATTGGATGGAATGCGTGTTGTGAATTGAGAAAAGCCAGCTCATGATGTGATACAGCGTTCAGCTGTGCAACAAATATTTTTTTCCTGACGTCTTTTGTAGTGCTGTGTGTAGCCACACGTTTGCCCCTTCTGAACTTAAACACGCAGTTAATTTCCTTTCCTAGCTCCTCTTGTTTATGTTGGTAGCTTAGCCATGTCACGTTTTCAACATGGATACATGGAGCAGAACATAGTGGGTCATATGTCCGATGCTTTTTGGAAACGTTTTCTTCATAAAACGTGCCAGACAGATTTTGTATACATTTTATTCCTTAGTAATTAGCTACATCGGTATGCCGCCTTTCAGAACCTTTCAATACCGGCACTATAGATAGAAAAAAGAGTGCATCCTCATTGTACCCAGCACTTCTGAAAATGCACTTCCGAATGAGTCTCTGTCCTCAGCACATTTCAAACCAAACTGACGTCTGTGCATATAAGCAATCGCTCCATTAATCAATTATTCAGTGTTTCGTGTATTTATGCTTATTATTCTTTTTCTATTGACCCAACTTGTGACTATCTTGACTATCGCTCCTATCGCTTTATCGTTCATGTCTAATTGAAAGTGAATGGGCGTTTATCGCTCAAAACGCTTTACAGCTTTTGGTGTGAAAGTACAGTAGGGGAACAAGTGTCTCAGTAGTGAGTGTGAGTGTGTGAAATGTGAAGCAGCTGAAAGTATATGTGTTGTTACGATACGATCGTGTCAGAGACTCCATAAGATTAGTTCATTTTAATATCCAGGTTCTCTTAACTATATCTTGAGTTTTGAAGCTGGCGACCGTTGAACGTGTTGAATTAGTTTGCGTTCGTCGCACGCTCGTAGGCATACAATTTAGCATTTTTTATTGAACCTGAAATCAAAACACAATACTTTGGCTTACCCATATTTCGTGTCGTGGGAATTAGTCAGCCAGAAGTTCACTACACCGTCGAGTTCTGTGCGAATTTTCTCTCGATACTGTTGCAACATGACGACTGACATCTAAAACAAAAAAATCATAATTAAGGGTCACGAAGATGTGTTGTAACACATCTGTTGTATGTAAATACTTAATATTTTACAACTGCATACATCATTAACGCGTAAAGCGTCTTACGTTGAAAACCAAGGAATTGTTATGATCGGAAGAGCTGGGGAAGTCACGAGATTCGCCCACGTGAATATCACATGAGCTGCTGAGTAAACATCAAATTGGAATGACTCCACCGTAAAGTGTGACCCCAGGGGGCGCTGTTGCTGAGGCAGAAGCTGTGTTCGAAATCGTTCCCGATCACGGATATAGTGCACTATATAGGGTGCTCGCCATTTTGTAGTGGTGTTCGAATTCTCAGTGGTTAATTTCATGCACGATATAGTGGACTTAAAATACCCACAATTTGAGTGTACATACAATGTTCCCTACATGTTACTCCCGTATACCACAATGCAATGCGGTCGTGTTTTTCCGGAGGAGAAGAAGAGGCTGAATAGCCGCGAAAACGAATATATTTAATGATGGAGTCTCCGGCTTTCGTTTAGAAATGTCAACAATTTATTTGGGATTTAACATAGAAAATGTAACATTCAAAATTAATTAAAAAAAACCTTGATCAAGGAGATGTAACATTCAACATCAATACAACCTCCAGCTTTCCTCGTGATTGCCCGGTTTGTTTACATGATGTGGGCGCATCCGGCTGCGTCACACAAATACCTGGCACATGTACTGACGCAAATGACGTTTAGAAATGTTCAGCGTAGTGTCCGAATTCTCGGTTGTTCGTTCCCTATATAGTGCACTATATCATAAACACGATATAGGGAATAGTGAGTGAGTGAATAGGGAACGATTTCGAACAAAGCTTAAGTGAAATTAGGTCACCGTAAAGTGTGACCCCAGGGGGCGATGTTGCAAATTTTATGCAACATGCACGACTTTGAAGCGTATACAGGCATTAAGAGCGATGGCGATAATGTTACGTTTTAATATTATTCATGTTTCTGCATGTAAACGACTTCATAACCGTCTACGCCTTAAACTCGTTCATGTTGCAGAAAATGTGGAAGGGCGACCCTTATTAGTCTTGAACCACAAATGCATTGAAATAAATTACTTAATTCCATACACCTTTGACTTTTTTTTTTACTGTCAATGTATATTATAAAGGGAACATAGTAGCACGTCATGATTATATGAACTACAGTCAATAAAGACTAATAAAGATTTAATAGAAGCAACATAGTATAAAGCTCTAACTGATCTAATAAAAAAGGAAGAAATGTCGATGTATATCTATTTTTTTAATTAAATTTTGGAAAATAAACATTTGCCATTTACCTTGACGTTTTCAAATTAAAGCATGCAATGGCATATATGGTATTAATGTATATTAGCCCAATCACTTGACAATATTCCGTCAAACAAACGGTCAGTGCCAGGATTGATTTAAAAGTTGATTTAAAGTTTCCTCATTCATTCGTCTCTACATCTTCACAAGAGATGCATCTTCCTGGAGTGGATCGTACCTCTAGTTATGTATACGTCAAAAAAAATATAATGCATTATGTATTATGGATACAACCCAGTCTCACACCATAATTTAACTAAGTTGGTCCGCAGCGGAAAAAAAGTTTTACAATAACTTGTCTCAATAAAACGTACGTTTGTATATTTGTTTATGGATGTGTACGTATGTTTATTTATGTTTGCGTATGAATGAGATTGTATAGGCCTACGTACGTTTAGACATGTGTACATATAGAGTTCAGATGCAAAAGCCTCTAAACGCCACCTCCGTCAAAAATGAGATAAAGACATTGAGTGAATGCTCTCCGCACGTAGTATACGTTAATCAAATAATTTCGCGTCCAACCCCGCTATATACCACTCTTTTCCTGGTCTGAAATCTCCATTTGTAGGCAAAACCATGGACCTATAGAGGGTTTTCACCGACGTCACGTCTTGGGCAGTAACCCGGATGCGCGGCCATGTTGGAGGCACTCGATGTAAACACTGCGCTGTAATGCATGTAAACTCTGCGCTGGATAAACGAAAACGCTGCGATGGATAAAGGTCATAAACCCAAGAAAAGCTCGTCAAAAGGCGTTATAGATGCAAAGGCATACAGGGAAGGACTTGGACCGGGCGAAAAAGCACGATATTTGAGGAAGTTAGATTTGATTGGTGGTGCAGATCCCTACGAGTTGGCTCCCTCGTCTTGGATCAATGACGACCCGGAGAGTCTTCCGTCTGTTTGTTATCCTGACATCGTCAACTACCTGGTTTTCTCGCCAAGCCCATACACAGCGGAAGACCTTAAAGCGTACAAAAGTTTGGAGGCCTATAACCAGATGGTGTGTGGATGGGTGAGGGAGATTCAATACCAAGTCATCGACGACAGATGTGTTGCGAAGGCCAAAGTAAGTAATGCAATAATGTCTTTAATCAACCTAACCATAACTGTATGATATCATTGCAATACCCAAGGTGTAGCCAGGTGATTCTCAACCGTTTTTCATTTCAAGGACCCCCAGTTTGATATGCAGTCCACAGACCACAGTCTAGATTGCTATGTACACTGTACACTATCAACTTTATTTATAGTGCATTTATCACTATCAGAGTTTATAACCTCTGGGGGCCTGTGTGGCCACATTGTGAACAAGTGATGCAGATAAGCCTAACTGTTATTCATTTTTTTAAAGTGAAACGGTGAGAAACTATTTTGTTATTCTTACTTATTTGGTTGTCATGTCTTTTATTCAGGTTCTCCATTCTCAATCAATCCGAGAAACACCCCTGGAACCCTGGATAATCGCTGAGAAGTCTGGTCGGATACTTGGAGCCCACTGCACGTGTATGGCTGGCCTCGGAGAGACGTGCACACATGTTGCTGCATTATTGTTTCTCATAGAAGAAACAGTGAAGTTGAGGGACTCAAAGACAGTGACGCAAGAGAAGGCGTATTGGCTGTTACCTACTGCACTGTCTAAGGTGGAATACAGGGAATGCCGGAAGATTGACTTCACTGTAACCAAGAGGTCTCAAGTAAAAGAGCTGGCAGGATGAAATGTGCTGCTCTTGGACAGCCACTTGAGGACCCAAGTGATACTTCCACTTCTTCTACTGTTACAGTTGGGAAACCGCAACAGCCAACCAGTGATGAACTGTCATCATTATTCAGTGCTCTTAGCGCGACTGGATCAAAGTCTGCTATTTTGTCCCTGATTGAGCCTTACTCTGACAGTTTTGTTCCAAAATTAATTGGAGAAAATTTACCTCTTGTGTTGACGGAATTGCGAAAAGACGAAGCAGTTCACATGGACTATAGTGAGCTATTGTCCACATGCAAAGATGTTGAAATTTCTGTTTCAGAGGAGCAAGCAAAGGCAGTTGAGGCCGCTACAAGGGATCAAGCTTCCTCTAAACTGTGGTTTAGATTTCGCGCTGGTCGAATCACAGCATCTAAAATGAAAACTGCATGTTGCAGTGATCCAAAACAGCCAGTTCAGAGCTTAATCAAAAGTGTATGCTATCCTTGTGTATGTCATACAGATTCACATCAAAAGCCACTACCTGGGGCCACTAAATTTGCACGTGATATGTTTATAGATGTACATAAGGAATCTCATGAAAATGTTAAAGTACACGACACAGGTTTTTTCATAAATCCAAGTGTGCCATTCTTGGGTGCTTCTCCCGATGGCCTTGTTTCTTGTGATTGTTGTGGTGTCAGTGTAATTGAAGTGAAATGTCCATTCTGTGTGAAAAGTGACATGTTGGACAGTGTATCCTATTTGGAGAAGGACAGTGAAGGAAACTGACACTTAACCGAAACCACCAGTATTTCTACCAGGTGCAAACTCAACTTGGGGTGTGCAAACTGGAATCTGCCTATTTAGTTGTTTGGACAGAAAAGGATTTGCATGTTGAGTGCATTTTATTTGATGAAGAGTTTTGGGACACAATATGCCAGAAAAGCAAGAATATTTTTGACACAGCCTTTATGCCAGAGTTAGTTGGCAAGTTTTACACACGGCTTTCATCTACCATGGCCAATGTGTCCTCGCAACCTGGAGTATCTACCTCGGCTGAATCACATGGCTCTGATTGTGCTGCAAGTGCCAGTGGCCAAGAAGAAACCTGGTGTTTCTGTGGCCAGGTTGAGTTTGGAAAGATGATTTGTGTGACAATGCAAAATGTCATATTAAGTGGTTTCACTACTCGTGCATTAATGTCAAGGTTGCACCAAAGGGAAAATGGTATTGCCCAAAGTGCCAAAAGCTACCTAAGTTTGAGCCAAAAAAGGGAAAGAAACCTTTGAAGTAAAAAAAAAAAACTGTATTTTTTAGTGTACTGTTGTGAAGTTACGCACTTCAGGCACTTTGTTTTAATGTTGGTTAAAACAATATTTAATTTATTTAGAAACGTGTACCTTTTTTGAAACTGTTCTTTAAATATTTTTAGCATTTGATTTCAAGTTGGTGAGATTTTGCAATGCTATACTGACAAAAAAAGTTGTAAAACTCAAATTACATACAAAATTATGTTCGCACTATAGTATACTGTATATACTATAATTTATAGTACTGTATAGTTTATAAGCTATCTGTTCTGATAACTGTGTGGTTTTCCTTTAATAAATCTGTGTTCTGATGATAGTGTTATGATGTGTTCTCTTCCACAACAATACATTAAAAAAAACTGTAAATTAACAACCATTTATAAATAATTTTAGGCTATATAGTCTTTTTATTGACAAAGTGCATATAAAAATATTCTTCAGTTATAATCAACAATGGATGGGCAAAGGTTCACCAGAGCACAACAGACAGGTGAACAAAGCTGGGTCATCAGTCTCAGAATCATCAGTCTCTGCAGCAACTCCAGCATCAGCAGCAGCTTCTCTCAGTCTCTGCTGGGTTCTATTCCTACGACGGCTGTAGCGTGATGATGTCCCAGCTTTTTCAGGAGACCTTTGCTGACCTGTCATTCCGACAGATGGCACCCAATCTGGGTCATCCTTTTGATAAAGGTCAGACCTTTTACCTGGAATACAATGAGAAATACAGCACATTGTAGCTCTACATTTTAAGAACTGTGTTGCTACTGTAGCAGGCTATTAAATATGATCCTAATCAGATATTAAGTCAATAATGCAACATAAAAACATGTCACTTACCTGACAAGAAATGGGCCGAACAAATTCGGACGTTGTCCAGATTTTTGCCACGTAGATCCTGGTTCAGCTTCGCTAACCACAAGCGCCTCCTTTCCTCTGACAACTTTTAGCATTGTTCTCCTTGATTAGTTATAACTTTTGGCAGTCTGTAATACTCCAAATGTTTTTCGCGGTCTGACCGATTGGTACAGCCAAAAACACGGCAATAATTTACCATTTTCCACGAAGATATTCGGGATCTACTGCGGCGTGCGCTTTATTTACCTTGGCGTGCGGTTTATTTACCTTGCCGAGTACCTCCAACATGGCGACTGCCGGATTGATGACGCGCCGTGAAAACCCTCTATTAAAGAAAAAGGGCAAAACCCTCTAAACACCGCTTCCCTTTGTCAACAAAACCCTCTACGTTCTGAGAACCAATCACAACGCAACATGGAATCATGTGACTTCAAAATGGCGGCGCACTGAGGAGCCGGCTTTTTCGACAGCTGACAGATATCAACAACACAGTACATTTACGTTTATATTCTTTAGCGATTCGATTAGGATTTTGATGGCTATGGATTCTGACGAAATGGACGAACCTGTCCTTGTGACAGGTTCGTCGGCTGATAAAAACGGCTGACAAAAACGCCGTCGTCCCGTCAGTTCTGCTCGTTCTATGGCGAAGAAAAGCCGTTAGTGGGGAGGGCTCCGTCGCCAGCATAGCTTGCAGCCATAAGAATGTGTCATGCGCTGCTGTAACATTGACGCCAACAGACTTAGCCCACATCAACGGCAGCTGTATTCGACCGACGACAAAGCGACACAAGACTCCATAATTCTTTCGCATATGGATGCGACGCCGTGCAAACGGAGGAGACCTCAATTTTACTCTATAGGGCCTACTATTTTAATCTAATATTGTGTTTGTACCAGAGTTTTTATCAGAAAAATGTTGCACTGTTCACACACTACACTATGAATCTAATAGTAATTTTATACCAGATGAGTTCCATGGTTCATTAGGCCTACCTCCTGTAATGTAATTAGATTTTTTATAGTTGAATCTGATGCCCAAACATCAGAAATGAGATTACTTGACCACTTTTCACTTTTTTTCCGATTCATTTTTAATATTATTTATTGTTGGAAAATGTATTTTGTTTTGTTTATATATTTTTGCAGTTATATTAATTTATATTATAATTTAATATATTTTTGTATACTGCAGGTGTATAGAATGTATTTAACTTCTGTTTTTGTTAAAATAAATGTTGGCATTTTGTGCCATTGGAGTTATGCTTTGTGACTGTATTATTATTATTATTATTATTATTATTATTATTATATATACATGACTGCATCCGAAAATTATTATTGAACACGGACATCGATAATATGGATGTTCTACACGACCCCCATCCCCCATCCACACACACACACACACCAAACCCTCTTGTTTAATTTCTGTTAGCTTTCATAATTTTCAGTGTTTTCTGATGCATCTTAAGTGATTTTATTACTTTTTACGATGCCTTGTCCAAAGAAGTGGATTTAGAGGTTTTTGCCAAAAAAGTACCTGTGGATATAGCGGTTTTGACGATAAAAGAGAATTTAATTTGGTAAAAAAAAGAAGAAAAGTGACATTTAAAAAAAACAATAATAATAATAATAACCTTATCATTGCCTTTAAAATAAAATGACAGAACTTGAACATAGCCTGACAAAAAATGCTAATTTATAATAAAAGTGGTCAGATGGACTTAGAGGCTTTTGCATCTAAACGCTTAAATATGGATGTGTAGTTATGGATCCGTATATGTATGCAGTATCATTTGTATGTGTATGTGTAGCAGTGTTAATTTTGTCAGCTATTTTAGATTTAGTCTTAGTCTTTAGACGATTATTAGATCTAGTCACATTTTAGTCATTGTTTTCCTTTGTAGTTTTAGTCTAGTTTTAGTCAACGAAAAGTCCTTACATTTTACTCAACTTTTAGTCATTACTTTTAGTCAAAATGTTTTCTCTTTTTAAACTAGTTCAATTAGGCAAACCCCATATACATTGTTGTGCCTGAACGCGTTCATTGAACAATAGTTCATGAACTCGTTCATATTTTGGCGAACATGAACTGAATGTACTGTATTACTGCCTGATGAACGTTACTGTGAACTCGTTCATTCTGGTGTCTGTGAACGCTCGCTTGGTTTAACTTGTTCAATGGGGGGGTTATTTGTTTATCAACACGGCGGATGCGCGCGCAGATCGCCGTGTTGTTTGACCGGTTGCCATGGTAATCTCAGTGTTTTTAATTTGCAGTTGCGGAGTTGCCCGCTTACTGTTACATTAAACTGTAATCAGAAAAGGCGGTTATATGCTATAGACCCTATAGTATCTGTCGTATGAAGGCTGGGACGAATTTCAAATTATAAATATGTACACTTTATGTTGAAAGTATAGACCGGCGCGATTCCCATTGAAACGAATGGCGCGGTGATTATTCTTCAAAACGAGAGCTGTTAAATTGTGGAAAATGAATTAAACTGTAATCAGACAACGCGGTTATATGCTATAGACCCTAGACTATCTGTGGTATAAAGGCTGAGACGAATTTCGAATTACAAATATGTACAAACCATAACGTTAGCTCTCTGGCTCATAGCTCAGCGGAGTACAATATCTCATAGAATCATTGCTTGTTGGCCGGAAACGGAAAAGGGGGCTGTTCACGTTTGGTTTTAGTCTTTTCGCTCGGTTCTCCGTCTCATCAGTAGGGCTAGAACCGAAAAGACTACAACCAAACGTGAACACCCCCCCTATTCCGTTTCCGGCCAACGAGCAATGAGTCTTCCAACAGAAATCAATGGGATTTACAAAATGCGCTAAATGTGCAATAAAACACGATAGAAACTGTATTTCACTACGATACTTGATTGAACTACTCTATTTCATCCATGACAAACCAAAAAGGGGGCTCAATGTTCAAAATACCGGAAAAAACGAATAGCTCACAGCAACATATTGAAAGGTATCGACCGTCGCGATTCCCATTGAAACGAATGGCGCGGTGATTCTCTTCAAAACGAGTGCCAGTAAATTGTGGAAAATGAATTAAACAGTAATCAGACAACGCGGTTATATGCTATAGACCCTAGAGTATCTGTGGTATAAAGGCTGGGACGAATTTCGAATTATAAATATGTACAACGCATAACCTTAGCTCATAGCTGAGTGGACTATACCTCCTGTTGCCGAGTCATAGCTAAGGTCCGTCCTATTTACTGGAGGAGTGAACAGTTGCATAAGAACCTTACGGGAGGGTAATGATTGGAAAATATCGTGCATTTTGAATATCCAAATAGCACACCACTAACATTTTAGTCCTGTCTCGTCTCGTCAACGAAAGCAAAACTTACATTTCGTCATAGTTTTTATTATCAAAGATCTATTTTTAGCTCGTCAACGTCTCGTCTTGGTCATGGAAAAAGATTGTTGACGTACATTTTTTGTCATATTTTTCATTGACGAAATTAACACTGATGTGTAGCAATTATGGAAAAGTTTTTGAATTCCACCAAATATCGCCCATTTTACTTCAATTTTGTTTATTTGCGACCTCTGCTCGTCCTTTTGTGGAAGTACTTTTACGTTTAATTTAAAGGGGACATATTATGAAAACAAACCTTTTCCTGGGATTTGGGGTGCTTTTGGTCTCTGGTGCTCCCACACGCATACAAATTTTGAAAAAAGCCTGTACATGATTTGGTAACCCTTAATTTTACAGTCCCCAAATTACTAGGTATTTA
Source organism: Pollachius pollachius (assembly GCF_949987615.1). Lineage (NCBI taxonomy): Eukaryota > Metazoa > Chordata > Actinopteri > Gadiformes > Gadidae > Pollachius > Pollachius pollachius. The sequence goes on from NC_136943.1 coordinate 23,098,277, forward strand.
CCTGGTAAATATATGGTAAATCATAGTGTATTACTGGGTAATTACCACTGGTAATAAGGTAAATACAGAGGAATTACCCGGTAAATATATGGTAAATCATAGTGTATTACTGGGTAATTACCACTGGTAATAAGAAGGTAAATACAGAGGAATTGCAGCTGAAGTACCAAGTAAAACCTCCACTATTACTCATCAACTCAACTAAGTACCGGGTATAGTTGTAGCTGTTTTAGGTTGGTAATAACTCTGATATTATTGTATACTTCCTAGGAAATTAGGCAACCAATTCTTAGAAACACCTATTAGTTCAAGTTACAATTGTAGTTATTCAAGTTTTATGTTGGTAACAGCCCTAGTTTAATGATGTACTATCTAGAACTTAGCATAGTACTTTCCAATAAATTACTTTTTCTAACATAGTTTTTATTCATAGCTACACCCATTTAGAAAGGGTTTATTCGATTTACCTGGAAACCACCTCCGCAGGAACAGTTTTCCTCTAGTGTCATGGTACATCTTCTAAAAAAAGTAAGAAGCCGTTGGTTTCCATGGTGTTACCACGTTATTACCATATAGTTTGTAATAGATACATTCCATTGTCCATGCAGTAAACTGGAACTTGTACCATGTACGTTCTGCAACGTTACTAAGTAAAACATGACAATTTATCCAGTAAGTAAACTGAAACTGTACTGTAAAAGGAAGTCGCGTTTGTTTCCATGGTATTACCAGGTTCCTACCATATAATTTGTAATCGATTATTCCCTTTTCCATGCAATCAACACAAACTTGTACCATATATGTTCTACAACGTCGTTCACCAGTAGTTAAGCACTTTAATTTTAGTTATAAAACCCCAAACCACTGTTGATGAAAGGCATATTAATATTAAACAAAATCAAAGGCTTATCTTTCAAACAATGCATATCTCACAAACAGGCACTGAACACTGAAAAAATCGGACAAAAAAAAAGAGCCGTCCACATCAACTCAATTTAAATGTATAACCATAACCAGTTACAACTTACCAATTACCAGTTACAACTTATATGGTAAGAGCCTGGTAATACCCTGGTAATACCATGGAAACAAACAAAGCTTCCTTTTACAGTACAGTTTCAGTTTACTTACTGGGTAAATTGTCATGTTTTACTTAATAACGTTGCAGAACATACATGGTACAAGTTTCTGTTGATTGCATGGAAAAGGGAGTAATCTATTCCAAATTATATGGCAAGAACCTGGTAATACCATGGAAACAAACGAGGCTTCCTTTTACAGTACAGTTTCAGCTTACTTACTGGGTAAATTGTCATGTTTTACTTGGTAACATTGCAGAACGTACATGGTACAAGTTCCAGTTTACTGCATGGACAATGGAATGTATCTATTACAAATTATATGGTAAGAACCTGGTAATACCATGGAAACAAACGCGACTTCCTTTTACAGTACAGTTTCAGTTTACTTACTGGGTAATTTTTCATGTTTTACTTGGTAACAGTAATCAGTCATTTTCTCTACTACACTCCATACCCATTAAGCGAAGGGAAGGAATCAGTTGCGTATAAGAATACGACTCCTCCCAGTCCAAATGATTTTACACTAAAACTGTTTGAAAGTATTCAAATTATTAACATATTTATGGAATAACTACAAAACTGTACAATGAAGTATTATTTGAGCAGTCCTCAACAGTTCTGAAGGAAAATGATTATGTCTGCCTTTTCTGGGGCAAGGCATAATCTTTCCTGGAGTTTAACATATTCGCTCCACTGGAGTGGAGATGACTGGGCACATGTATAAATACTGGCCAGGTCAAACAAGATGGAGACGGTCTCCTCTATCATTTAAATCCAAAAATGGAATCATATTCATATTTTTCGATCTCCTAGGCTCTACCGGAAGGGGCGTGACTTCGCCACTCTATAGAGCTCAGGAGTGCACAAACAGCAACAATCACTACTCTCCACGCTGTGGTTCACTCTGACAGCTCATTGGTCAATGGGCAGCAGCTCACTTGCATTAAAGCTACAGACACCAGAAACCGCGCATTCTGAAGGGACTAAAACAGGGGAATAGCGGTAGGCAAGACTTTTTTTTCCTAAAAGCTATTTCCAGCAAACAGCTTAAAAAACATGCTTTCTGGAACTCATATACTATGTTTACTTGTTGGAAAAAACACCATACATGTTTGCTTTAAAATATACATTAAAACGACCAACATGGCACAAATACAAAGTAAATACATCTCATTACGGGCGCAGCCATCTGTTTGTCGAGTCGTACGGTTACTCGAGCTGAAGCTCAGCTCGAGCTCAGTGGACTCTCAGGAGTCTGGGTCGGACAGGTTAAAAGGAGGCGTGCCTCAGTGAAATATCATGAAAGTTCTACACACAAAGTCTCCTTTTAAAGAGCCCTTGACATGAAAAATTCACTTTCTGAGGTTTTCTAACATAAATATGAGTTCCCCTAGCCTACCTATGCTCCCCCAGTAGCTAGAAATTTCGTTGGGTGTAAAACGAGCACTAGGCATTCTGCTCCGCCTTTGAAAAAACGAAGCTCAGACACGCCGTTTTGGAATTTTCCCTGTATGTCGTCATAAGGGGAGATGCCACCTCCCCTTTCTCTGCCTTGCCAGCCCAGAGAATTTGGCCCGCCAATGAGATACGACCGTGCGAGCGCCACGTGTGTGTGTGTGTGTGTGTGTGTGTGTGTGTGTGTGTGTGTGTGTGATTACACATACTGTAACGCAAGTGTTGTACACTTCTTTATGTAACCGTTCTGCTGTTGGTGTTATGGCGCATACCACGTCGGACTCTCGTCTCTGGTATTTCCACAACGAGACTCGTAGTGGGGGTTAGGGTTAGAGAGAGGGTCTGAGAAGGAATTGGGGGAAAGGAACTTTGGCTCTGACTCCCTGAAGTACATGAACCACGACATGGAGAAGAAAGGGATTGTTGCCCGCAAATGTCTCCCGCTTGAGCCCCGCTTCCCGCCGCCTCGGCGCTGCCTGCTGCAGAAGGCGGTGGTGCCTAAGTGCTGCCCGCTGCCGAGGCGGTGGTTCCTCGGCAGCGAGGCTCCGGCGGGAGACAACCACGGTCAACAATCCCTTTCTCCTCCATGTCGTGGTTCAGTCTACTTCAGATTGATGTGGAAGTGGAAAAGCGACGCAGTCGTTAGAGATTCATAATATCATCTGGAGGCTCACACAGCTTTCGGCCGTGATAATATATATTATATGATATAGATATCTATGTATAATATGATGAATATTATCTAGAATATTTACAGAACACGGCCAAAGGCTGTGTGCGCCTCGCCATTGCGATACACCCACTGTAAACAGAGCGCATGGTACCGTGGCTGCAAGCTGCTCAGGGCCACACCCCCACACTCCTCCTTGACCCGCCTCTCTCCTCCTCATTTGCATTAAAGCTACAGACACCGAAACGGTGCGTTTGGGGAAAGCTCAATGTGCGACTGGCTTGTAGTGGCTGTAATTCTGCATCACGGCTGAATTTCGGAACCTCTTCAAATAATGTGTTTGGGGCCCACTACTATCTATATTAAAGCATCCATAAAGTAGCATGCCATGGGACCTTTAATGGAACCACCATGTATTCATGCATCAAATTTCAATTAAGTTAATAATAATAGTAGGCAAGTTTATTTTAACCAGTTTGAGTTTTTAAACTGATACTTGAAACAGTTGTGTACATTGATAATGTTTCATAAGAAAATCGTAATTGTTGAACTACATAATGTTCCTCAAGGAGTATAGGCAAATGTTTTCAGTTCAGCGTAGTAATTCATCCAAGTCTTTGGTTTGTTCTTGGAAAAAGGTATCCATGGCTGTCCTTGCTATCAATGGTTTGAGTATTTCTGTTGGAATCTGTCAAAGGCATCATAGATGGCTTTTCTGAAAGAGAAAGGGAGCTTTTCATTTAATCTATATTCAAATGTCACCTTCAGAATACAGAACGCTTCATATTCTGCCTTTAAATGTACATATCGATAATAGAATAATAGATTTTGGCTATATTTCCATTTCATTATTGTTGTGCACAGATTACACAGCTGCACAAGTCCCTCTACAAGTGGTTTACCTGAAATGGTTCTGTTTGAATAGATACGCGCCGATATGTCCTCCCTTAATGTATCTGACTTCACATCCAGGCCAGATCTGCTGTAGACTGAGGACTCCGGTACGAGGTATGTAGGCGTCCTCCTCCGCTTGAACCACAATAATAAGACTGGGATCTACAGGGACTGGAGGGAAATATTCAAAAGAGGAAGGTTAAAAATCCTTCCCTGTTCTTGGCAATGTAATTGTAGTAACAAACACTTCAGAAACATTTTACCCTTTATGGGAGAAATTTACTATAACATTTAATATCTAATTATTATCTGTGTGTGTGGAGAAACATTGGGGCTACACGGTGCGCTGCAGAATGCTACCATTAAAGCTGCCAAGAAAGACAAATTTTCTGGCAATTGGGATATTCTGATCAAGAGTAATAATTTCCCTTTATATCACATTCCAGTTTTAAAAGGATGCATTAATAACTGTTTTTTACCTTTTTATGTAACAAAAAATATTGAACTTATTAACTAATGAATAGCGCATTAAAGGTACTTATCATATCATAGGTAGGCTGAAAATAGCTACATCATGCCTTTAATCACTTATGAGACATTAAAAATGTCTCATAAATAAAATACATAAATTATAGCAATATATACAAATGTCCATGTAAAATAATCAGTCGACTATCAACCTAATACAATCTGGATTCTGTGTTGATGGAAATCAAAATGTCTGATCAGATATTCTTATTCTTTCATTAAACAGATTAGTTAGTGTGTTATTTTGCAGATGATATTTAGAGACAGAAGAGCAAAAATAGGAGATACATACACAATACACAAATTGTAAGAACTTTTGCGACTTGCAAGAGCAATGTAAGTCTAACTCTGAGGCTGACAGGTAATGCTAAATACTTAAGCGGATTGATTGAGTAGAGAAAAAAATATAAAACAAACCTAAAAATCTAAGAAGTGAGCATGTATTAAAAAACAATTTTACGTGTGCGTAGCATCACTCTCAAATTTCATAAAGAAGCCCATCTTCTCCTGGCAGTAGTGAGATGTATCTACAATTGGTCTAGGAAGATTTAATTATTTCGGCTTCGTCATTAAGCTTCTGTGATCAGGAACTAAAAAAGTGTGCGTCTTAAAATGCTACTGCTCGACCTTGAAAGAGGTAGACTGAATAATGATTTTTAAAGATTAACTACGATTAATTAATTAGAGTGACGAGAGCAAAATTATCACTTAGTTATTGTTCTGAATTACCCAATATGTGACATGTGTTTGATATGTGTCACTGGCCCAACATTAGTGAGATAAAGCCATCAGAACCACTCCATATTAAGCTCTAGTTGTAGGCCCCCAAACTAGTATGTTGGTTAAGGCGTTTGGTTCAGACAGCAGCATATCACGGCCAGAAATTAAGAGCTCAATTTTTTTTACACAGCCTTTATCAATGAATAGGGTTCTTTCTCTAAGCAGTGGAGATTGAAAGAAAAAAATGTACATCCCAAATGTGGATTTAAAAATAAAAAAGGCTAGTCCTTCTATAAAAGTGTATCTGAGGCCCCGTCCACATGGAGCCGAAACGGGCGAAAACGATCCGGTTTCGTTTTAACTAACTGCGCAAGCAGAGAAATTATCTGAGCAAGCAGGAAAACACTTTGCAACAACGACTGCATATCTGCTCCCTGTGACAGTTATGTGCTTCTTCAGTTTATGAGAAGGGTTAGCCTTAACCTAACCCTAACCCTAACTCACTTAATGCACTTCTACTGGCTGTTCCTGCGACCAGATAAATACTGCGTGCCATCATAGATGGCACGCAGAAACCAACTAGAGCAAGGTCATCACAACTACAATGTAACATTTCAGCCGTGCTGGTTTAATGATGGTGGACTAGCCAGGCTGGCTAGCTCCAAAAATCCTTAACATCCACCAGTTTGTGTCGAAAAATACTTACGTGGAAAGTTAGCCATGTGTGTACATTCATCCATTACTCCCTTCATAAAACGAAGAGACTCCCATTGTGAGAATGGCTGATAGTTGGTTGCAGAGTCCTTGCTGTTAGTAGGTACAGCATCGTTAGCTGGCCTATGAAAAGGAAGCAAGAGCCGTCAACATCATAGTATTTAATGTCATTAAATGTTAAATCAACATTTGCTTCTTTTTTTTTTACATTTGCAATTGAAATACCTTGGAAGAGTGTCAAAGCAATGTCTCCTATTGTGTGAGACTATTTTTTCTAGTGCATCTTCAGAACTGTTTCCATCCGATTCCCCACTTATCCCCACTCTATATCTGGGATAACGGATTGTTTCTTCTCCATCTCCACTGAAAGACACCAGATGGTCTAGTGAACTCAAACTGTCCTGGGAGATCTTTACTAGATCCTGGGCCCTTTTAAAAGAATCCACCTAATAGAAACACATATAACATTAACTTTTTTTTTGTTGATCTCATTTGTGCACGAGGAATTTACTTTCTCAACAATGTATTAAGTATTTTTTTTATTTTCATTTGAGATATATAAGGTACAACTTACCCCACAGTATTCAAGAAACTTAGTAATTTCCTCTTCATAAACTGAGTTAATTGCATACTGCCTATCCAGTTCTCGCCAATTCACAGCTTTACTCAAAACACCCTGAAACCAAAGAGAATAGAAGAGTTTAATTTAAATGTTCTATGGTTTTAAACAGTTTGACACAAAGTAGTACAAATGTATATAATAACTTAGGGATCAGTTTGGTTTATAGTATTTCGCAAGGGCGTAGGAACCGGGGGGGACGGTCCCCTCCAATATTGGAGACAGGCGCATTTGTCCCACCTAAAAATTATACCGGGGAGAAAAATATTTTATTTTATTTTGAAAGCGCACTACAGCGTCTTGTCACCGCTTCTTATTCTAAAAAACTGGATGATTGAGCGTGCAATTAAATAATTGATTTGATATTCATCAGTTCATTACTGCCATTCAAAATGTGTTTTCCTTTACATTTACAAATGTATCTTTTTAGTAGAATAAAATATATTTGTGAATTTTTTCAGTGTAGTTAATTTACGACATATTTCTGTTCAAACCATTAACGGATCTGTCAGGTTTCCGATATGTGTCCCCCCCTATGTTAAACTCATTCCTACGCCCCTGGTATTACGTAAAGGTGTGACACTGTAGCCTGCATAGCAACACAAAAACATTCAATCTCTTGTAGCCTACAGTATGTTTTTGTCACCGGGGATACCAGAGAAGTACGGAAATAACTCCGTCTCATTTATCACATAATCGTATTTGCACAAAACTCGTGGTCAATTCGATTTGATCACGAGTTATAGCACCCCTGGTGATCAATGTGATACCAAACTTTTTGGGGACCTCCTAATCCTATTTTACATAGGTGCATTTCATATTTCGTCACCCTCTTAAAGTAATGGCCTAATTCACCTTTTTGCCAAAATGATTTTCTTGCCTAAATCAGCTCTTTGTGATGCTAGCCACCTCTGGTAAAATCCCCAACATCCTCAGTTGAACAGATCATGACATGATCTGTTCGTGCTGATTTAGGCAAGAAAATCATTTTGGCAAAAAGGTGACTTAGGCCATTACTTTAAGAGGGTGACGATATGTAAAAAATAATAATAATAATAATATAATAAAAAATAAAAATATGCTATATATTTTTAGGTAAAAGTAATAGCGCATTGAACTTATATAAGCCCTATTTTTTAGATAATAACTGAAAATTAGGATGAATAATACTAAGTAGGACTGGTCCCACAAGGTGTTGACAGCCAGTTCAGTCATCACTCCTACACACAGCTGTTCCTCTGTCTGTGTTCCAATGCTGTGGTCCTCATGGGACTGAGGGCCAGCCCAGAGGGCCAGCCCAGCGTCTCTGCTTCTAGTCCTCAGGCCTTTAACCGGCAGAAGCAAGAAAAGCTCCTCTTACACGCAGCTTGAATATGCCCTCAAGTTTATATGAATCAACACTTTGCTGTGAGACTGATGCAATCACACCATACTATGTTAAGAATCAACCAATCAAATCACACAAAAAGCAGCAACGGTCATCTCACTTGCATAATTTAAAAATGTGGTTTCCTAGGTTAGTTTTATTACATACAATTCAGTCTGATGTTGCTGCTCCCTGCATCAGGGGCTCAAATATAACTAAATAATAATCTCCTAGGAATAACCATAGAATAACAAATGGTGTCCACGGTTACACTGAATAGTTAATGAAATAAACAGTAGTACAATAGTGTCTTCTTTTTTTACACATTGGTCTAATAAGGGTTAATAGGGAAAATAAGAGTTGCTGGCTTTACTGCAAAATGGCTGAAAAGTATAATCTTCAAATAGCCGAGGGACATCTCTGCTAAGGAAACATCTGGACAGCTGCATTAGGCGATGGATGCTGCATACATTCAGATTCTTAGATTCTCCATAGACCAGGGGTCGGCAACCTTTGTAACATGGAGTACCAGTTTAAAATTTTCTCCTCATCTACTGTGCCATTATCAACAATAACGCAAAGTTAAATTATGACACAAAATACAAAAACATTTCCAATATACCTGGAATTTTATTCTCAAAAATAACAGTATCTGTATTCTTAACAAAATAGCCACATCAACATTTCAAAGACGAAAAACAGCTACACATTTAAACTAAAACTAGTGTAGGCCGAGGCAACATCAAATTATCAGATGCCTACCAGACAGTCAGTGTGATCCCTGGCTTTTATGAACAATAACGCAAAGTTAAATTATGACACAAAATACAAAAACCTTTTTCCAAAATAACTGGAATTTTATTCTCAATAATAACAGTATCTGTATTCTTAACAAAATAGCCACATCAACATTTCAAAGACGGAAAAACAGCTACACATTTAAACTAAAACTAGTGTAGGCTGAGGCAACATCAAATTATCAGATGCCTACCAGACCGTCAGTGTGATACCTGGCCCTGCTTTGCTTGACTGAGCTCTGTGATCTGGGGCTTGTAGTTAGTTATTTTGAGTTGCAAACATGCCTCAGAGTGCTCCGTTGTTAACTGACAGCGGGTGGGGCTGAGCACATGTTTCATGTGTGAGAACACCTGCTCACAGAGATATGTGGACCCGAAGACTGACAGCAGCGCCAGTGCAATGCCCCGGAGACAGCAGAATTTCTCAGGTGCAGATGCCCAGCAGGTGATGATGTGGGCTCCATGATCTTTTACTGGTATGGCTTTCCAACTGTATTCTGAGCTCTGCAAACTTGGTCACCCACAGTGTTGAGCTCTTCAGCACAATCAGCTGCATTTCCATGTCCTCTGTATCCATCCAGTCGATCAGAGTAGCATCCAAATCATGTCCATCAAAGCTGTCGGGCTTGATCAAGATAGAGAACATTGGTCCGTACCTTTTAAAATCCACAAATCGTGTTGTGAACTCCGCCTCCAGCACACGCATGTACGTGGTTATTTCAGCGGTGCTGATGTTGCGCAGGGAGGACAGCTCTCTCAGGTGTCGGAAGTAGTGGAACGTGGAGGTGGAAATGTCATCTGAGAATACTGCCAGCTTACCGACAAAAGCCGTCCATGTCTCAAACATGTCCAAAACAGTTTGTCCTGCACTTTGCAGTCTGAGATTGAGCACGTTCAGATGTCCCGTAATGTCCGCCAGAAAGATAAGTTTCACAATCCACTTCTCGTCCTCCAGTTCTGGATACTTTTGGCCCTATTCAGCCAGAAAGGCCTTGATAGCATCAAAGCAGCTGACGAATCGCTCCAGAACTTTTGCACAACTCAGCCATCTCATTGTTGAGTGGAGAGGCAGATCTGTGTATGCGCTGTGCAGCTCCTTGAGCAGGGACCGAAACTGCTGATGCGTCAGTGCAGATCACTTCACTTTGAAGTTAATAATCTTTGTCACCGTGGCCATAACTTCATTGAGAACGGAATTTGACATTTTTGCACACAGATTTTCCTGATGTATTATGCAGTGGAGTTTCATGATGGGGTGGCCGACTTTTTCTTCTATCAGTTTGACAGCTCCCTTGTGTCTCCCAACCATAGCGGGGGCGCCGTTTGTGGTCACTGCAAACACTTTTCTGATGTTAATCCCTCGCTCTTCAAAATGTTCAATTAATGCCTTGGCTACGTCTTCACCTTTTGTAGTATCAGGCATTGGCTTTAAGCAGCATAGTTCCTCTGTGACAGTTGAATCACAGTACCTTGCCATGACTACCGAACGCAGGATGTCATTCACATTCATGCTTTCATCAAGTGCATTGCTAAATGCCGCAGCACCTTTTAATCCAGCTGTTTGCTGAGCTCTGACATTTTCAGCCATTTCATCAATACGTTGCTGAACACTTCTAGCTGACGTGGGAATGTCCTTTACTCGTGACTTGATCGTTTCTTTATTTGGCAAGCTTTCAAAAAGAGCATCTGAGCATCTGAGAAAATCCTTCTTAATAAATTTGCCATCCGTAAATGGCTTCCCATGCTTTGCAATGCAATGCGCAATGCGATAGCTCGCTTCTGTCCCGTGATCTTTAGCAGTGGTAAAAACCTTGAAGGAGCTAGCTTGTTTTTCATATCTGGACACTGCACGTTTAATTGACTCTACTATGTCTGCTTGGTCTTTGAAGATCTTCTCGTGCTTCGTCTCAAAATGACGCTTAATACTTGACGTTCTGCACACAACATTCTCACAGCATAAAGTGCAGAACGGTCCTTCACAAATACAAACCCAAACTCTTGTGTCCAGCAGCACTGGAATGGCCTAGTTTTAGCCGCAGCGGGCGTTGCCATTGTTCACAATATCATGCTCTGACATTCATTCATATGTCAGCACGAAGACAGCGGACAGCGCGCTTGGTCACGTCACACACTTTGATCTGAAATTCTCGCGCCTTGCCGCCTGCAACCTGACCAATGGCCACACTCCAACATCAAATCCATGCAGTGGTGTCCCCCGGGTCCTAGTGCCGGCAGTCAAACGCTGGCTTTTATTTTTAAAACAGGACAGATAAAGTGAGTATGGTAATTACACTGAGTGGCCGGCGTATCAGTGTTTATTCCGCGGCGTGGCACGCGTGCCATAGGTTGCCGACCCCTGGAATAGACTCAAAGAAGCAAAATCTGGAGAACAATAACTAATACCAATGCACTGGCATCAGGCAGTGGACAGAGGGGCCGACACTGGCATCTGGCAATAGACAGACGGGCCGACAATGGCATCAGGTGGTCACATGGGGTCCGACACTGGCATCAGGCAGTGGACAGCGGGCCGACACTGGCATCAGGCGGTCACAGAGGGGCCGACACTGGCATCAGGCAGTGGACAGAGGGGCAGACACTGGCCGTCTGGAGGCCAAATCTGACCACTTTATCTTGCAGAGGATAATTTTAGACAATGAATTCAGCGAAATGGTTATCTCTGTGTATTTTACCATTAAATTAACAGCAACTGATTGAACTGATTGAACGAGTCCTTTTTACATCTGAATGGGACAGTGCACTATGCAAAGCAGCAGATAACAATCAACAAGTTGTTGACAATCAATTTGGGAAAGCATCCAGCATTTAATGTGGTCTAAACAGTCCCTGAGGTTATTTAAGCTGTGAGGATCATTAGGATTTAGAGGATTATAACTGGGCATCATCTGCATAGCAGGGAATCTACTAGTTGAGTCCTAGAGGATAGGGGGGTGCTGCATGAGTTTTACCTGGGCATTGGTTGGCTACTAGAAGACAATGTATTACAATGTATTTTAAGTGGGTGACTGTATTCTTCATTTCAAAGCCATTTAAGATTATCAAAGAAAGTTAAATGCATGCGTCATACCATGCCACTTGCATAGGTGATTTTTTTGGAACTCGCAAGCGACTGAGAACAGGCCGCTGTCCCTGACAATTCTGCCCAACGATGAAGAGAAAATGCATCAAGATTTTTTCCTGAAATATGCATCCCTAATTTATGTAGAATAATAAACTATATCTCATTCGTTATTTTAAATTTTTGTTATTATTAAGCAACAACAAAAGAAATCATCCTTAAGATTAAAAACAAGATTGACAGAAAAACCCAAAGATCTAGAGTACAGTAACCTGTAATCATTACCGTGGTGAAGACACTCGATGCAGTCGACCAGGAGAGACAGGGAATCAGAGGAATGGGTTTGGGCCAGTTAGTCACAGACAGAGACGCCATCTGAAACAAACACACAATATGTTACAAAGGGGTGCATCTTAAAGACCCAGGTGACATGAATTAAAACTAAACTAATATGTTAATAACTTCAGAGCACATCTATATATTAGTCATTGATTTATCTTTGATAAAGAAAACATTTTCTGTGATATAATGCGGTTTATAAACACCTATATTTGCTCATCTGAGATTTTTACAGGATTGACTTGGCATGGTAGTAATATGGTTTTGATGGATATCTATCATGCATTTAGTTAGCATTGTATATGACCAGTGTTTCCCCCATATGCAACCAGTAGGTGGCGCACCGCCAACAATTTCCAACAACGCCCATGAGTTTTTCAATTTGTGTAATTTACGTGCAGGCCTATCTCCTAAAATTACTAAAACTTGCGTGGATTTATTTTTATGTTGCGAGTAGGACCTGAGCGATATCAATAATGTCACGTGGTGCGTGCGCTGAAACAAACCGGATATACAAACTGGATATACCCGGCTGGTCTAGTTATACCCACTTCACGAGTTTGCTTCTGTTAGTTCAAAGTCATTTGAAAGACAATAATGGGGAAATGCTAATTTTCGGACCTGTGGCTGGAGGAATCGATATTTAAAGAATGATCGCAAATAGAACATTTGTTTGACCGGTTGCCATGGTTATCTCAGTGTGGTTAATTTGCAGTTGCGGTGTTAATTAGAGATGTTGTCAGCTTACTGTTACATTAAACTGTAATCAGAAAACGCGGTTATATGCCAAGTCGTAGCTAAGGTCTGTCCTATTTATGTGAAAAACTTTATATTTGGATTGTAAAACGCATGAAAATATAAATGAATGATCTTAATTAACTTTCCATGGCAAGTGACCATGGTATAAGCGGGATAATGCACTTTGAGGTGTCAAAAACATGTTTGATCCATCGTAATTAAAGGGGACTACTTTTTGATGAACTCAAACAGAGTATACATTTAATAAGCATGCAATACGAATAAGAAAAAGCATTATTAGTAAAGAATTTGAATTGTTTTATTATGTTGGCAAGCAAGAAGTAGAATTAATTGGATAATCAGTCTTATTAAAACGGTTTGTGCAACCAACCGCACAACAAGACATGATTGCGGCTCTTGTCGCTCTCGTCTCTTTCTGCATATGACATGCTCGTAGAGCGGGGAGTGACGTAGACTGATAATCCCTCTATAGAAAGTACACTGGTGTGAAATTGCGCTACGGTATGGATTTTGACGTTACCGTGAGACCGGTGTGACCGCGTTTACATGGACACTTCTGATCCGATTAGAAGTGGAAGAACAGCTCAATCGTAATAAAAAACTATCATATATACGGCTCAATCGGAATACAATTCTCTGATCGGAATATAATTCCATGCGGAATAGAAGAAGTGGTGTAGTCCGCTATAATCGACATGTATACCCTTATTCCGATTGGTTTATGGTGGGTGCGGCTACTTTTTAACTTAGAGAGACGGCATCAGCAGCTGCAGTATTTCGCAATTGGTCAGTCGGTACTTTTATGCATACCGAACTTGACCACTGTCAAGGAAAGTGGATTTTTTGCCTGATTCACGTCTTTCTTATCACTCCGTAAGTAGTCCGGTAACTTATCAACCCCAGCGCGTCCGGTTTCTAAGCGACGTCAACGTCTTTGGCGGACTATTTCTCTGCTGTTTTGGCAAGGAGTCGTTTAATAATGTATAGAACGTCGCCGGTCATTATCGAAAATTGTCACAACTCAACACACAGCGTGCCCTCCAGGACTGCAGAGGGCACTGAGGAGTCGGCACAAGGCCAGCTCAGCTGAGCTGGTGAGGAAGTGAGCGGCCATGTTTAAATTCTACCCCGCATGGCTTGTCAGTGCTCATTCATGGTTTGCATGCTACAGGTGCTACTTCTCTTGTGAACTTCTTTGGAACTTTGGATACGCTAACTTTTCACTTGACACAGCTCGCCTCGACTTCGGATTTTTGGATTGCGTTTTGGACTGTTCGCGTGGACTCTCTTTGGATTACCCTATTGAACCCTGCTTGTCCCTGACCTTCCCTTTGTCTTGCCCTGTCTGGCTGCGTTGCTACGCTGATTGAACTCTGTGCTTTGAACCTGGACTGTGCCCTTGACTATGCTTTGGACCTACCTTGGAATGTACTGTAACCAAACTAACTTTACCTCTGCCCTTGACCTTGAATGAACTCTAAGTTTAACTTTAATCCCTTGTTGAATTTTTTGTGGTCTTACCTTCTGAGTGGACTTTTATGATTTGTTGACCACTGTCTAATTTATTTATACTGAACAATTAAACTCTGAACTGCATCTGTGACTGTGCCCATCCTTCTAATCTGACATCATGAATGAGCCAGATCAAAGTGGCACAGCGGATGTAGAGGAGCTTCGATCCTTTGTTCAGAGACTCAGGGTTACAGTACACAACCAACAAGATGGTCTGCAAAAGATGGAGGAAGCACTCAATCAGATTGGCCATCGAATGAGGACTTTGCCTGATCCTGGTTCTCCTATCGTTATGTTCCCTGCTCCAGTGCCTACCGTTAAGCTGTCCCCCCCACCACCCTTCTCTGGGGAGCCGGCTGCCTGCAAGGGCTTTTTGACTCAGTGTTCGTTGATCTTTGAATTGCAACCAGCAAACTTCCCCACACGGCTAATCGGAAAGGCCTTGGACTGGGCTACCGCCTTATGGACCCATCGACATCCAGACTGCATTTCCAGTGAGCGGTTCATGGATGCTCTTCGGCGAGTCTTCGATGACAGCCTCACTTTCCCAAGGCCCACGGTCAGTCACAGAGTATGCCATCGAGTTCCGAACCCTAGCAGCTGAGACCGGATGGGAGGGTGAGGCTCTAGTGACTGCTTTTTACCAGGGGTTAAGAGAGTCCCTGAAAGATGAGATGGTGAACCGAGACTGGGGCGAAGATTTGGATGACATCATCACTCTAGCCACAGCTCTGGATAAACGCATGCGAGAAAGACGAAGAGAACGTAGAGTTTCGCCCTCTCCCGCCGACCCGGGTCCCAGGCTCTCCACTGCCATTACCACCACCACCTCGGCCTGGTTCTCCCGTACACCATCAGGGGGAGGAGCCAATGCAGCTTGGTCATTCCCGGCTAAGCCAAGAGGAGAGACAGCGCCGCTTTCGGCAGGGACTTTGCATGTATTGTGGAGAACCAGGTCACATGAGCACAAACTGTCCAAACCTCCAGGGAAAAGGCCGCGCCCACCAGGAGCCGGAGGCCTTCTGGTGAGCGGAGTTGTCGCCTCTGCTTCCACGTCTCGCTGTTCCCTGCCTGTGCGTCTGTGCTGGGGTCCCAGCAAGGGGTCTCAAGTAAGTCTACAAGCCTTGGTTGATTCAGGGGCAGCAGTTAACTTGATGGACCAAACACTAGCACGCCAGTTACAGGTGCCAATCACTCGTTGTGAAACTCCAAGAGCAGTACAGGCCCTAGACGGACGTCCCCTGGGGTCTGGCCGACTAGAGTTCTGCACCCAGCCCCTGCAGATGCTTACACTTGACACTTAGAAAGCTGTGTTTTCTTCTTAATTGACACTCAAGATCCTCTTGTCTTAGGGTACCCCTGGCTCATAACTCATCAACCCTCCCCATTGTGTAAGAGTGCTAGTAGACTGGGCTACTAGCACTCTTACACAATGGGGACCTGCCTGTACAGCTCATCGACCACCAGACCAGCCCACCGTCTCCAGTGTTGCCACTGTAGCTGCCCCACTGGCTGATACCCCAAAGGTGCCTGTCATGTATCGTGACCTCAGTGCAGTGTTCAGTAAGGAAAGTGCAGCCTTGCTCCCTCCACATCGTAGTTATGATATGGCTATTGACCTCCTTCCTGGCACAACACTCCCACGAGGTAGGCTTTACTCCCTGTCCATCCCTGAAACAAAAGCAATGGATACTTACATCCAGGAAGCTCTCCAAAATGGACTTATCCGGCCGTCCACTTCATGGTTTGGACAGATCATAAAAACATTGAGTATATCCGTGAAGCCCGCCGACTCAATCCTCGTCAAGCCCGGTGGGCCCTCTTCTTCACACGCTTCAATTTCACACTTTCCTTTCGACCAGGGTCCAAGAATATCAAGGCTGATGCCCTCTCTCGCCAGTTTGCCCCAGATAGCCTTCTCGAGAGGCCAGAACCAATCATTCCTGACAACTGTGTCGTTGCCCCAGTCCGTTGGGTATTACTGGAGCAAGTGCAAGATGCACACCGCCTAGAACAACCACCACCTGACACTCCACCCTCCAAGACTTTCATGCCAACCGCACAACGGCCACTGGTGCTTGAGTGTGGTCATAATTCTCGTTTAGTGGGTCACCCAGGGCGGCACCGAACCATGGAACTAATTAGCCGTATATTCTGGTGGCCGTCTATGAGGGAGGATGTTGCGTGTACTTGTCATTGTTGGGTTAGACTTTGCTACATTGGCCAAAAAGGATTTAAAGATGAACTGAACTGAAATGATCGATAACGTGTTAGTTATGACCATTATAAAAACATGACACTAAAAAATACATTAAAAAAATCAATATATAGCTCTTTTTACCAACAAAAGAGAATGCGTTCGTAAGTATCAGAGCACCGACATTTTCTATGACGTCACTGGCCTGGTAAGACTCGTTGCTGCAGACACGAGAACGTCTTCTAGACTCTACGGCGGCAAATAGTGATTTTAATATGGCTGGTTACGCGTTTGAGCCTGTGATGGACATGCCTTTAGTGTCCGACTACCACCTTGTGGAGAGGGATCAATTTCAGGCTCCAGCTCCACCTTCGGATCGTGTGGGTGTGACTGGTGTACGTGTGGGTGCTGCCGGAGCATGGACACTGCCGTTGAATCGGTCAGTCCGAGAGGAACAAGAACAAGGCGAAAACAATCTTTCCCCCTCCATTTTCCTTTGATGCGTTTCAGGAATATCTCTGTGAAGACAGACTCATTGCGAAAACGCATCGAGCTGTACAAACGCTGTAGTACCTACATATTCATGGCGCTAGTTCTCCACCAAAAAAAGTGGAGTGCATTAAACCTGCGCGCATGCAGCCTGCGCGCTGTATACAAACATTCAAGTCGAGGAGGAGATAGCAGTTGTTTAACCTTTTAGATTGAGTAGAAATACTTTTTAATGTAAAGTTAGTGATTAAATTGGCCCCCAAGGGGCTGCATTTAAAGCTACAAAATTATAATGATAAAAAAAATTCTAAATTTCAATGCAACTCTAACGTCGCTTCAGGCGTCCACACGAAACCGCATAGGTCCGGTTTTATCACCCTGGGACATGGTTTCACCAAAAAATCGGCTCCATGTGGACGGGGCCTTAAAGACATGTTAGATGCACTTAGGGAGATACACCCGCGGACGAGCATAGATGTGAGGCGGATTCACGAGTGTCACGTTTACTTTAGGTGGATGTTGGATGTTTACTTTTTGGTGGATGTTGATGGATACTGCACAGATACATCTTACTATGTAACTACTTACTATGGGAGTTGAACTCCCTTTGCATCATCAATCGGCTAGTCGGCGAACATCAGGGTGAGTAGAAAGGGACATTTGTGGAACTTGTTTACAGACCCGCCGTGGTTTAATTAGCAGCTTGGAAAAAGAGATCTGTGATATCGTCAGAGTAATAGTTTATACACTTTATGGTCGGAGTGCTAGCTTGTGGAGATTGACATGAAAGGGGCTATCGGTGGGTTAGCCAGTTTTAAGGCTGCCAGCCACGTATTAAGGGCTGGTTTCCTATTCAAAGGTAGCCTGTGGAAATGTATGATAACCCCAGCTGCCTTGGCCCTGTATAATTCATTACTGCATCCAGGGGCAATGCAGTAGACCTGGTTGTTTGGTTTTCCGTAGCCATTTCAGTGAGCCTCAGAGTCTGACTCATTACCTGCTATGGCTTCTAGAGCCACAGAGTAGGAGTAGGTTACCATGCCAGTGACGTAGCTGATTGTTGAAATCCAGAGGTGTCAAGTAACGAAGTACAAATACTTTGTTAACTTACTTAAGTAGAAATTGTGGGTAGCTATACTTTACTAAAGGAATTATTTTTTCTGCCTACTTTTTACTTATACTCCTTACATTTTCACACACTTATCTGTACTTTCTACTCCTTACTATTTAAAAATGGCCTCGTTACTCCTATTTAATTTCGACTTGTTTTCATTCCGGCGTCATTGTTCAAAAAAACACAAAAAAATAAACTGTACAGATTTGTGCCATCGGATAGAGTGAATTTGGGTTGGATGAGAATAGAAACATATACCATTCTGACACCCTATTGGTTTATACGCGATGCATAGCACCAGCACATGACCAAAGGCCTTCTACATTCTCTGACATGACACAAATCGCGCCACATTCCAGCTAGGAAATAGCAGACGTGGTCACAGTAAGGACCATGACGTGAGGAATCGGATTGTAACAAGAACAGAAGCCTGTCATTTAACTGTTCCAGAGTGTCGATGAGTGTAAATGTAAGGGTGAGTTTGGATATGTTAGGCCTATGGCTTGAGTGTTGTGCATGTATGTGCATGTAGCGACCGCACTCGGCCCAAGCCCACGCCAACCCCGATCCGACCAGCGCTCCCACGGAGAATGTGTGTGTGCGTGCGTGCGTGCATGCGTGTGTGTGCGAGCACTACAACCTACTACAACCCGCTAGGAGGAGTGAGTGAGTGAGTGAGTAAGTAAGTGAGTGGGTGAGTGAGAGAGTAAGTGAGTGAGTGAGTGTGTGTGTGTCAGTTGCTGTACATACAGGATTGAGTCCAAAGTGTTTGTTAAATCTAGTTATAATGTATACTGTACTGTATATAGACAACCATACAAGGGTCACCATATCTTCCGCTTCATGAAACACATGTTAATGCTCAGTATTACACATTTATGGTTATTTAATGTATTTGCATTGTACTAATATGCGTTCATTTTCAATGGGCATAAATGTGTCTGAAACAGGTGCATCCCAATTTTTTCAACATTAACATCATTAAATTGCCTTTTAGAAAAAAAATTGGGGAAGTGGGGCAGAGCGCTATAGCAGTGTGCTGTGTGTGTGTGTTAATAATTCAAGGATGGGATAAATGCGAAGACCAAATTCCTTGTATGTTTGAGCATACTTGGCCAAAAAGCTGATTCTACTTCTAATTCTTCGGCCTAAGCTTTTGTCCTTAATGGCATTTTTCCCCCTTACATTACTTTTACTTTAATACTTAGTAGTAGTTAGTAGTTTTGAAACCAGTACTTTTATACTTTCACTTAAGTAAAAAGCTTGAGTTGATACTTCAACTTCTACAGAAGTCTTTTTAAACCCTAGTATCTATACTTCTACTTGAGTAATGAATGTGAATACTTTTGACACCTCTGTTAAATCCAACATGGCGGCGCCCCGTAACATAAACAACACTTTGACCGTACAATTTTATCCCTTTTAGCAAGTTCAGCCATTTTTAGTTATTGTGCCAATGAGAAGGCACGACAATACATCTGTTATATCAATTAAACATCAAATTTCAGTTCAGTTCATCTTTAAGGTCACTCCTAATTAGGGGTGCAACGGATCACAAAACTCACGGTTCGGATTGAGTCACGGTTTTTGAGATACAGGTCGGATCATTTTCGGACAACATCAACAAAAAAGATAACTAGACAAATGTGACTTTAATTAAATCTTGTGTAAAAAAAAGTGTGTAAAAACAAAATAAAATTAGGTAATAATCCTGCTTCCTTTAAGCATAGTAAATATTTAGAAAAAAACTGCTTGTGTCCACATAAAATAACAACTTAACTTAAGATGTCCTTCCAATGTATAAATTAAAACTTAAAATATTAAAAAAAATATGAAGTGCAAACTGAGGCATTATTCCTTCTTCCTTTAAACATGGATATTAAATAAAATAGAAAAGGCTTGTGTCCACATAAAATAAAAATGTAACTCAAGATGGGCATCCAATGTATAAATAAAATCTTAAAATATTTTAAAACAAAATAAAGAGCAATCTGAGGCATTAGACCTTCTTCTTTTTAACATGGATAGTAAATAAAATACAAACCCTGTTTCCAAAGCAAGCACAGCAGACCCGGATTTACAACTTTAAATTCAGGATGTCTGCATTGCCTGCACTCTTCCCAGGCAATGCAGACATCCTCGTCTTTTTTTTTTCATCAGGTATCGTAGCGAAATACAGTTTCTGTCGTGTTTTATTTGGCATTTCCTAAATCCATTGATTTCTTTTGGAAGAGTCATTACTCGTTGACCGGAAACGGAAAGGGGGACTAGTTGTAGTCTTTTAGCTCGGTTCTAGCCCTACTGTAGATGCGGAGAACCAAGCGAAAATGCTTAAACCAAACATAAACAGCCCCTTTCCGTTTCCGGTTCCGGTCCGGTTTCTGTTTCAACGGGATTTACAAAATGCCAAATAAAACACGACAGAAACTGTATTTCACTACGATACTTGATTAGGAGCATCAAAGAACACCACTTACCACTAGGTGAGTTGCACATTTCTGAAAACAAACGTTTAGGATGTTTTATGGAGAGGTTTATGAATTCCCATAGCCAGCCCTTCTGAAGCAGGCAGGGGCCACTCGAAATGAGCCAAATACCCGAGACAGGTCAACATTTCAGTGTCAAACACTATATTTCATCCTAGACAAACCAGAAAGTGGGCTCCATGTGCTAAATACCGGAATTGTCCTTTAAACATGCGCCGATCAAGTGAACGCACATTTTTTTTATTTTCTGCAGTCAGCCGATCCGCGGATCACTTGCGTCCCAAACCGTGAGGGTTGATCCGTTGCACCACTCAGGCACGGCGTTATGGGTGGGCCTGACGGACCTAGGACCACCCAATGTTCAACAGGCCCACAAAAAACTTTTCTTAACATATTTTAATTATTATTATTACTGTTTTTAAAGGCTTCTGAAATGCTTTATTTTTGTAATGCAGCAAACTTTGGTGATATTGATGCTTCTTCTGATTTGCGTTAAAGGGCTGTTATTTTTTGTGGATGACCGTGAATTGCCGGTAGGCTATTGTATTAGTAATTATCTCGTAGTAGCCTAGGCTACATTTGAATGCATCTTCTTTGTATAATAAGTCAAGCTCAGTCTGTTGCTAATAATATCGAAATATTGTTGAAAACTTAAAACAATTCAACAAAATGATGAAATAGTGGGCCTCATGTTATACAAGCATAACTAAACTATGTGGGAAATATTCGATTTCTGACCACTTTTACAGTCTATAGGCAGTGGCGGCTGGTGATCAAAATTTTTGGTGGGGCACAGTAATAGACCGGGGGTCTAGGGTTCCCCCCCCCCATAAAAAAAATTGAATTTAATAGATTTGATTTCCTGTATCCTGGTGCATTTTGGGGATGGCCACTACCTATTTACCTACTATTCATTCAGATTCATAGCCTACAACCATTCCACCAGCCATTGCTATTTGACCCATTGTTGTTATTCTGATATTGAGACAAATCATGGTCACTGTCCTATAGCGTCCAATTTTGTGAGTCTCAATGTCTACTTCAATATTAAACACTCTATTACACACAGATCAAATAACGGTTTATTAGTCAGTCATTTGTATTAGGTTAAACGAGGATTTGATAACATTTTTAATTTAAGGACCACCCACAATTGGTCTGGCCCATCCACAACTGGAATCCTGGCGCCGTCATTCAGTAAAAACACTAAAACAGTAGCCAGCAAGGGGACAAAACACTTTGGTACCTGCTTACAGCTGGTAAGATGCTTTAGTGTATCTTTTTTTTTTTAAAATAACTACATTTTTAATGATGCACACAACACTTCATTATTTGGAACCATGGAGCGATAGTGAGCTTGACGGAGAGCAGACAGCTGCTGACAGCGTCACAGTTTTTCACCACGATAGCTTGTCGTTTTGGAATAATAATATATATTCGGACAGCTCGGCAATGACCATATTTAGAAAGATCTTCTGAAGAACAGTTATCTGTTGGTCGAACACACGGGGCCGGTGAGTTTGTCGGAGGCTGCTCCCCCTATTCGTTTCACTAGAAACGATCAATCCTATTTTTTCTAAAGGGCTGTCAGACTCAGCGCCACAAAGTCCTTCACAGCTCCTCGTCTGTAATCTGCGGGTCTCTTGCACTAGTGCAGGTGGTGTGCTCCGGTAACACGGAGCTGTTCCTTGTTCTTCACATGGGCTTTAGACACGGGTCCAATCAATCAGATCGAAAACGGAATTATGTTTTCTTGCCTACTTGTTATTTTACATTTATTAAATAATTAAGGTTACTACAAATAATCAGGCCAACTCTGATATTATTTCTTTTAGGGCTGGGCGATAAAACGATAACGAAATGTATCACGATAGACACGTAATCAATATCAATAGAAAATGTGTTAGATAGAAAATTTCAATATTATTTTTATTCCTCGTTGTAAGAAACCGGAGCAAAAAGTCTACTTCTAGCTCCGCTTTGAACCAGAGGTTGCGAAGCAAGGTTGGTTGCACCAACAAAGGCACTCGTCCTCTGGTACCTAGCAACGTATGGAGTGACACGCTAATACCCAATCATGTAACAGTATCAAGTTTGGTTGCGCCATCTCGTTGTCTCGTGTTCACAGAAACGGCATGCTGTGCAACAAGAAATCCTGTCAGCCAGGTACTTTGCCACAACTTCTGACCTGTGGTCAAGCCGTACTTCAGAGCCATACATTAGCTTGACCATTCATTTCATACACCACGAATTGAATCTGAAAACCAGATGCCTCGAAACAGCATATTTCTCTGACGATCACACAGGAGAAAATATAGCAGAAGGCTTGAAGGAGGCACTGTTGACCTGGTCTCTAATTGAAGACAAAATGGTGTGCATCACCACAGACAGTGGGGCAAATGTAGTGAAGGCAACTTCACTGAACGACTGGACCCAGCTACAGTGTTTTGGCCATCGTTTGAACTCTGCTTTTGGTGAGTAGCATTGTTATTTTGATGGCACTCATCCATGTTGGTTCGTGAATTGATTTTATTAGCCAATACATTAAGATTATATAATTATTATTATATTATTGATAGTTTTTATTATTATTATCCATCAAAGCAGCTTTACACTGACTTACTGACTGACTCAACCTCATCTATTATCTGTAATTTACGCTGTCATTGTTTTTCTGCAGGTGCCGCAGGAAAGGACTAAAGAGTGCACAGGGCTTTAGGTGTTTGCAAGAAAGTGGCCTTTTCTTACTCATGGAAGAAAAAGAGTGTGCTCTCCAAAGCACAGCAACGTCTCAATCTTCCCACACACCAGCTGATCACAGAGTCACTAACCTGGTGGGGCTCGAGACGAAAGATGGTGGCAAGGGTCCTAGAGCAACAAAAGGCCATCATCAATGATGGCCATCAAAAGGCCATCATTGACACCGTTCTGTCTGCTGATAAAAACAACAGGCACCTGATCCCAACATGGCTGGACATTGATGTCCTTGAGTGCATGAATGCGGCCTTAACTCCTCTCCTGGAGTTCACAGACTCCCTTTCTGGGGAGTCATATGTGACAATGTCTTATGTGAAGCCTGTGCTCCACCTGTTCCGCACCAATTTGCTTAAAGTAAACGAGGAAGACACTCAAAAAAGAGATGAAAACAAAAATAATGGCCTATCTTGATGAGAAGTATGCTAGCCCTGACACAGACGATCTCCTTGACATGGCTACCTTGATGGACCCCAGGTTTAAAGTCCAATACATTAGACCAGAGAAGGTAAGGGCCATTAAAATGAGAGCAGTGTCTGAGGGGGTGAATGGAGGCCAGTCACAGGCAGGGGCTTCTGAGGGAGCAGCAGACCAAGGTGCAGAAGGAGGAGCTGCGGCTGCCATTGAACCACCTCTACCGCTGGGCGTGAAGAAGCAACGCAAGTCATTGGGGAGCTTCTTCAATAAGCAGAGTCAAGAAGAAGATGACTTGCCTCTCACTGAAGAACAGAAAGTGGAGAGTGAGCTAGAAAGGTACCTGATGTGCCCTGATGCAGACAGTGAGTCTGAACCCGTGGACTGGTGGAGGCTCCATGGACACAACTTCCCAAGATTGTCTCAGCTGGCAAAAAAGTACTTATGCATCCCGGCCACCAGTAGCCCCTCAGAAAGAATTTTTAGTACTGGGGGTAATATTGTTACATGCACCAGGGCAGCTTTAAAACCAGAGAAGGTCAACCAGCTGGTGTTCCTAGCACAAAACCTTGACTGAAATATACTCAAGGGTAATTGAGTTAAAGGGTAATTCCGGTGTAAAATGGATTTCGGATATGTATTGTATGATAAAGAGTTGAAACGTTCGTTTTGGAGCACAAAAACCGCATGTAGACGCTTTCTTCAGTTGGCTGTTTTCAGCCGATTCTATCAAAACGCTATAAACTTGGGACGATGGGGGCACTGGTTATGGTAAAAACTAAATCGCTATTTTAAACCACGTTTTGATAGAATCGGCTAAAAACAGCCAACTGAAGAAAGCGTCTATATGCGGTTTTTGTGCTCCAAAACGAATGTTTCAACTTGTTATCATACAAAACATATCCCAAATTCATTTTACACTGGAATTACCCTTTAAGTCTACCTCAGTTATACTGGAATTTCTTCTATGTTTACTAAACACTGCATATATTTAAAAAAAGAAATGTTATTCAGGGTGAAGAGGGTGAACTTTTTTGCACTAAACTTGCAGTAAGAAATATATATGTAGATAGTTCTTCTCGGGTCTCAGGTTTCTATATGTTTACGTTTTACACTTTGCACATGTTTTTGTAACACTTTATTTTTGTTAAGCACTTTATTATTGATGATTGTTAAGTTTTCATTGTGATGGTATTTATTTGAGTGTTTTCCATGGCTGTGTTGTTGACATTCATTTCCATTGTCTGCCTACAACCAGAGTAAGGTTAAGATTAAAATAAAAAAATAATAATTTAGTATATTTTTCTCCTGGTCCTTATTTTAAATAGGTCATACAAATTTTCGATAATTATCGATATCAACCGATATGAAACACATGTATCGTGATACAGTTTTCAGCCATATCGCCCAGCCTTAATTTCTTTATCAATTTCAGCCAAATTATGGACAATTTAGTAGATTCTGCAATATTCTACCTCAAGTCACCTCAGCCAGGACTTCAACCAGTAGTCTGGACCCAATGCCCACCACCCTAGTTAAAGCCTGTCTTCCCATTCTCTGCCATCCAGTGGAAAACATCATAAATGCATCTCTGGCCTCTGGTGTAGTACCATCCAGCTTTAAAATGGCGGTAGTCATCTCCCCTCTCAAGAAGCCAGGCTCGGATCCCGACGATCCCAACAACTATCGTCCAATCTCTAACTTCCCTTTTCTCAGCAAAATACTGGAAACAGCAGTGGCTGGCCAGCTTCAACACCACATGTCCCACCATGAGCTCTTCGAACCCTTCCAATCAGTTTCAGAACTCACCATAGCACTGAGACTTGACTTGCTGACTTGCTGCTTGCTGCCGACAATGGCCTCACCATCCTCATATTCCTTTACTTTTCTACATCCTTTGATTCAGTCTCTCACACCATCCTTCTCTACCCCCTCTCTGAGCTCATTGGCCTCAGTAGCACAGCACTGTCCTGGTTCCGGTCCTACCTCACAGACTGGAAACAATTCATCACCCTCAATGGCTCCACCTCTGATCCAACACCTCTCAATCATGGCGTGCCCTATGGTTTGGTGCTTGGTCCCCTGCCGTTCACTGTCTACAAGCTGCCCCTAGGTCATATCATCCGGAAACATGGACTCAACTTCCACTGCTACGCCGATGACACACAACTCTATATCAGCACAAACCCCTCCTCATAGCTCCCACCCACACAACTTGTCAACTGCTTTTAGGAACTAAAATCATGGATGACCACAAACTTACTCAAACTAAACCGCAACAAGACAGAGCTCATGGTGGTGGCTCCTGCAGCACTGCTCAGGGAGGTTGAAGACCTGGCCGTGGTTGTGGATTGCTGCTCAATTTCCCCATCTCCTGAGGTGCGCAACCTAGGCGTCATCCTGGACTCCGCTCTCTCCTTCCGGTCCCAAATCAAGAACATCACCAAATCCGCCTTCTACCACCTCAGAAACATCTCATGACTCCGGCCTTCACTCACACATTCAGTAACTAATTCATCCACGCCTTCATCCCCTCACGTCTGTGCTACTGCGACGTCTCCGGTCTGGACTATCCCCAAGGCCCTTAGCAGACTCCAATATGTTCAGAATTCAGAACCAGGGTTCTAACCCACACAAAGCCCTGGCAGCATATCACTCCAATCCTCCAACAGCTCCACTGGTTACCTGTCAGGTCACGCATCAACTACAAAATTCTCCTGCTCACCTACCAATCCCTCCATGGGCTCTCACCGCAATATCTCAGAGATCTCCTCCACCCCTACACTCAGTCACGCTCTCTGTGGTCCTCTGAAGAGGACCGGCTGGCCATCCCCCGCACTAGATTGCGGACCTTTGGAGACAAGGTATTCTCTGCCAATGCTCCCACACTATGGAACAGCCTACCACTCCACATCCGCTTTGCCCCATCCCTGCCCATGATTAAAAAACACCTCAAACATTCCTCTTCACTAAGTCCTTTAACCCCTAACCCCCCCCCCCTTCCCCTCTCCCCTTTTTTGTTAAGCGACCTTGGGTATCTTGAAAGGTGCTATAAAAATCCAAGTTATTAGACCTCAGATCATAGGAGTCCGAAGTCTTGCTGATTTTGATTAAGCACGTTTTTAAGCCACACCCTATTCCTTAGTACTGGGGCTTTTTTTATTGTAAGGACTTTTCTTGAGGTTAGTTTGAAGATATTGGTCCATAAATAAATAATTTTTATCTAGGTAAATATCTGTAGGACCCTTATGGTAGTAGGTGTTTTTGCAAAATTATAATTGGCTGAAATTCTATCCCGACAGAAGTCATTCTTTGAGGTTCTTGAGGCATATTTGCTCGCCATGAGGAGACGTGTGTGTGGGCAACGTTTGCTCTCCATGGAATTAACCCTGACCTAACCCTAAAGGTGCGCTCACACCAAAAGAAACATTTGTCGCCCGTTCGCGTTGTCGCCCAAGTTTTGTCGCGCGACAAATCATAAACTGTCGCTGTGCAAGTTTTGTCAGGCGAATTTACTGTGGTTCACCCCGGACTGCACTGCAGGGAACGGTTGGCCGGTTGAACGCTGATTGGCTGTTAAGTTACACATGTCACTCAGTGGCCACGCTGTTGAACGCTGATTGGCTGTCATCACGCGAATGTTGCGGCAAAGATGAAATATTTCAACTCGAGCGAATTTGTCACGCTACAAATCCTTGTGAACGTGCTCGCCTGTGCAGGGCGAAAGTGTGGCGCGACAAAAACTTGTCGCCGGTTTTCTCTAGCAAATAATTCGCCCGGTTCGCGTCTCTACGTTCACTTCGTATGGGATCGTGTCACCCCTTTGCGTTTGGAAGAAACCGCTTGGAAGAAACCCTGACACTGCACATACCCTAACCCTGACCCAACTCTAACCCTGACCCTGAACTAACCCTAACCCTAAATCATAAGATGACTTGAGATTTCAGTTCTGTGTTGGAACAGCAAAGAAGCAAGTCCCATAAGCTGATTTAAAATTTGCAAATTAAAAATAAAGATGATATAAGTGGATAGATGTACGGTGTAGGACTTGTCATCGATGGTATTGTCGGATAGAATAATGGTTCTTGTTCCACGTGAGGTCTTTAAGTGTCCTCTACCTGCCCAGCTGATGAGTCTAAAGAGGACAACTCACTTATGGTCAATATTGGGAATTTAAAGGTTTTATTTGACTTTTATTTGTTTCTGAAATGTATAAAATGAATATGTAAAAGCAAATAGGTGGTTTGAATATTTTAAGTTTTGATGAAATTGCACGGTAGGTCTAGCGCTATTCACCCGAAGACAAATCACACAGGCGCTATTCCGGTCAACGGATCGCCATAGAAGGAAATAAACATTTCAAAACCTCCTTAATGGACAATTATCAGTCTTTTCGGGATCAGCAGCAACACAAGCATGACAGAGCATATTGTGATCAAATGCATGGCAGACATGTGAGCTGTTGTTATAACTCACATAGCCGCCCATGGAGATGCCGGTCATCCCCAGTGGCCAGAAGCCTTCTCTCTCCAGCCAGTTGAGGAGGACGGCTGACTCCAGGATCAAAGCTCCGCCCATCACCAACAGGTCGGAGACGTTCTTCAAACAGGACCGCCTACGAGAAACAACATCAGGATAAACTCATCTCAGATTCTAGACGTACGACACCATGACCATTAGTTTATCTTTGATCATGGAGAACGATCTGACAAAGATCAAGCAGTGGAGGAAGGGCTCGTAATAAACAACACAGTAAGAGTCATTACATTCAGGATACTTACAGCTGGTCTTTAGGTTTACGGTAGCCATGTAGAGATTGTGTTAAGGCACCAGAACAAGGTGGAGTAAAAATAACAAAGAATCAATAATAAATAAATTACGGGGTAGATTAAAAGACATAGCTGGGTTTTCTCACACACGCATGCACACACACACACACACTATAGCAATTACCCGATTAAGATGCATGTGACATACTGCTATCAACAGACTTATTCCAGTTCAAGCCAAAACAAATCCGATTTTTTAAACGTCCTATAATGTGTGGTCCTTTACAAGCATAATATATAGAATGATTAAATGTGTATATATTTTTTGTGTCTATTAATTATTATCGAGAAACAAACGCTTCAGCCTAAAAACATTCACCCCGAGGTTTGTTCATAAAATGTGTAAGCTACTTCAGAAACACTTGGATTCTGCCAGGCAGATTTAACAAAACAGGAAGGTGATGCAATACAACAGTACAAGGATATAGTAAGGGTTCTCCAGCAGCAGGGAGGCCATTCCCGCCTCTCTGACCATCGGTCTGGCCATAAGGGTTCGTCGACGCCAGAAAAACTATCAACACAAAGATTTAAAGAAAACGTTAAGACCAAATAATACAGTTTATAGGCAATATGTAATTCCAGCTGCTGCCGGGTTGCCCAATCAAATCAATTAAAAATATGTAGTTTGATGACGTCGTGAGAAACAGTGGAAACATTGGATTTGTTGTAAAAATAGCAGACAGAAATCATGTTCACGATCGAGTTGTCCCTTTATTCTAATGAGATTGGCGCAAATAACATGTTAACTTAAAAACTTCCCATTAGTTGAATCGACCAAAAAGCTGTAGATACCATTATGTGGGGTTGATTAAAGCGTTGACTACCGAAACAGCTGTAGATACCGTTATGTGGGGTAGGTTAAAGCTCTGGATAATGTAGCGCATTGGGGTGTTATCAGTGGTCAAAACAACCATACTAAAAATCATCACCATGTGGAATGTTGCTGTAACTTTACAAAATAACCGTACAGGTTACAGTGTTTCCCACAGAATGAGATTCTACTTGTGGTGGTAGCTGTCTAGTTAGTTAGTGGAGCTGATCAGTGGTACGCGTCCCGTGGGTTAGTCAGTGTGGACCGGCAGCAGCACTCCTCTCTATATATTGTTTGGTAAATTTCTCTACACATAAAGGAAATTACAAAGTACCCTGCCCTAAACAATAGCCTCACAATGCCATTAAACTGGAGAAGCCTCTCATTTTAAGAAGTTGGATTAAAATTGCCATTTAGAAAAGTATCCCATTAGCTCTAAACCAGTTGCATTTCTCAACTGGTGGGTCGCGACCCAAAAGTGGGTCACAGACTCATTTTGAATGGGTCGCGGAATGTAAAAAATAAATAAATAAATAAAATAAAATAGTTAACATTAGAGCTACAACTAGTTCCAGTGATTAGGCCAAGATGGGAATTTCGGTTCTTTTTAGTAAGCCTGATCATTTGGATCAGCTCACCAACAAGAGCCGGCTCTATCGGCTCCCAAACGGCTCTTCATATTTTCACTTATACCTTTTATAATTCAGCCAAATGTAGCCCGTTTTGACTTATGATTCAGATGTGTAGGCCTATATATCACTTAAAATATTCAATCCATCCTTTGTACTGAAGTATTCAAAAGAAAAAAATACATTTTGCTGTACAATTTGCTGTAGCTGATTGTTTTCATTGCAGTATGAGCGCAACGCGCGTCCCTGCTAGGGCTGGGCGATTAATCGAATTTTGATCGCGATTTTAACGTCAAACGATCACAAAACTAATATAATCAAGTTTTTATTTACCGAATACCCTTCATTTCAATAAATGTTTTATAGAAAGTGCAAAACAGCTGGATACATATCTGTAAATTATTTTAGATTTGTACATTTTCTTTCTGACCATTTTGTTTATTTATTTAAGGCAAAATTTCAAAGTTCTCAGTTACAAAGTGTTTTTGGGCGAGAAATGCTGAATAAATAAAAAAAATAAATAAATCATGTTTCAAACTCAAAAATAATCGTTTGAATAATCGTGATGTCAATATTAACCAGAAAATCGTGATTATGATTTTTCCATAATCAAGCAGCCCTAATCCCCGCCCCTCACTGCTTAATGGTATGATCCTTGTCTATCCACACATGATTGGTTGCATGCATGAACCTGACAGTCACTGCACACACGCATAGCATGCACAGAACACCCGTAGCGCAGAGGTCTTCAGTTCATTCTGCCTAGACAAACTTTATATAAAATACAAAAAATCGAAACGTCTCGCGGTCGGGAGCCGACTCCCATCGTTCACTTTAAAGAGCCGACTCTTTGAACCGGCTTGTTAAGTGAGAACAGAAATAGCAGCTTATCTTCCAGAGAATACATCACCTTACGCTGAGCTGTTTAACAACAAAATCTGTCTCGCACAAGTTGCGTATCTTGCCGGTGTGTTCAAGCACCTAATCACATTAAACGTGTCTATGCAAGGGAGGGGACACAATATGTTTGAACAGTCTGACAAAATTGCTGCATTTAAAAAGAAGATCGCATTGTGGGTACATCATATATCAAAAGATACACATGTTTCTCAATGCTTGTCATGAAGCACAACGGCTGGACACAGTGGCCACTAAACTGCAAGCTCGGTTTCTTAACTACTTCCCGGAGAAACATGGAAATGATAGCTGGATACCTGACACCTTCGGAATCGACAGCGTCACATTGCCAAGCAACGAAGGGAATCAGCTGGTGGAGCTGTCATGTGATCAGACTCTGAAAGGAAATTCAGTGAGGTAAGCCTCCCCCAATTCTGGTGCAACCATGTAATGGTTGCAATCAAAATCCTCCTACCATTCAGCGCTATCTATCTCTTCTCAACTTTGGTCCAGCTCAAGTCCAAGCAGTGGAACAGGTTGGACGCGGAGCATGATCTGAGAGTAACTCTGTCAACCATCACCTCAGACTTAGAAACTCTTATCAGGAGAAAAGCACATCCCCAACTATCTCATAAGCTTCCCTGAATGCTTGGTTAGTAAAAAACGTCCGTTTAGTAGGCCTACTTGAAGATTATATTTGTGTTGTCAGTTATGATGTTCATCTTTTTCATATTCACCAGAATCCGCAGCACGCAGTATTAATGGATCAGTTTGTCAGATTGCCTTGAATGCAGGGAAAACAGGCAGTTTAGTAGGCCTACTTGTAGAGATTATATATGTGTGTCTACTCTAAACACAGTTATGTTAATTTTTTTCATTTTCACCAGAATCAGCAGCACGCTGTTTTGATGGATCAGTTTGTTATTGCTAGAGTGCTCTGTATGAAGGGATTATTTAAGTAATGATTAGCCATGATGACATTGTGTATGTGTGATTATTTTGGAGAAATTAATTTGCTTGGTTTGAATAAAAATGGGTTGCAACACTGATTATGGCTGCGATCTGAGGGAAACACACATACACTGTATATAATACTGGTTCAACCAACATACACTGTATGTAATACAGGTTCAACTAACATATTGATACCAGCATACAACACAATTAGGTAAAAAGCCCCCCAAGTAACAAAGACTGTTAAAACCTGGCCTGATGATGCCGCACAGCAGCTGCAGGACTGTTTTGGAAATACCAACTGGGACATTTTAAAAAATCAGGACTTGGAAGAGTACACCTCCACCGTACTCTGCTACATCAAGCATTGTGTTGACCCTGTCTCTGTGGACAGGCGCATCCGGGTGTATCAAAACCAAAAACCCTGGATGACAAAAGACGTCCAGACCCTGCTGAAGGAGAGGGACACCGCCTTCAGGCCTGGAGATGAGGCACATTACAGCGCTGCCAGAACCTGCCTGAAGAGAGGCATCAGGGAGGCCAAGACAGCATATAAGAGGAAGATTGAGGGCTACTTCAGCAGCAACAACTCACGGCAGGTGTGGCAGGGGGTCCAACACATGCTGAGAGACTGCGCTGACCAACTGGCTGATGTCTTTACTGATATATTCAACCAGTCCCTGTCCCAGTGCATGATCCCACCCTGCCTGAAGTCCTCCACAATCATTCCTCTACCAAAAAAGACTACTGTCAGCAGACTCAACGACCACCGGCCGGTGGCCCTTACACCAGTCATCATAAAGTGTTTCGAGAAACTGGTCCGGAGCCACACCACAACAAGCCTGCCAACCACTTCTGACCCCCACCAGTTCGCATACAGAGCTAACAGGTCTACAGAGGACGCCATAGCCACCGCGCTCTACTCCACGCTGCAACATGTGGAACATCAGGGGAGCTATGCCAGGCTGCTCTCCATAGACTTCAGCTCTGCTTAATACCATCATACCTAACAGACTGCTCACCAAACAAATGAACTTTGGTCTTTCACAACCCATCTGTTATTGGATTAAAGACTTTCTGACAGAGCGCTCCCAGAGTGTTAGAGTAGGTGCCCATCTTTCCTCTGCACTTAGCATCAGCACCGGCTCCCCACAGGGCTGCGTGCTGAGCCCCTAATCTACACTCTCTACACCAATGACTGCATCCCTAGCCACCCCAGCAATTCCATCATTAAGTTTGCGGATGATACAACAGTGGTGGGGCTCATCTCAGGTGGGGATGAGACTGCATATAGGGAGGAGGTCCAAAGACTGTCTACATGGTGTGCGGAGAACAACCTCTTCCTCAACACCTCAAAGACCAAATAGCTGATCATTGATTATAGGAGGAATAAGCCGGACATTAAGCCCATCTACATTCACGGGGAGAGCGTGGAGAGAGTCTCGAACTTCAGGTTCCTGGGCATACACATTCAGGAGGACCTGACCTGGACAATAAACACCAAGGCGCTTCTGAAAAAGGCCCAACAGAGACTGTATTTCCTAAGGATCCTCAGGAAGAACAATCTTCAGGAAAATATGCTGTTGACCTTTTATCGCTGCACCATTGAGACTGTCCTAAGCTACGGCATCTCGCTGTGGTTTGCCAGTTGCACTGCAGCTGAAAGGAAAGCACTCCAGAGGGTCATAAAAACTGCCCAAAGTCATTGGATGTCTACAATACACTGCCTCAGGAGAGCTCATAGCCTCCTCAGAGACTCATCCCACCCAGGTTTGAACTGTTGCCCTCTGAGAGGCGTTACAGGGCAATCAGATCAAAAACAATAAAAAACAGTTTCTACCCCAGAGCTGTTATTTCTCTAAATAATGCAGAATTATAAATTATTGCATTATCATACCAATCTGACTATTAAATGTGGCTGACATTTTTGTATATATATATATTGTTTTTGAATTCTTAAACATTCTATATTTTTTCTATATTTTTTTTTATTCTATTTTTTTTTCAACTTTTCTCTTTTTTTTGGCTTTATAAAAAAAACGTTTTTTTGAAAAAGCACTTATTTTGAGAGCTTCTACCCCAATTTCGTTGCACTTTGCGCAATGACAATAAAGAGATTCTGATTCTGATACAATGTATATAATACAGGTTCAACTTAAATACACTGTATATAGTACAGGTTCAACCAACATACACTGTATATAATACAGGTTCAACCAACATACACTGTATATAATACAGGTTCATCTAATATACACTGTGTATAATACAGGTTAAACTAACATACACTGTTAGCTTTGGCGTCTTCTCTGCGGAGAAAAACCAACAATAATCCTTCCGCCTAGAATGATCATGTTGTGATTCAGAGTGTGCAGAGAGGAGGAAATTCAATGGAAGGGAAACATTATCAATCGAGGAAGTATTATTCTCTCCGAAAGATACACATTTCACAAAACATACATTTAAAGTAATCATTTCTTAAGTACAAGGATTAAATAAAAATAACAAATACATACATGGTCTCCAGTCCCAGCCAAGTGGATGCATACTGGTTTATTTCTCTGCCACCTCTTCGGAACTATGAATTGAAACCTAAATCAGAAAAACACAAATAAAACTCTACTATAGACCTTTATTTCACTTAAGTACAAGTGCCTAAAGGTTAATGCTATTAACGGGTTTTACCATTCAATACTATTCAATTAATGGGATTGAATTACATTTCAAAAAATGTCTGTTGCTGTTTAGACAAAGAATCTTTAGCACATGAATTCATGATTTCTACTTTGTATAATTTGTTCAAAGTAAAAATAGAAAAGCATGGAGGACTTATTGTGCCACAGAAAGAATGAATGAGTGCTAAGTAGACTGTTTTGATAAAGAATACATAAACACATATAGTTGTTAGCAACGATAACAGTGACTACATGTTATTGGGAACATGGTGAGCACGGCCTAATGCATACATCTTAGTAGACATCAGTAAATTACAATATTTTTGGTCGAGGTCGGATTCAAACAGTAGATCTCCTGCACAATATTGTTGGGCATTGTCTGAACAAATGAGGCCCATTAAAGAATCACCAGCAGGGGCAGAATCTTCACACTCATTCATTGACAAATGGTGAACTTGGTTAGTATGGTAAAATGGCACCATCATCTTCCTCATGCTCTACCAAAGCCCTCCATGGACATAGAATTGGCCACGGGCATCTGAGACTATATTTAGAGAAGGAGCAGTATTCAATGCGTGGAGGAAATGGTAAGCTTGTTAGGTATGGTAAAATGGCATTTGTATGCCATAAAGACAGGTTAATCGGATGAAAACATTTATAAACCATCACCACTCATATTTCAAAAGTAAACACTGGCAGAATCCACAGTAAAAAAAAAAAACTTTTGAGAAATGATGTGTGTACCCCTTTAAGGCCCAGCCTGCATTGGAGAAGGGCCACGGATTAGATAGGGGAAATCCAAAACAATTTATTCACCTTGTTTTTGGAGATATATACTTGAAATTTGGCTTGGGTATACTATGGAATCACCTCTTTTAGCCTTATGGTAGGCCTTTCACAACTGAACTCAGGATGAACTCATGTCCGAAGATGATCAGGAGTTGCCACATTTGACACATGCAACACACAACAGGAGATAAGAAGTATCAGACATGTTCTACATGTTGAAGAACCTCCGTACACCCGAGGCGAGGGGCGGTGTCTGGGCGCAGCGTGGAGGAGGCAGGATGAGATGTTTTGTTTAAAACACAGGAAGACAGCAGATGAGGGTTAACCCTAACCCCTGATATCCATACCCCACCGCTCCCCTAACGTTAGGCCTGGTGGTACGAACAAAGAACCCCTAACTGGACGAGACGCGTGGACGTGTGGGGGCGGTCAGATGGGCAGCAGGCGCTCTGCGGTTTATATTAGCGTTCAAATTTTGTTCATATCAAGACTTTTAACAAAGTGATAACAAGGAGAAGATAACTTAGATAAAGTGGATTTATTGCATAAAAAAAAAATTTAACTTTGCAAAACATCATGAACACAGTAGAGCTTTCAATCTTCCTCTAAAATCCCATTGGAAT
Source organism: Pollachius pollachius (assembly GCF_949987615.1). Taxonomy (NCBI): domain Eukaryota; kingdom Metazoa; phylum Chordata; class Actinopteri; order Gadiformes; family Gadidae; genus Pollachius; species Pollachius pollachius. The sequence continues at coordinate 23,134,472 of NC_136943.1, forward strand.
TTCATTCTTTATTATTTTTAATATTGTTAATTCTCTGACTCTCCAATCCTCCCGAATTTAGAGTAGGGGCAGAATAGGAGTTACCTTGCTTTAACAGCGTCTGGTGGCAGAATAGGAGTTACCTTGCTTTAACAGCCTCTGGTGGCAGAATAGGAGTTACCTTGCTTTAACAGCCTCAGGTGGCAGAATAGGAGTTACCTTGCTTTAACAGCCTCTGGTGGCAGAATAGGAGTTACCTTGCTTTAACAGCGTCTGGTGGCAGAATAGGAGTTACCTTGCTTTAACAGCCTCAGGTGGCAGAATAGGAGTTACCTTGCTTTAACAGCCTCTGGTGGCAGTATTCCAGGCACCAAGTGTTCCATAGGAGAAATGAAGTACCCATTATGGATATGACAGTCGAAGTGGTCTTCTCTCTTCGAGGAGTAGCAACAAAGTATTTCAATGGTTAACATATGACAGTTGGTGAATATTAGATGTATTTGCAACATTATAAGTCTAATAATAGAGACCATGGCCAATGAGTCTGTGGTCATTTGATGAAAACATACATTAAGAAGCTATTATTTGTCAACAGAAACTGACAAAACCAAATATCCCAGTCAAGAAGGCCTGCCTGAAAAGCAGCCTTAGAGTATCACTGCATTCACATACGTTTAGCTTCAAGAAAGACCTGACATGTTTGTTCATTGGGTTTATTGTCGAGTAGAAACACAACACTGCCAATCCTATGTGGATGCCGTATTTGTCTATCGTCAACGGTGATAAAGACATGAGGTGGTAACGATATTAAGCAGAGCCTCATCGTACGCCACCAAGGTAATTGGACAATTAATGACTGCTTCACCTGCATGCATTCAATGATTTATAATTAGTGTGGTTGCTTTGCAACCACACTACTACACAATACTAGATATTGGCCTATCCGATATTCAATATATATATATATATAAATATATATATATATATATGTATCTGTATCGCCGTATATGTTTGCCGATATGACCAGATATGAAAACTTTTGAAATGGTGTTGATTTATTAGCGTAATCACCTCATTATAAATCCTCTAGGGTGGTGGTTCAACATCTCTTTACAGTGCACATCTATATGAACACTCCCAACACTAGTAGTTTTACATCCTGTTCTGTGTGAAGGTGAGCAGCTCAAACAGCGCCAACCCTCAAACAGGTCATTGATTCCTCAGCTCTGGGTTTAATGCAATGCTGCTTGGGCCCAAAGCACGGCTGGAGGGTGAGATCCCATGGAGCCCCCCGCCAGGATACCATGGTATACATTTATATACACAGAATAAAGGCCTATATATCTTTATTTTCAATATCGGCCGATATATAGATAGGCTCTACTGTTATATAATTATTTTAGGGGGCCAAGTACAAAGTGCGAAGGCAACCTATTGTAATCATTAGTGTTTTATTATTCTTATTCCGAAACGTTTAACTTGCACATTAAAAACTGCTGCGTCGCTTTTTGTGTAACTTTCACCATCCCTAGAGGCTGACTAAATATAAACAGAGAGGACAAATTATACTGATTGGCCCAAAGGTGGCGCTATAGCAATCTTCCAAAAGCGCAAACTTCGAACATGCCTATCCCTTTTCACAGTCAGAGAACAAATGTTACCCGGGAACCCGTAGCAGGGAACTAAATGGCGGCTGCACGGCCGAATTAGCCCAATAGAGGTAGGTGCCTTAAGACGGGGTTAACTTAAGTCAATCATCAAAAAACTGGTGTACTAAGAATAAGAAGCATATGTACGGTTAACCAGGATAAAGTTAATCAAAATTCTACCTTAGGGGGCACAACAGAGATTAATTGAAAATGTTAAGACACATAACCCCTCAGCCTTTGGCGTACGGTCATGAACGTTTGATTGGCCATCACCAGATCAGAGCTGAAACGTACCTCTTTGGCGCCACGGTAACTGGCAATCAAACAAAAAAGTCAGCCCCATTTTTCAATGAATCATAATTCTGTTCCAAAGTGGCCCAAGGACTTGGATTGGGCATGCTCGCTCAATAGCCTAGCTTGTTAGCATGCTCATGAAATATTAAGCAAACATCGAGTCGGCTCCTGCAGCCACACACATATTCTTTCAAAAATGCACATGCAGCGACATGCCTAGTTGGTCCTATTTATGTATGCGGTCAATATATAGTGGTAATGTGCACTACAAAAACAATACAAATCAAGTGCTGTCATCACCGTTGCCCATAATAAGCGTTACAAATTCTATCGAATCAGGTGTGTCCTTCTTGAGAAACCCAGAAAAACCACTACGCAATGTTTCCGGGAGTCATACTATGTCAGACAAATCATCGTATTCTCGCATGTTGGTCCAATAGCCTATACCATTTATACTTTTGTTGTATGGAAACAAAGTAGTCCTACCGGTGTTTTAATATGTCTTACCACTAAACCCAAAAGTACCGTCGCTTTTTTATAACAACGATAATGTAGAGAGAAGAGGAGAGGGGAGAGGAAAGGTGAGAGAAGAGACTAGAGGACAAGAAGAGGAGGGAAGATGAGAGGATATAAGGAGAGGAGAAACATGGACATCTTGAAGTTTAGGGAAACCAGTTCAATAAAAGGGTTAGAAATGCAGCAGGCTACAAGGCATTAGTCTAATATCATCATATGCATGTACTATAACAGAAGGCGATCTGGAAAGTTATTGTGGCCAATCTGAGGGTTTAATGTCCATCACTTGGAATAACTACCGCAGTGAAAAAGGAGGGAGTGCTAAACACTCATTAGGGATTTCAATCTATACACAGCTAGACAACGTCTACACAACGAGAGGAGGCGAGTTGAACTTAAATCACGGCCTAGACAATCTACATAACCACTATCAACCATCAACCTGGGATCTCAACAAACCGGCTATATCTGTGTTCTAACTCCATTGCAAATAATTTAACTGATTTCTGAAAGCTTTGTAAAGTTTAAGAGACATTAGTTTAGATATTTATTGGAATTTTTCATAATTATGAAAGTGAATTGCTTTTGGCTACAGAAACAGTCGCAAGTACAAAACACATACTCACGCATTGAAGAAATTCACAAAAGGTACAAAATGCAAAAATGTTGTACCTTATCCATGTAAACAGGATAGTCTTTTGGCACCAGGTGCTTGCATCTCTCTCTGTCCCCAATGATTTTACGGAACTCGAAGATTCTGACAGAAAGAAATAAACAAAGTTAGTCCATCAATCATTTTCTTGTTACTATGCAACAACTTGATGACCGTAAATACTAGGGTAGGATAAACATTATTTTTAACCATTGCACTTTTTGCCTGTTGAGAGGGCATTTTTAATCACTTGCAGGACAATTATATACTATTGGAATATTTAAAAATACCTTGTTAAATCTATGTTGCATAACCAATATCTAATGACTCTTATTCAATCATACTTATTCAAACTTACTTTTAATTAACCACTTTCAGTTCAACAAGTTGGTTATTTTCAAACAGTGCTGGCACAAGCCTTTAATGGGCACTAAACAGATTTAGACTTGGGCCCCCCCACTGCCTGGAACAAATCCATTATCAATTATATCAGTTGTAGATGTGTTTCTTACATCATAGCATTGTCAGCCTGACATGGTTTTAATCTTAAAAAGTTAGACAACTCACAAGAATGGTCTGGTGTTAATTTGCATTTTAAAGGGGACATATTATGAAAACAGCACTTTTCCTGGGATTTGGGGTGTTGTTGTGGGTATATGGTGCTCCCACACGCATACAAACTTTGAAAAAAGTCTGTACATGAATTTTTGAGTGAGATACACATTTCTGGAAGCAGCCTGACTCCAGCTACCAAACGAGAGAGTCAGTTTCGGAGCCCCCTCCTACGTAGGAAAGGGGGCATTTGAATATTGCCTCCCACTTCCCCACTCCCCTCCAATCAGAGCATCGCTAAGATTTTGTGGACCAGTGGACGAGCAGCTCCGGCGGGGGGAACTTGGCGCTAGCCCTGCAGTACAATCCCTTTCTCTGGCGCCGAGCTCACCCCGCCAAAGCTTCGGCGGCAGTCGGGAGGAGGAGACATGGAGTACAAAAGGGATTGTACTCCCGGAGCTGAGCTGCCGGAGTGCCGCCGAGTTCCCCCAGCCGGAGCTGCTAGTCCGCCGGAGCTGCTAGTCCGCCGGAGCTGCTAGTCCGCTGAAGCTGCCACCTAGCTTCGGCGCCAGTTCAGCTCCCGGAGTACACCGCCGTACTGCGGCCGGACGGACTGACGGCGGCCGGACTGCAGTCCGGCAGCTCCGGCGCGGGGAGCTCGGAGGCAGTCCGGCAGCTCAGCTCCCGGAGTACAATCCCTTTCTTCTCCATGTCGCGGTTCATGGACTTCAGAGAGTCAAGGCCAAAGTTCCTTCCCCCCAATTCTTCTCAACCATGGCCGAGATATCCCCCACTACGAGTCTTTACTTGTGGAAGTACCAGAGACGTCAGGCACAGTCTTTATTATTCATAATATCATCCAAGGCGCACATAGCTTTGTCCGTGATACTAGATATATCATATAAATACCCGTATATAATATTATTATTATGTTACATTATATTATATAGATATAGAGCTCCAGGAGTCAGCAAACGGCAACAATCCCTTCTCCTCCATGCTGTGGTTCAGTCTGACAGCTCATTGGTCAATGGGCAGCAGCTCATTTGCATCAACGCTACAGACACCAGAAACAGCGCATTCTGAAGGGACTGAAACAGAGGGGAATAGCGGTAGACAATATTTTTTTTCCTAAAAGCTATTTCCAGCAAACAGCTTCAAAAACATGTTTTCTGGAACTCAAATATTATATTTACTTGTTGGGAAAACACCATAATATGTCTCCTTTAATATTCAAATTGGTACGGTGCTTAGGGTCATACTGAACGTGGTATACTGAAAAGTATAGCACGATAAACAGGCAGACAATGCATTAACTTAATTACATTAAGTTAATTACTTTAATGCATTTTGTGAACATTTACATATTTGAATATAGTTGCAAGCTACACTTACGGGGTCCTACAATACGGCGAGTAGGATGGCCTAATGAATGAATACGTTTGGTCGTGGTCGGAGTCGAACCAGCGAGCCCATGGTCGCGCAATCATTCAAAGTTTTTAAAGATCCCATGGCATGAAAATTTTACTTTATAAGGTTTTCTAACCTTAATATGAGTCCCCCTAGCCTGCCTATGGTCCCCTAGTAGCTAGAAATGGTGTTAGGTGTAAAACTAGCACTAGCTATCCTGCTCTGCCTTTGAAAAAACAAAACTCAGACGCGCCGATTTTGAATTTTTCCCTGCATGTCGTCATACAGGGAAATGTTAGCTCCCCTTTCTCTGCTTTGCCCAATGAGCTACGACTGTGCGAGCGCCACGTGTGTGTGTGTGTGTGTGTGAATACACACACTGTAACGCAAGTGTTGTACACTTCTTTGTTATTTGGATAACCGTTCTGCTGTTGGTGTTATGGCGCATAACAGGTCGGGTTCTCTGACGTCTCTGGTATTTCCACAACAAGACTTGTAGTGGGAGTTATCTCAGCCATGGTTGAGAAGGAATTGGGGGAAGAGAACTTTGGCTTTGACTCCCTGAAGTACATGAACCGCGACGTGGAGAAAGGGATTGTTGCTCGCGATTGTCGCATTAAAGCTACAGACACCGAAACGGCGCATTTGGGGAAAGTGGCTGTAATTCTGCACCACGTCTGAATTTCGTGAACGTCTTCAAATACTGTATTAGGGGCCCACTAATATCTATATTAAAGCATCCATAAAGTAGCATGCCATGGGACCTTAAAGATATTCTAGTTTTAAAATATAATTTTTTACACTGGCAGTCAATGGGCGGACGGCTCTGATTCTCTGACACTTCAACTACTTCAGACTTCGTAACTTGGTCAATTATTTTTATTTTACATTTTTTAAATGGTGTGCATGTATACATTGTGTTTAGGGATGTAATGGTTACCGGTGTAACGGTAAACCCCGATAAAAATGTTGTCGATAACAATTACTATTTTCATTTCAAATAGATTTTTTTATTATTGCGGTGCACAACCACCCCCGCGGTGTGGAAACCGTGTGCTTAAATCCTTCCAAGCGCTTCATCCGAGTCACCTGAAGTTGCCGCACAGGCGCACTGTGTAACCTGCAACATAATGTTTTTAAGTTTCGATTCAGTTGGAATCATGGTGTAAGGAGTAGACGACAGACCTCAAGACATCCATCAGCCTTCTAATGGGGATGTGCATTTCTGGCAAAAATACTATTCAATATTCGCTGAGAAGTATTCGAATAATATCCGAAAATCGGTCAATCAAGAACCCCCGACGCACGCACGCACACACACACCTCGGATACACGCACACACAATGACACAGGGAGAGGCTTTTATGATTTGTATGAAATCAATCAGTTTATTTCACCAACTGCGCCATCAACATTCAACATCAAAATTATTTCAACGTGGGCTTAGGCAGATAGGCTTACATGCGCCAAAAACAGATCGCTATTTATTTTTTTATTTTACTGAACACAGCCTGCATGACGGTGGCTCAGTCCTCGGTCGCTTAGCAACCGATGACAATTTTCCTTGACAGCGGTCATTATATGCTTAGCAACGGTGAATTAACAAAAAAATATTCACCACCGGAAGTTGTGAAAGCCCATGCAAGTGAACGGAGCGTTCAACAGCATTGAGAAGAGCCGTGTAATAAGTAAGGGATAATGTATAGAACGCCGATCATTATCGGGAAAATAAGCCCCGGCTTAAGGGGATTATTTTCGATAAAGACCGGCAACGTTCAATACATTATCCTACTTACCCCACACGGCTACTTGCCAAAACGAATAAATAGCTTCAAATGGTGTGTCTTTTTACAATTTATTTGTTTCCAGCATTCGTAGTGTTGATCAGCAGAGAAATAGTCCGCCAAAGACGTTGACGTCACTTAGCAACCGAAGACGCTGGGGTTGACAAGTTACCGGACTACTTGCGGAGTAGTGGTGCAACGGTTCACGGGTTACCCGTGATCCGTACGGATCAACCCTCACGGTTCGGGACGCAAGTGATCCGCGGATCGGCTGATAAAAAAAAAAGCTGTGCGTTCACGTGATCAGCGCATGTTTAAAGGACAATTCCGGTATCAACAACATCATCAAGTATCGAAGCGAAATACAGTTTATATTTTGTTTTATTTGGCAGTCCGTAAATCCACTTGAAACAGAAACCGGAACCGGACATGTTTATGTTTGGTTGTAGTCTTTTCGCTCGGTTCTCCGTATCAACAGTAGGGCTAGAACCGAGCGAAAAGACTACAACCAACCCCCCTTGCAATGAGCAATGAGTCTTCATTGCTCAAATAAAACACGACAGAAACTGTATTTCGCTACCATACTTGATGAAAAAAAAGAAGATGAGGATGTCTGCATTGCCTTGGGAGAGTGTAGACTCTAAACTCTCCCCAGGCAATGCAGACATCCTGAATTTAAAGTTGTAAATCCAGGGTTAGGGATTATTTGCTATCCATGTTAAAAAGAAGACGGAATAATGCCTCAGATTGCAATTTTTTTAAATATTGACTATGCTTCAAAGAAGCAGGATTATTACCTAATTTTTCACTTTATTTTGTTTTTACACATTTGAAGATTTTATTTAAAGTCACATTTGTCTTGTTATCTTATTATTATTTGTTGTTGTTGATCCGAAAATGATCCGACCCGTGACTCAAAAACCGTGACACGATCCAAACCGTGAGTTTTGTGATCCGTTGCACCCCTATTGCGGAGTGATGCCAAAGACGTCATTAGAGGCAAAAAGTCCTTTGTTTTCCTTGACAACGGTCAATTATACTTAGCAACGGTGAATTATCAAATATAATTCACTGCCGGAAGTTGTGAAGAGCCCATGCAAGTGAACAGAGCATTCCACGGCATTGAGAGGACCCGTGTAATAAATAACGATAGTCACATTCATTATTCGATGTTCTACGTGACTCCGACTATTCAACGATTGTTGCCCATCCCTACCTTCTAAGAGGACTAAGTCTGAAGTATGGGCATATTTTGGGTATTTAAAAATACCGCGATAATACCGAAAACTGGGATAATTTTGGTCTCAATAACGGTGAGGTTAAATTTTCATACCGTTATATCCCTAATTGTATTCTCCATTTAAAGCCCCCTCAAATTCCTTCACTTGATTTAAGCCATTCAACATTGTTGTTATGGTATAATTCAGACTTAATGAAATTATCATAATTCCTAATTTACCAGCACAGTAATGGACGATATGTAGAAGTTCAGAAACCTTACCCAGGTAGCTTATAAAATTCAGAATAAAGTTATATATCCCTATAGGTGATCTTATCCATGCACCTACTACACAATAAACATGTATATTCTTTCCCTCTTCCTCTTTAATGTACCTCTTAAAATCTTCAGGTTTTCCCCAGCCCTGTATGAAGAGCTTGGTGAGTAGAAGCCGTCTGTAAAGGACGTCCAATCGACTGACAGCCATGGGGAACCAACTAGAATCTATATTATTAAAGAAACATAAATGTCAACATTTAGAAGTAATCAAATCAATCAACAAATCAAAATGGATGCGCAATTCAGTGCAATGAGCAGTTAACTGAATATATCAATTCAGTCAAAAACTGTCAGTTAAAACAGAGACTGAGTGGGGGATCCCACTCTCATCTTCTCCTATGGTGCTACATTCTGAAGGAAAAGGTGTGCACACCGAAGAACATGACCCTAACGCTGGGGCAATCTGGGCAATCATTTTCTTCTTTGAAGGGGTAAAAAAACCCTTCAAAGAAGAAAATGATTGCCCAGATCGGGAAGACCTTCCGTTTATTTGCTCCCAAACCCCTTTTCCGTGTGTTTATTGTCGCTGTATGGCGTATTGTGTGATCACTTCTGTGACCAAAGTAGTTTATGACTGTTGACTACAGCAGTGTAGTCACTTCTGTGACCACAGTAGTTTATTACTGTTGACTATAGCAGTGTAGTCACCACTGTGACCACAGTAGTTTATTACTGTTGACTATAGCACTGTAGTCACCACTGTGACCACAGTAGTTTATTACTGTTGACTATAGCAGTGTAGTCACCACTGTGACCACAGTAGTTTATTACTGTTGACTATAGCAGTGTAGTCACCTCTGTGACCACAGTAGTTTATTACTGTTGACTACAGCAGTATAGTCGCTGTCGTCGGCAACAGAACGGTTTATTGCCCCCAACCATGTCTGTAAACGTGAAGCGGGTTATTATAAAGGTTGATTGATCCAGATCATCGAAAGTCTACATCAATCAGTCTCGATACCATACTGCTCCATTCCTTGAGCTCAATGATTACTGACAGGACTTGACGATGCATTATCCCCAGCTTAGGTTTGAGGAAAGGAAACGGAACCATCCATGAACTTTGGGAATGGAGCCACCGAGTTGAAAACCCTCATAGTATTACTAGAGTAACAGTAACTACAGTACTACTAACTACAGTAACAGTACTGAGTTACAGTTAGTACAGTAACAGTACTGAGTAGAAGCAACTATACTAACTAAATTAACAGTAACTGCAGTTCTACTAACTACAGTAACAGTACTGAGTAACAGTAACTACAATACTAATAACTACATTAACAATGACTACAGTACTACTAACTACAGTAACAATAACTACAGTACTACAAACAACAGTAACAGCTAGTCTGAGTCCTGGAGCTGCAGGCAAAAACACGTTGGACGTTTGCGTCCTTGCATCCTCAAACTGGTTAACTGGACAATTAAACGAATATATTTCCAGTTAAACGACCCAAGATGACACAATGATGGTTAACCATTAAGCTACTAGTTATTTCAAGTTAATTCACAAAATGTTAACGCCCCCAGTTTGCATGTAAAGCTACATGTGATAACGTGCCTGTGATTAAGTACCTCACAAAACTGTGATGAAGTTGTCTTCTGCTTTGAACGACAGCAAACTACCTTAAAGTTACATTACCTTAAAGTTGTGAGTTCGAACGGAAGGACGGAAGCCGGAAGAGGTTAACAGGAAATGGAATTCGAGGTATTTCATATCGACCATTAATTTGCGGTGAAATAACAGTTGTCAGAATCCGATAAAAACGCAAGCAAACATATAGATTATATCAAATTGGTACGAGAGCACTGGATTCGTAATAGAAACACATTTCAGTTCAAAGTATCTACTGGACAGTATAAACCTTTAGCAACAGAGGGAGGGGCTCCCCGGACTACAATGGTACAATGTGTTTTTCTACATTAAGAATCTACTATACTCACTTAATTTGGTAAAAAAAAAAAAAAAAAAAAAAAGGATACTACTCAAGGTTATTCTTGAGTAGATCTACTGAAATATACGGAAGAGCATTAGGGCCACGGAGTAATATATTAATTCTAAATCTCTGAGAAAAAAAGTCAAAATTTTCGAGAAAAAAGTCAAAATTTTCGAGAAAAAAAGTCGAAATTTTAAAAAGTCGAAATTTTCGAGAAAAAAAGTCAAAAGTTTTGAGGAAAAAAGTCAAAATTTTCGAGAAAAAAAGTCGAAATTTTCGAGAAAAAAGTCAAAACTTTCGAGAAAAAAAGTCAGAAATCTGTAGAATGCAACCCTCCACGGCAGTGACATTCACTGGCGGCCAGTAGATGTCAATGGCTGAGACGGAGTGGCAGAGAGACACACGCATTCCGCTTGGTGGTTCGACTGGAGGAACCGGGGAGCCATGGCTGCGGCAGGTGGGTAGATAATACATGTTTATGCTGCATTCTGTGATACTCAAGCAGTACCCTATATGAGGCGAGTGGGAGTGCGGTTAGATGATGCCGCGGGTGTTGTTTGGCTAGCCACAACTATTCGGCTAGTTTGTGCCGTGTGGCTAACTTAGCCTGTGACTGCTTCGTGGAGTTCAACCAGACAACTTGGCCGCAGTAGCCTACGTCGTTTGGACATGTAAAACTACTTGGCTTTGGAAATGCGTTTAATAATATAATGCAAGGTAGCCTACCGCACGCCAGACATTTACATAGTGCTACACAGCACTAGCCTGGCTAGCGCCTAACACTTCTCACTAGATAGATAGATAGATAGATACTTTATTGATCCCCAAGGGGAAATTCAAGGTCCCAGCAGCTGAAGACACCACCGGATAGAACGTACGTACAAAATACGGACGTAAATTGCCACACGTTGAGCATGAATGGACATACAATACAATGTAAACAGGAAATACAAAGCAAATCAACAAATCAACATGACTAAGGGAGCAGTAAAATAGCCTACTATGGATAAGATGTGCATGAATGTAGGCTACTGAGGATTGGTACTGTGATCCAGTATGAGGTGTGTGTCAAGTTGGTAGTGCAAATAAGTCCAACAGTGCAACAGTGCAAGATTAAATTCTAGTGAAATAAATATGTACAGTACAAAATGTAAAATGTAAGCATAGTAAATAAAAAAAACTCCACAGTGCAACAGTGCAAGATTACTTTCTAGTCACCAGCAATAAATATGTAGGCTACAGTACAAAAAGTAAGCATAGTGATAATAATAACAGTACTAGTATAAATATATGGACAATTAAAATAGACCTAACATTGTAATAATATAAGAGTTATAGCAGCAGTGCAAGGAAATGCGCCTACTAGATCCCCTGTAGTAAACATAAATGTGTTGCCTTAATGCAATTGCTAAAGTTATGTTGCACAAAACCGTAGAAGGGGGGGGGGACACTACACATAGGACGAGTGTACTCCAGGTGAAGGGTTTGAGTTCAACAGAATATCACTGCACTTTTTGACAATGAAATTTCATTCTGTCCTTGTTAATTACAGCATATGCCATCTCTTTTCTAGGCTGTCTCAGTGTGTCAGATTTCTTACGTCAGAGAAGAGCCCCAGAACATGAAATACAACACTTGGAAGAGGACAAGGTAAAGTGTTCAGATGACAAATGTCAGGTTGTGCTTTTCTGGATATGAATGTGTACATGTACGGTAATGTAAACACTAAATGGGGGTTGATGCCTTAGAACACTTTTTATTACACGTGTAGTTTGGTCAATGATGTTTTTTTTGGCTCAGACGTCAGATGGTACAACCACAGCTAATGCTCATCAATTAATTAGTAATTGGCAATTAATGTAAAGCAATTAATATGGTTCATAGACAATCCACTAAAAACAACATTTAATCCATACAATAGTGGCATTAGCTGTGGTTGCACATCCCTGACATGTGCTACTACTAAAATATCATTTGCCCAGTTATACATCTTGATGAAGACTAAAGTTAACACCATTATGTTGACCACCACTGCCTTGTTGGACTGAGCAAGTGTGTATAGGTATTTGATACTAATTTGAGCATGTGTGGTGCATCCATTGTATGTGGAAGGAGGAGGAGAGCAGATGTGTAACTTTTCAACAGCCCAGTGATGTCAACATCAGGGAGTTGGTGGGGGATTCCATTAGAAAATGGGTATGGGTAAATAGTATTCATTTTATGGGCTGCGTTATGAACAAGTTGATAACCACTAAGTTACCAATGTCAGAGATCTATCATGTCAAAACAAAAAGTAGGGATGTGTTTGGGCAATCATCACCTTTGAATGTCAAGTCCATGGGTGTAGTGTACATATTTTATGCACAGTTTGATAAGAACCTTTTCACTCTGAGGTGTCCTCACTTTTGTTGCCAACTTTTTATACATTAATGGCTTTAATGAGTTGTCGACAGGAAAATACATCTATACTGGTATTACATTACACATGCTACCGACTAACTACTTGAAATTGAAACAGTCTCATTTTTCTGGTGTTGTCAAATTTTCAGCTTCCAGGAGTTATAGAAATTGGAACCTATCAATTCAATTACACACACACACACACACACACACACACACACACACACACACACACACACACACACACACACACACACACACACACACACACACACACACACACCATATTTTATTGTAAGAGAAAAACAACTTACATTCGATTTTGTTTGTGATTTTACAGATTGACAAAGACATAATCCCGTTGATGGAAGACGATGACCTGGCAAAGTACCTTTCATCATTCGGGGATCGTCTAGCTCTGAAGAATTTTTGCAGAACTGGGACTGCTCTTCAGAAGCACAAAATTGGTCTTTTTGAAAAACTCAGGAACAAGCAAAATGAAAGAAAAGCTGAGGAAAACAGAAAACAAAATGCAGAACCAGGTGGTACATCAGCACCTACTTCAAATAAGAGGCGTAAGGCAAGCCACCGAAAAATTGAAATTGGATGGTTGCACTGTGAGGGAGGAAAAATGAAGCAAATCAGAGCAAGGCAGGGAGGCGGGACCAGAATGGTACCTATTGGAGTGGAATGTGGCATGAATGAGGTTCTACAAAGAGGAAAGAAGCTCTTCTTTCCAGATGGAATGTCATCAAAAGGACATGAATCGGGGTTTAACTTTGAACTCAGGGACTACAAACAAAACCCTGTGCAAAAGGATCTTACTGTTGGGTTTATCTACGACACTTTGTGCATGGCTCGTTTGCAATTTTACATTGCAACTACCGCTAAGGTAATTGCAATTGAGGATGAGGATGAGGAAGTGACCTTTGGTCCAGGAAGTCCGGGTGGTGACATTGATGGTGATGATGATGACACAGAGCCCTTTGAGTTTGTGTTTGAGCTGCAGCCATCACCGGGTTCTTCCTCCTCATTTCTAGTAATGAACGCTCCACCTGACGAACTGCTCTCCACAGTATCCCACGATGCCTCTTCAGCACAACCATCGCCTGTATCCCACGATGCCTCTTCAGCACAACCATCGCCTGTATCCCACGATGCCTCTTCAGCACAACCATCGCCTGTATCCCAGGATGCCTCTTCAGCACAACCGTCGCCTGTATCCCACGATGCCTCTTCAGCACAACCATCGCCTGTATCCCACGATGCCTCTTCAGCACAACCATCGCCTGTATCCCACGATGCCTCTTCAGCACAACCGTCGCCTGTATCCCACGATGCCTCTTCAGCACAACCATCGCCTGTATCCCACGATGCACAACCACCTGCCACCACATCACAAGCCAGTGCTACCAGAATAATAGAAATACACCATGGTAATTGCCTGAACGAGTTGATTAAGGAGTTCATGGATCCTGCTGTGCTCACGCAACAATTCGTTTTTAGGAGAATTCTTCCAGACAACAGTGTGGAAAAGGGGATTGGTGAAGGGGTTGTTGAAAAGGCGCAGAGATGTTTACTGCGCCTTTTGGGAAGAATTCTATGATCGCTGTACTGTTGGAACAACAGTAAAAGTTCCGTTTATTAGGCACGACTTTAACCGCGAGACCTGGCAGGCCATTGGCAGAATTTTGCTCAGTACTTGCCTATAAAATTAGCTCTTCCTCTGATGGAGGACTTCTTTCATGGATGTGTGTGCTGTGACATCCTGGATAGTTTCCTGAACTATGTCAGTTCTCAGGACAAGGTCATCCTCAAAGCAGCACTTGAGGATTTCTCAAAGGTGGATTACAATGACCTCATGGATGTGCTGGAGGCATACGAGTGCAGAAAGGCTGTCAACGCCCACACACTGCCACAGATCTTGGAGGAAATCGCCCATAAAGATCTCATTCAAAAACCAAGATACGTTATGGACTGCTGGAAAGAGGTGACAAAGGGAATGATCGGCATTGATGAGCTGCGGGCACACTATGAGGCAATCAAACCCACTCCCAGGAGAGTCCAAGGCCTCCTGGAATTTGAACAGGTCACCACCGCAAAGCAGCAGGAGGTGGTAAACCACCTGAGACGGTACCTAAGAGAATCAGATGACGAACGTCTTGGAAAATTTCTGCGTTTTACTACAGGCAGCGATGTAATAATTTGTAGCAAAATCCAGGTTGTCTTTACAAAAATGTCAGACTTCTCCAGAAGACCCATTGGTCACACATGTGGATGTGTGTTGGAACTGTCAGATAGTTTTGACAACTTCCCAGAGTTTAGGTCAGAATTCAATAAAGTCTTAGACAGCAACATCTAGGTAATGGACATTGTTTAGTTTTCTGATGTTTGCAGAATGCTTGCCCTGTTGCATGCATTATTGCTCAGAGATGATTTTATAGGTCTTAGGAAACAGTTCTGTGTGAATATCGCAATACTTATGTATTTTTACAGCCAATTTTACAGGTGTACTTATAACATAGCTCAAGCTATGTTTAGTTCAATATATTTCAAGCAATGTTCAATGAACTCTAGTTAACGTCTGTGCATTTCAGCATGACTGTCTTGAATGGTTTTTGAATGCATTATTGCTCAGGGATGGTTTTATAGGTCTTTGGAAACAGTTCTGTTTGAATATCAAAATACTGAAGTATTCTCTACTATCTTAACGCACAGCCAATTTTACAGGTGTACTGCCTTGAATGGTTTTTGTAGGCATATGTATTGATTGCACATTGCACCATTATACTGTACTTGTGCTGTTTTCTGCAAAAATCATTTCCATTAAATGCTTTATAAATAGTTTACATAGTTGTCTTTATTAAAATGGTAATAGATACTGCGGTCTGCAGTCATGGGATCTTTGAAAAGTAAGAAAACAACATACAAGGGGTCTTTTTTGAAAAAGCAATTCAATGTGTCAAACAAAAATGTGACAATACACGTATTTCATAAAATGTACATAAACTTTCATGGCATTACAGTGCCATTTTGTGGATGATTCGAGGATGTGAGGAACTGCACTGCTATTTTGCCCTCAAAGGCAGGGAGTGCCATTTTCCCCTTAATGTACAAATCCCTAGTGTTAATTTTGTATTGTATCAGACTCTAGTTGCAGGAATGTACAGAGCTACTTTGGGGTAATTATGGAATATGTACAAAGAATAAGGGATAGCATAAAAACTAGAATATACTAGTACACCCTTCTCCATGGAACTAAGATTTGTGTATGAATACAAAGTAGGAATACTTTCACCAAATACTTGAAACATACTTTATTTTCACAGCCCTACAGAATAGCCCACAGGCAATACTGTACTACTGTGCTCATTGAGCTGTACTGTACCGTATGAAAAACTGTAAATGTTCAAAATTCATTTAATGAGGGTTGAATTTGAAAAGTCAAACTCAAACAATGTCTCTGGCTCTTGAACAACAAACTTAAAGGTAGGTTTCCTTCAGTCCAACAATATCATTTTCACAGAACAAACAAAATCTTACTTTCAGTTCATTCAACAATACATACGATCTTCAGCCCAGTAACAGAGAAACTCAATCCACAGGTAAGTAAGTTTCAGTACAATTCCCAAGGCCAGAATCACAGGTACGTTTTCAGTGAATGCTCCACACAGCGTCCAGTCAAGAACAAGAGTGCATGAAGCTGAGTGTATGTGTCCCCCCAAACTCCACCCTCATACTGAGAGTTTCTGCCTCTCAAAAAGCCCTCTAGCTCAGCTGTTTTCAAAGAAGGGGCCGGGGGCCCCTGGGGGGCCACGACATGATAGGGGGGGCGGCAGCAGGTTGTCAGGAAAAGTATACAGTAGAACAAAATAAATCATTGAATAACTAATGTATACCAAAATGAAGAAAAACAAGCTAAATAATATTCCCATTAGTTAAGAACTGCATTATATTAATCTATTGCACCTAACATTACAACTATTATCGTTATTTTATACATCCCTGTTATACACCCCTGCCCTGGCTCATTGGCCTCTTGGGATGTCACACTACACAGTCATCTCTACTGTGTTAACCTATTAAAGTGTAGCAGATGGGGTATTGCCACAGTCTTGTAGGGATTAAACCTCTACGCTAACCTAGGGAGGACTGAGCAGGACAGGATCTGACTCCCCCTTGCCCAATGCCTAGTAGGATTAGTGCTGTCGTGTGGCAGCAGGTGGTTTCCTAGATAGATAGATAGATAGATAGATACTTTATTAATCCCCAAGGGGATATTCAAGGGACATTCCTATTTAGCAGTCACTTGCTAGAGTGAGCTTCAGGATCTGCAGATTGTCAGGGTGCCTGAAGGGTGTTTAACTGGTGTGTAAATGTGTACGACCCAACTAGTCACCACCCCAAGACTATCCCAACCCCAGCTAAACAGGTGAGGTGTCCCTTCCCGCAGGTTAGAAACAATACGAGTGGGCAGGTTAAGTGGAGGCTTGCTCAGTGGCAATTGCAATCAAAAGTCTCTCCAAGTACCACTGTGTGTGTGTGTGTGTGTGTGTGTGTGTGTGTGTGTGTGTGTGTGTGTGTGTGTGTGTGTGTGTGTGTGTGTGTGTGTGTGTGTGTGTGTGTGTGTGTGTGTGTACGAGTGGATGGGTAAAGTGGAGGCTTGCTCAGTGGCAATGGCAATCAAAAGTCTCTCCAAGTACACAGCAAGTGCTGATGCACCCAAACTGTGGGCACAGACGAGTAGGTGAAATCCTCAAAGATTATTTTGTATCTCCTCTCGTAACAGTGTGTACAGTTCAGCAGCTTCAAACGCATCTTTAGGAGTGTTCCATCCATTTTCTTGTACCAGCAATGTGGACAGATCGTAGACTGTTTCATCACAAGGCAATTGACCCTTGGGTGTGCACTCCTCCTTACAAAGGTCAACCTCCTCTTGATTAAATAACTTCAGTCTGTCCTCCCCACTAGAAATCTGCGGGGCTGTGTAAAGTAGGATTGGACGACCTCCAGACTGACCCCTGGATGTAGCTGGTCTGATTCTATGAGTATTCCATGTCTGCACAACTTCATCCAGCTCTTTCTGCAAGACAATGCAAATGAAATTAAAATGATATAATACACACATTTGGTTTCTGCACGGTTGAATGAATTAGGCTAAATTAAGTTTCGTTTCTGCGCAGTGCGAGTTTATAAGCAAACAATCTACGCCTGCAGTTTCAGCAGAGGGTTGTAGAAGTTTCAGCACATTGAGTGATCCCATAATTCCATGCGAGTTAATGGTAATGCAGTAATATTAGATTACACTGGCCTGAAGACTATTAATACATTTTTTTTTTATGTTTTCACATGTAATGGATCCTATAGTCGTGTGTTTTTTATTATGTACCTGTAACTAGCCTACTAAACTACTTCGTTTCCCCAGGTCCTTTGCAGAGAATTGAAGTCACCCTTAATGTGTATTGCATGTAGGCCTAACAGAAGTAATACATCTCCGAATAATGAGTTTTTGCATACCCACGATAGGACTCACTTAGCCATGTCACATCGGGGTTCGCACTTGCCTAATTGCGGTACACCATATTGTATGTTTCATTTTAAATGGCATTTTGATTAAATCGATTCTCACATTGGGTGATGATGCAAACAGTAGCATAGCCTACCTGAACTAGTTCGAGGAAGCAGAATTGCATTAGGCTCTTATCCAAGGCATCGCCGGAGAAGTGGCCAGCATCTTGCAATGATTTGAAGAGGTTCATCCAAAACTGCACGCTCTGTTTGCGAAGGATACCCCACCATGACTCAATGCGCTGGTTTGCAGTGCTGCGGCCATACAAGAAACTTTTGATGCCTGCAAATGCATCGGAGTGCTCTCTTCTAAGGAAGACTTGCATGCCCTCGACGTGGCCATTCTCAGTCCCCCTATCTGCTCGCAGCCGCTCCGGACAGCCCCCCACACGTTCGATGCACTTGGTGTAATATGAGGCAATGACTTTAGGGTCATTGTTGGTGGTATACGCCTCCATCCACAATACGTACCGACTGTAGCCATCAATGCATCCGTTAATGCAAATTCCAAATGGCTTCAACTTATCGTATGAATCCATGTGCCACAGTGCGTTAGGCCCCGGGGTTGTGTACTCACGCCGCCTCAGACGACGTGCCCGTCTAATTTCCACCCCACGAGGATCAAGTGCCCTGAGTATCAGCCTTATAGTCCTTTGAGACACCACAAACCCCCTCTGGATAGCTCGTAGGTGTAGCCAACGATTCCCCTGCATCTGTCCATTCCCATGCAGTTCCTCCTGCACGAAGGCTATCACATTGTCTATGTCCGACTGATTTCGCCTCCTACACAGTCCAAGTTCACGACACCGCCTCTTCCAGGTCCGAATAGAAATCACAATACTGTGATTCTGTGCTAAGACTGCAAGGATCTCTTTGTTAGATAATCCAATCTCGAAGTAACATTTAATTAAATCCTCCATTTCAGCAGCACTATGCCAGGACACGAAGTCTGTCAGCTCCAGCTCTGAATGACCTGGTTCTTCCTGGTAGCCTACATTTCGATTTTTTCTCGAAAATTTCGACTTTTTTTCTCAAAACTTTTGACTTTATTTCTCGAAAATTTCGACTTTTTAAAATTTCGACTTTTTTTCTCGAAAATTTTGACTTTTTTCTCGAAAATTTTGACTTTTTTCTCGAAAATTTTGACTTTTTTTCTCAGAGATTTAGAATTAATATATTACTCCGTGGCCCTAATGCTCTTCCGTAGAAATACAAAGGGTACAACCAACCTTTTTTATTTATTCTATAGATTGACTGTAGATGGCAGCAGTCCGCTGACTTCTGTCTTTATTTGTCGGACTTTCACCAGGAAGAAGAGAGACGTCACGTTGGTCCAAAGTATCGCGAGACTAGCTGAACCTGGATGGAAGGCAAGATGGCTGACTCGGGCAGCATCCACCAAACGGATGAGGATAGCAATGGTAAACCGAACAAGTTGTCTGATTTGTTAAATCGTGGATGGCAAATATTTGAAGAAGTAGACACCACAAATGAGCCGATTGGATCAAACCACATCCAAGTTAAAATTAAACGTGGGATAACGGCGCTGGAAGATGTTACACGAATGGTGGCTGAGCTTCAACTGTTCAGTCGGAACGAGCTTCTAGAGGAAATGGCGACGGCCGACCTGCGGTACCTGCTGCTGCCCGCGCTGCTCGGCGGCCTCACGCTGCGGCTAACGGACCGGGACCGCCGCGCGCTCACCGTCACCGCGGCGCGGGAACACTTCCACGCGTTTCTTAGAAGATGCAAAGAATACCATGTGTCAGACTTCAAGCTGCCCAAAGCCCCACTGGAAGCGGACGAAGAGTCCAGATGTGCACCATCTACAACCAAGGTAAATAGTCCGTACAGTCCAGATGTACACTATCAACAACTAAGGTAAATAGTCAGTTTAGTCAAGATGTTCACTGTAAAACCAAGGTAAATAGTCAGTTTAGTCCAGATGCTCGCTATCTACAACCAAGGTAAATAGCCAGTTTAGTCCATATGTTCACTATGTTAATAAATTATCGTATTGTGATAGGCTTTTGATCAATATCAAGATAAAACATTAAAAATATATTGATAAGAAACTGGACCACCGAATCTGCGTAGCTGGGTTTGTTACACAAACAGGGTTCAATGCTTATTTACAATATTTGATGAAGAACAGTTGAAGGTCATTAAGTGTTAAACAGAAGTGTTTAAATCCAGCATGGTAATTTCTAGTCTTTTTAGGTAATTACAATTATCAATAGTTATCGATATTGATCAATATGATCAAGTTATATCATGATGTCTTTCAGCAATATCGCCCAGGCCTACATTATTTACCACCAAGATAAATAGTCAGTTTAGTCCCAGATGTTCACTATCTACAACCAAGGTAAATAGTCAGTTTAGTCCAGCATGTCCGCTGCCGATAATTTGTTATTTATTTGGACAAGGTGCATAGGAAACCCACAAGCTCTTTTCGCCAATGTCTCGGTCTATCGCTATCGTTTGTGTTTCGTTTAAAACGTTCTGCAGAATAAACGTATTGTAGGTAATTATTTCCGGTTATTATTACCACAATGTTTTTGATTATCTTAGGGCTGGGCAATATGGACCAAATACCAATATCTCGATATCTTTTGTTTGAATGGCGATATACGATATTTTATCGATATTTTGAACAAAACGGGTAAAGTGTGTAGTTTTAACTCCACGCCACAAGTATTCACCATCAACCATTTATTTTGGGTTTTTTTTGCTCAACGAAGCACAGCTGTGCTTTAACAACAGATATGTAAGGGATAATGTATAGAACGCCGGTCATTATCGGGAACATAAGCCCCGACAGGGCGAACAGGACACCGACACGCAGCGGAGGTGTCTTGCTTTGCCCTGAAGGGGCTTATTTTCGATAATGAACGGCCGATTCTTGCCGGGTACTTTATTCTTACACACAACCGGACTCGATCATTACTTCACTAAACTGACATGCACGCTACCGCTCACTCACCTCGCTCGTCCACTCGCACACTGACGACACACACACACACACACACACACACACACACACACACACACACACACACACACACACACACACACACACACACACACACACACACACACACACACACACACACACACACACACACACAACCAGTGATATGTGCACCAGATACTTTCTCGTGCTCACAAGATACTTTCTCGTGCTCACGAGAAACGTTAAAAACATTTTTTTTACCCCATGTCCCTTTACGGGTTCCGTACTCTCTACCACCGTGTCTGCCATGTTATTGTTCAAAGTTTGTTGTGATGCGTAACGTGGGTGGGAGAACAATACGTACATGTAAGGGGCGGGATTGAGCAACTGAATATCAAATGGCGCTTGCAAGGCATAATCAAAAAAATATATAATATACCGGTATGGTGATATTTTCTCAACTACATATCTCTTTCAAAAATATACCGGTATCAATTTTACTACTGGTATATCGCCCAGCCCTATTCTCCATTATAAACTCTAAACTGATGGAAAGCAATCTAAAAATGTTTGCTGTTCGGCTGCCCAATGAAGACCATCATCATAGTATTCTAGGATTCATGTGATCAAGTGGCGATAACTATCAAAGGATGTATAATAAATTATTAATCTCTTAGTCTACAGCCTCCACCAACTCATCGGACCTCGTCGCCATGGCGGTGCAGAGACAAGCCAAGATTGAAAGATACAGACAGAAAAAAATGACAGAAGATAGATTGGTAGAAGTTAAAAAAGCTGTCGACAGTGCGATGGCTGATGAAGAAGTTGTCCGTGACTTCTATCTTCTCACGGTGAAGAAATGGATCACCATAGCTCTTGAGGAAATTGAAAGCATTGACTTGGAGCTGGAGATTTTAAAGAAAATGGACTTAGCGTCAGGACCCAGACAGTGTAAACATCCACCAAGGCCACCTATGAAACCTTTTGTTTTGACCAAAGATGCTGTACAGGTAAGACCATTGTCCAAGCATTCATCTTTTTTTATGGATCTTTTTACCCAAAAGAAAATTGCAAACCACACTTGTTTTTCCAACAGGCCCGGGTGTTTGGAGCAGGTTACCCCAGTCTGCCCACTATGAGCGTAGACGAATGGTATGAAGAGCACCAGAAACGGGGGATCCTTCCAGACCAAGGACTGCCCCAGAGGGAGGAGGAGGAGGAGGTGGAGGGTAAAGATCATGAGGATGAGATGAAAGAGAAACAGGTGGAGGAGGACGATGAGGAGGCCCTGGCTAAAGCCAGGAACTGGGATGACTGGAGAGACTCTCATAGAAGAGGTTATGGAAACCGCAAGAACATGGGCTGAACATGTCGTCTCGCTTTAAGGCTTCTTCTAGCTTTAAAGTCTCTGATCAACTTAAGAATGTATGAAAGCATTCTGTATATTTGGTTGTCAATTCGTTTGTTCAAATTTTTTTTACATATTGAAACCGAGCCATTATGTATCGCATGTGGAGTGTTTTATAATACTAACATCTTCCAATAAACAATAACCTGTTGAGATGTCCATGGTTTGCCCCGCTGATGTGGATACTAATCATACGCTCAAGTCAATTCTTAAGACTGGTTTAGTGCTGGGAATACAGCCACAACGCGACCGCCAACTCCATTAAAAATATATAAGATGTATTATTTATGCTGTATCGTTTGTAGGAATTCCCTACGAACAAAGAATCTGCTTCAATTGAAGTTTATTGATCAATACAACTCTGGAATATAAAGATAGGAGGGATTAGACATTAGCAGATGAAGACAAACTACAACATTAGAATCTAAGTTAAGGAAATGCTGTCAAAATAAAGTCCATTTAGTCTTCAGCCACCGCTGTTTGAGTGGGAGGTTTCTTCTTGTAACTGGGCCAGCGGCAGACGGGGCAGCAGTGTCTGCTCCCCACCAACCACACCACGATGCACTGCTGATGGAAGGCATGTCCACAAGGCAGATGCATTAGCAACTCCTTGCAAGAAAAGTTCTCCAAACAAACCACACATTCTAAACAATGTATTGTGCCTGGGGGCCACACGGACCAGTCACACTGCGGGGGACAGAGGACTGCACCCGGCCCATCCTCATGGCCTCTGGATCCTGGTGGTCCTCCTCTGCAGCAAGTGACGGTCAAATTACCATCGCAGCCACACTGACATATGCTTGTGAGGTTACTGATTTGATCATTTGAATTATTTTGCAAGTTATTCAAACTATCATTCTCATCTGAGTTTCGACTCATTTGATTTGGTAAAGAATTTGGACATTTACTTGATCCGCCCTCCTCCGAGATATTAATTTGCCTTATATCGTCTATTGGTATAAATTCCTGCTCTTCACAAACTGCGACTGAATCAGTTTCCTCTGCACTTAACTCCTTCCTGCTTTGTTGATGGATAGAATTGAAACTCCAAGTTGGTAAAGCTTTGATATAATCTACATTCACCAGAGGGGGCAGCCAAAGCTCAGGGAATGCCATTCGTTGAACCAGAAAGTTGGGATCATCCCAATCTGACAGCTGGTCAAATGGAACCTGCTGGAGTGAGACCATCGGATGGAGCAGGCAGGAGGCGAACCAGTCCCACAGACTGGTCAGCCACTCAACATTGGTACTGCTTTCCCCTTCACTCACTGAAGGACAGCGCTTCTTCTCCACATAGTCGACTAGCAGGCCATGAGCGAGGTACGTGGACAGAAAGAGGGCGGGGTGGGAGGAGTAGAAGATCCAGTCGGCTCTGATCAGGCTGGCCAGTGACGTGGTGTCGATGTAGCGCAGCAGCTTCAGGCTGTAGGGATAGAAACCATCCAGACATGGCAACTGCAGTAGAGCCTGGAATGAGGACAGAATGAGTCGGTACCTCAGCCACACAGCAGACCTTTAATTGTACCTTTAAATATGTTTAATTAAATGTGCTCACTGTGGAGATGCTAATCTCCTTTTGAAATATATAAAAGGCTGAGCATTGAATTCAATTCTTACCAGAACAGGAAGCCAGGAGACAAGAAGTAAGGAGTTATATGTTCCAAGTGTTCTGATCAAAACAACAAACCTTTTCACTGTTGCCCCCTGAAACGTATCATATATTGTTTTATTTCTCAATTCATATACATTAATTAAACCCCAAAAAACATTTTATGCAATTGAAGCGTGGATGTTTACAAAGATATTGTCATTTTCATACCTGCGTTATGAAAAGCTCCATCCAGGACAACAGATTAACCATCAGCAGACTGAGCACAAACAGGTCGTTGACCTCCGGCTGGACAGAACGCAGGAAGGTGTCCATGGCAGCCAGGGACAGGAACTCTCCAGTACTGCAGGAAGGAGAGAAGGTACAGATAACAGTACAGATTACAGTGACATTTGTACACAGAATATATCAAAAGTGAGATTTAAGTATAGAACTAAATGAGAACGTAATACAAGGTAAGAAGCATATTATACTAATGCCACACTCAATCTACTGACTATTGCCTAGTTTCTAATACTCACTGATCAGATAACAAGTGCAACAAAATAGACAAACGTAGTGGAAGTAAACACCATAATTTAGGCTTTTCGAAGAGACAGTCGGCTTTTCATGGTTCCTTTACAATATTTCACGTGCCCACTGGCAACATTAATTGATATATATCTACATCGCAAAATGTATCCCATCTTGGAATAATAAAGTACATCTCATCTTTACAATGTGGTTCCAGACTTGGCAGCAGAGATCTTTTCAACCTCACAAAATGCAATTGTCTACAAAAAGCTTGCTAAATGTACCCTAAACATTAAGTTATACAATAAAATAAGAAAACCAAATTATATTTGTTTTTCTAATTACGAGTTTACTTAATTACTTACTTTCATTACGTAAATGTCCCCCTAAACATTTTTCTTTTATCCTGTATCCTCCCTTGTATCACACACTGCTGGTATGAGTTGTGGAGAGGTCATAGATCCTTGGCCCTACCGTCTATACAGGTAGGATTAACTGAACAGCCCTGCTATTCAGCCATATGCATTGTATGTGACCATCTTTTTTAAATTTACCCATTTTCAATGTCAATAACCAATATCTTTCATAGTTTACCTGTTACCATATTGATAAATTCCTTCAGGCATCATAAGGATATAGGCAGGACTGTTCTTCACACCAATCGCCAGCAGAGTGCTGTAGTTATTCCACTGTCGTATGTCAACAAAGATGAACTCAATGCGACCTGTGAACTTGACAGAGAGTGAGGAGAAGAACGCCGGAGGCTGAGACAAGTGGGCAAACAAGAACATCTTCACTGGGTGGTTTTGGTCAGGACACCACTCTACTGCCAAATGGCTAGGCTGCCGCAATGTTTTGATTCGCTGAGCCACATGTGATGTCATCCATCGAAAGATGTGTTCAGTTTCAAAGTGTTGCCCATCGTATTCCTTCATCATGACGTTCCCCTTGGACGCCGACGTCTGCGGCACCGACATGATGAGAGTAGATCTCTGCCATCCTCGCTTCATGCAGGACCTGTTAGAAAAAAACAAAAGCCATATGAGTGCATGTTAGAGCATTAGCATATCCCCTTTGGTAACATGATGACATAATATTGTATTTATTATCCTATGAATCAGAGCAGGAGAGGGTTAAACTGTGTTCTATAATGTGTTCACAAACTGAATGATCTTCCCCATCTCCCTTACATTTCTACATTATGGTTTCACAAAGTATAATTACATGCCAAGATATAGAAATATACAAGCTATATGTATTTCAAAAGTGGAAAGTAATACAAATGTCTCAATAAAAAATAAAACAAATGTCAAATGGTTTTTGGCAGATGGTCAGGGTTTAAAATAACTACAAACTCCTCCCCCCCTCCTCCTGGGACTAGAACCTCAGCCACGTCTTACTGGGACTAGAACCTCAGCCACGTCTTACTGGGACTAGAACCTCAGCTACGTCTTACTGGTACTAGAACCTCAGCCACGTCTTACTGGGACTAGAACCTCAGCCACGTCTTACTGGGACTAGAACCTCAGCCACGTCTTACTGGGACTAGAACCTCAGCCACGTCCTACTGGGACTAGAACCTCAGCCACGTGTTACTGGGACTAGAACCTCAGCCACGTCTTACTGGTACTAGAACCTCAGCCACGTCTTACTGGGACTAGAACCTCAGCCACGTCTTACTGGGACTAGAACCTCAGCCACGTCTTACTGGGACTAGAACCTCAGCCACGTCTTACTGGGACTAGAACCTCAGCCACGTCTTACTGGGACTAGAACCTCAGCCACGTCTTACTGCACGCCATCAGGACCAACCTCCGGTCCTGGGGAGACAGAGCCTTTGCCGCCCCTGCCCTCTGGAATGCCCTACCCAACGACATCCGCAATGCCAACACTCTTTCATCTTTCAAAACTGCCCTTAAAACACACCTTTTCACCCTTGCTTTTAAGCTTTAAACTTTTGTTCTGTTTACGTTTGTTTTGTTTAGCTTTCCTTTTTTTTCTTTTTTTCTTCTTATGATTTAGCTTATGAAGCGTCTTTGAGCACTGGGAAAAGCGCTATATAAATTTGATCTATTATTATTATTATTATTACTGGGGGGAGGAACAACGGATGTAGAATCCCTCTTACAACAGACGAGATGACTGAACAATACGTTCAGAGTCCTTCTGCTTATCTCATTCCAGTTATAATGTATTGCTGCAAGGACCATCACAACATGCAGCTGTAGAAATCCCTCTGTGTCTCATTAAATTATTAAAGTAATAACGCTTGTTCACAAGCAGCAAAGAAGTTTGATAAATAGGTTTATGACAACGTATACCATGACAACATTACCAGACAATAATGATCCAGGATATATTATTACTATATATATATAGTTTTGGAAGTCCCTCCTGTGGTCGTGCGGGGTATGGGAGTACGGGGGAGAACCCTCTGGCTCGCATCAGTTTGAGCTGCTCACGGCTTGCTACGCCACAAAGCATTTAACAGCCATAACTATATAGCCGTCTATGAATTATTGGTGATCCAGATGCCTCGGACACTAGCCAGAGTTGGACATCAGAGTTGGAAGTGGGGAAATCTCCCAGCTTTCTTGTGGCATTTCAGGGAGGCACGCCCCCTTTTTGTCTTCATCTCTCGGGATTCTGAGAGTAGGCCGAGTTCAGTGATGACACTCTCAACAAAAATGGCTGCTTTGTATTTGTACCACGTTGGTCATTTTAAATGTCGATTTTAAATGCTCTTACACACTTGATTACATTGCTACTTTATTCCGGTTACCAATTTATGCATTGTACGGTCTTGCTGTGCAATACAATGCAAAGTTGTGTTGTTTGTTTTCGAGCTGGTTTGCTAAAGAGGCTTATGTAGCTAACAATAAACAACGACTAGCAAATTTCATGACACAAACACAAAGACGAACGGGAACCGAGACCGGAAATTACGTCACAAGTGCAACTCGGAAGGCTGGTGTCCGAGGCATCTGGATCAAACCATAAGGGGATCGATATGCAGGCAATAGCAGGCCTGTGTGTGAGAGGTGTTCCCTCCCATCCCCAGGAGGAGGAAACAGTCCGAGCTGCTCATGGGTCATGATAAACTCTAATTTGTATTAAATTATATATATATATATATATATATATATATATATATATATATATATATATATATATATATATATATAATATGCATAGATAAAGAATAAATACATGTATTACTATAATTAATTAAAATCCCTGGCTTTGTATATAATAGAGTACCTTAAACACCTGCTAAGTATCACTGATTATAATGACATGGATGGCACAAGATCCAGTATTCCAAGATGTGCTAAGATCAGGCCGCTTGTGTTCCCGGCCGTACTATAAGCGTGTCATTCCATACGCTAGTTGGTGGGTGTGTAAGGGACCCTTACACACCCACCAAAGACGCTACTCCAGCTTTACTGTTTTCCGGGTCAGCATGTAGAATTGGCCAAGAACTATAACTAACCATTCCAAAGATTTTATTTTTTTTGTCAATACAAAAATCTTTGGATTTCCTAGCTTTGCATTTAATGTAA
Source organism: Pollachius pollachius (assembly GCF_949987615.1). Lineage (NCBI taxonomy): Eukaryota > Metazoa > Chordata > Actinopteri > Gadiformes > Gadidae > Pollachius > Pollachius pollachius. The sequence continues at coordinate 23,162,820 of NC_136943.1, forward strand.
TGTGTGAACTGTTCCACAGTTTGATGTAGGAGTACCACTTTTTGCTTCACCTAAAGATAAAGGAGGATGGATCTTAATTGCAGTTATATAATTAGTATTATTATTAGTATAATAATTATTATGCAATAGCAAAGTGCAAAACTCTCATAGGGAAAGAAAACATACTTTCATCAAGTACAAAAAATAAAGATAAATAATGCATCGGTAACCCCCCTGATCCTTGACCACCTTGACTAAGACATTTTCTGGGGGAAACACTGAACATATAAAGCGCCTGTCAAACCGCATTCTCTTCCTCCCACACACGACCCGGTTCCATCTTATGGTGGACATGCAACCCTCTCTCACCTCACTGGACACTGAGCCATAAATAACAATAATAGGCAAGTCTTTAAATAAGCAGATTGGTATTGAAAATAGAAGCCTAAATTCAACCCACCTGTAGTCACTGGAGCAATTAAATGTCCCAGTCCTTATCCCAAAGTGTGAAACCTTCTGGACCATTTTACTCCAGCTGGATTTGCTGAGCAGGGCCTCCCTGTCATGAGCTATCACCTGGTGGAAGAAAAGAAAAACATACAGGCATTAGGAATGGGTTTATTTTATGTACCCTCTTGATTTTTACTTAAAGGAGACATATTATGGTGTTTTTCCTAAAAAGTAAACATTGTATTTGAGTTCCAGAAAACATGCTTATGAAGCTGTTTGCTGGAAATAGCTTTTAGGAAAAATAATCTCGCCTACCGCTATTCCCCTGTTTCAGTCCCTTCAGAATGTGATGTTTCTGGTGTCTGTAGCTTTAATGCAAATGAGCTGCTGCCCATTGACCAATGAGCTGTCAGACTGAACCACAGCATGGAGGAGAAGGGATTGTTAGGAGCTCTATATCTATATAATATATTATAATAATTATAATATTATATATGGGTATTTATATAATATATCTGATATCACGGTCAAAAGCTATGTGCGCCTCGGATGATATTATGAATCATAAAGAATGCGTCTGACGGTTCTGGTACTTCTACAACAAGTAAAGACTCATAGTCGGGGATATCTCAGCCATGGTTGAGAAGAATTGGGGGAAAGGAACTTTGGCCTTGACTCTCTGTCAAGTCCATAATCCGCGACATGGAGGAGAAAGGGATTATACTCCGGGAGCTGAGCTGCCAGACTGCCGCCGAGCTCTCGAAGCCGGAGCTGCCGCCGTCGAATCCGTCGGGCAGGCGGCAGTCCGGCAGCTCTGGCGGTGTACTCCGGGAGCTGAAAAGTCCAGCAGGGGTAGCTCGGCGGCAGTCCGGCAGCTCAGCTCTGGGAGTACAATGCCTTTCTCCTCCATGTCTCCTCCTCCTGACTGCCGCCAAAGTTCAGAGAGAAGCAAAGTATGCGCGAGGTGCACAAGCAACATTATTAACGCGCCACTGACTTTAAACCAGGTATTTCCTGGTTTGTGGCGCAAGTGGTTTCTGAAACTGCAAAATAGCACCAGGGAACGTTGGCCCCCGAACACGCCTCCTCCTTTCGCCGAACCGCCCCTTGGGGCGCAAGATCATTCCCTAATTTACCGACGCGTGGCGCAGGAGGGAAAAGAACGCTCTGCGCCAGTTGCAAACTAGCAACGACACATCCGCCAGTGATTAAGTCAATTGCCCCGGATGCAAGATAGGGCCCGGAGTGTTTAAAGTGTATCATAGTCTAGCTAGCTTGTGTTAATACACTCAGTTTACTAGCTTAATGCGATTAAACAATTAAATACAATACAAATATAAAGTTAGCAACGCTAATACATGTCATTTGTAAAATAAGTGTTATCTGTTTAATGTTATTTCGTCTTGTGACGCTCAATGAATGAGCGCAAATCTTTGTGAATGTTCATGAACCTTCCTACGTCATCGTTCGACGCGATCGCCGTTGCCAGGCAGTTTTGGAATTTTCGAACACAGATTACGTAGGCGGTACAATTTTCGCCCCCGGTACAATTTTGATGTGACAGCGCCACTGGCAAGTGGCAAGTCAAGGAGAATGAGAACCGATGAGAGGGACGAGGCTCTGGCCGCACGGAGGGACTCAGTCACCGCGAGGAGAGCCGTCTCAGTGGAGTGTGCTTTTTTGAAGGCTGACTGGTGAGGGTCAAGCAGGTTGTTAGATGAGAGATAGGAGGACAGTTGGTTAGCGACGGCACGTTCCAATGTTTTAAAGAGGAATGAAAGAAGAGATACCGGTCTGTAATTCAGGATGTCAGTGGTATCAAGCGTTGGTTTTTTGAGGAGAGGCTTTATTCTGGCAGTCTTGAAAGACATTGGAACAACGCCAGAAGTGAGGGATGAGTTAATAAGTGCGGTTTAGAAATGGCAGGATGTCGTTTGACACAGCCTGGAGGAGGGAGGAAGGGATAGTGTCAAGGGGGCAGGGGTTTATAAACGGGGCTCAATCCAGGACATAAAAAGAAGGCTCAATCCGTTTTGGTTTTGATTTCATTGAACGCAGCCCGTTCTTTCGCACAAACAAAGCCATTGGAAACATGTCTAAAAGCACTGATGAATGCATATGTAACCCAGTTCCTGTTAGGGACTCTTATTCTGAAGGAGGAGAACGGAAGTGTCTGCGTGTGGGTCGCTGGTTGACTCTGTGTTGGGAGCGCTGGAAATAAAGTGGATTGCCCCGTTCGGTGAATGGAGTTAACAGATTCTTCTTTTATATATTACCCAAGTATAGGCAACAATAAAACGT